>NC_092047.1:99773617-100090606 GCF_003086295.3 Arachis hypogaea
GGTGGCGCTTTGAAAAAGAAGAATGTCCACTATGGAAGAAGGTTGTGTGTTCCTGTTACGATTTGAATCCCAGTGTGATGTTATCAGCTCAAACATTACCTACTAGAGGGGGTCCTTGGAAGGATATCTGTCAGCTGCAGTTCAGGGATAATGCTGTGAAAGATAAGATGATTGCGGGGTTGTCTATGGAGTTGGGTGATGGAAGGAGGACTCGATTTTGGGAAGATGTCTGGCTACAAAGTGGTCCGCTACAGATGAGTTTTCCGAGACTTTTCTCCATTTCAAACCAAAAAGGATCAGTCATAGGGGATTGTGGGTTCTGGGATGGGTTAGAGTGGATCTGGAATTTCCAGTGGAGGCGAGACTTATACCAGTGGGAGTTGGACCTAGTGGATCAATTACATGAGATATTAAGACCTGTAAAGCTGGCACATGATAAGCCAGACAGAATTTTTTAGAAATTTGACAAGGAAGGTATATTCTCAACTAACTCCTTTGTGCAGGTAGTACAGTCAGAATCTCTTTCGGATGACATAACCAGCTACAATTTCACAAGAACCTTATGGAAAGGTTTGGTACTGCCACGAGTGGAGTTATTTACCTGGTTTACTCTGGTAGGAAGAGTGAATACTAAAGAAAGACTACTTAGATTGGGAATTATCAGACAAGGTGATAACATGTGCATTCTGTGTAATAAAGAAGTGGAATTTATTCATCAGTTGTTCCTGGGTTGTGAGTTTACTTGGCAGGTGTGGTGTCAATGGCTGTCTGAATTAAGGAGGTTGTGGACATTTCCGGGCACCCTAAAAGAACACTTCGAGAGTTGGACATGTGCTGCTAACAGGAAGGTAGAGCGTCACAAATGGCTTATATGCTTTTGTTCAGTTATTTGGAACATTTGGCTAGAGAGAAACGAGCGGATTTTTAGTAACAAGGAAGGGAGTGCAGAGGAGGTATTTCAGAAATCATTAAACAGTGTTAGAGAATGGAGTAGTCTAGATCCTTTTTGTTGTTGATGGCTATGCCGGAGATGACATTAAGGAAGCATTATTCATACTTTTCATGTCGTTGTATCGGTTCGCTTGTTGCTCCACTTTTTCGTGTTGAGCTCTTATGTTAAAAAAAAATCATCTAAAGTTGTGATAGCGAAGGTTGGAGGTTGTCTAATCCAATCTGACAAAAAAAAGTTGAATATTTTTTTATTCCGATCTTTGAGTGTGAGTGATATTCTCCAAGATGTTAAATAACATTTAATCCTATAATTAAGTTTTAACTTTTAAGAAATCTTTAATGATTTAACGGTAAGGTGTGTAAGTGCTAACACATTCTAATTTTCTTATTTTTTTTTTCCTGGTTTAGACCTATATGATTTTTTACATTTTTTTAATTTACATAAAATGTTTTAAACTTTATAAATTTTTCTATTATTATTATTATTATTATTATTATTATTATTATTATTATTATTATTATTATTATTATTATTATTATGTTTTAATGAGCAGTAATTATTTTTTAATTTTGGTTAACGAGTACATATTAATTAAAGGAATGTTTATCATGTGTTAGTGGGTCAGGGAATAAAATGGGAGAATAAGGGAGAAAATTAGTGGCAAAATTGGGATTTTGGCCTTCCGTTGATATCCTCTATTTATTGGTCTTTATTATGACCACTTATGGTTGATTTCTTCCCTCGTTCAATCACTATTCATTAGACGGTACAGAAAAGCTTTAACATTGAAGGAAAAGAAGGTTGAGGAAGGGCGTTTTGGTTTGTTTGGCGTGGGAGATAGGCAGTATCCCAGGTATTGATATGAAAATTTCCTTTTCTTTAATTTGTCTTGTGTTGGTGAGTGGGGTGTGGTGAGGATTAACAGTGAATGGATAATTTTCTTGCGATTATTCTAAAAATTTTCAGCTTCCATCATGCCTTTCAATGCAACTGTTGTCTTCCCCACATGCTTTACCTTTTCGGGCTTCGATTATGAGAACATTACATTGTTCATCAGCTTCTAGCCCTCTACAACAACAACATAACACAGAAGTCCGGAACTTGTAATAAAAATTTCCAATAACCACGGTTTGCCTATTAAGCCCATTTGAAAAAAAAAATAAACAAAACAATCTTCATTAAAATCATGTAGTTATCTTATAATCCTCATTATAACTGAAAAGGAGTTCCGTCACTTTCTTTTTGACATGCAGCCCATCCTGACATGTACACGGGTCACTACCTGAAAAACACAGCTCATAATCTATATGTATGAATGTTTCATATAATTCATACTAGAGACTTTCCCTTCCTAGATATACACATCTATTTTGTCTCTTCTTTTTTCTTTTTTGATTTTTTCAATTTTTCACTTTTATGATCACACTTTATCAAAAAACTTTTGTTAATAAAAAATCAATTCCTAATACTCATACCTTGATAATTTACTCAAACGGTTGGGGGTACTTATACGAAGTAGCAACCTTTCCGATCTCTCAAGTCCCAGCATAATTCTTCTGAATTCTACTAATGTTATTTCAAAGCCTCTTGCTTTTTGTTTTTTTCACCTAATCTTTGAAGTCTTGTCATCATAACTATTCACCTCCCCCCCCCCCCCTTTTTTTTTAACCCCTAACCCGTGTATACATAACTAACATGTTACGTAAAAATTGAATTTTAAAGAAATGGGTAGGTAGGCATATGGATCGGAGTGTTTCATGATGATGGGATGTGGAGAAGGGTGTTGCCGAGATTCGGAGGGCCGATTAGATATGTTGGATAATGTAATTAGAAGGGGTCCAAAGTCAGTGTGGAAGCCACCATTTTGAGAGAGTTAGATGTGATGATAGAGGTGGTGCTGAAGAAGCATTGGGAAGATGAAACAAAGAAGGGTATAGTGGTAATTGTAGAGGAAGATTTAAATGAATGGAGAGAAGAAATTTTAAATTTGGAAGAAAAACTTATGCATTGGACTGATTGGAAGGAGTTAAAAGGAGGTGTTGATTTGGTGGAATCTTCAAATTTAAATGATGATGTGTTGCGAGAATTGGACCAGTCAATAAATTGATAAAGTCATTGGTTCAATAATTTATTGGTTCGATCGGAGTTCAACTGAAATTTAATCAATTTAATTAAATATTAAATAAAATTATTAAAAAATTTATATATAATTTTAAATATATAAATTAAACAATTTTTAACCTATATATATAACTGGGGTTCTAAATTAATTTTTTGGAATTCTTGAACCACATTGTCTTGTGGTTGTTGATCACTTTATGATTGTTCCATCTTTAATATACAACAAAAAAATAACAAAATTAACTCAGCAAAAAAATTTGACAGAATCATTCAGTAACTCACAACTTAGACATTCCATAAACTACTAAATAAACAACAGTAAAACCAACAAAAATAAGCAATTTACAACTCAGCTAATCAATAACTCAATTTCAAACAACAACAAAATAATTCCAAACAACAGTAACTAATAACTATCTAGTAATCTATTAAAAAATATTTTTTTCTCTTCATCATGGCATGTACCTATTATTAGATGTCTTAAATATTTAAATAATATTACTTTATATGCTATAATTTTTGAATGATTATTGTTTACATATTGATGAGATTTTTTTTTGTTCTTTATTAAGCTTCTATATCTGCCTTGGTTATGAATGGAATAAAGTAAAACCATTAAACTCAGACATTCAGTAACTCACAACTCACAATCTAGCTAATCAGCAACTCAATTTCAAACAACAGCAAAAATAATTCCAAACAACAGTAAAACCACTAAACTCAGACATTCAGGGACTCACAACTCACAAACCAGCTAATCAATTTCAAATTTCAAATTCTTTGTGGGTGGCTAGGGTTCTTTGTTCTTTCAATTTCAAATTTTCTTCAGTTTCAGAGAGGAGAGGGGTGGGAATATGATTGGGTTTCAGCTTCAATTTCAAAATCCAAGTATTATCAAAATCTAAGGCACAGTGCTTACCAGCGGCGAGGAGGAAGGGGAGTGACAGCGATGACAGAGGAGACGACGATGATAGAAGAGAACGGCAAGGCGATTAGAGACGACGACGGAGTACACCTTCATGCAGGGACGCCAACAGCTCCAAGAAGGCATTCGTGCAACGTCGAGGAAAAGAGGATCGAGGAGAAGCGAGCAACCTTCCACAGGCGACCCCGCCGGCGGCGATAACTCCCGGAAGAGAAAAGTTTAGCGATAGGATGGTGGCTGGGCTGGGTTTGTTAGAGATTAGGGTTGGGTTGCGCAGTGTGTGAGAGAGAGAGAGAGATAGAGAGAGGGAGGGGCGGGGCAGGTACCGATAATTGTGAATATTTTTATTTATATACATATAGATCACTGAACCGGGAAAAACTAGGTCGGTTCCGGGGTTCACCAGTTAACCGTCGATTCGTCCGATTCTTGAGCCGATTTTTTTCTTTTGCAAAATGGTTTTCACATCAATCAAACTGGATAGATGAGCGGTTTCTAGTTAACCCAATCGAACCAGTTGGTCCAGTTCAATTTTCAGAACATTGGTTTTAGATCGTACAATATCATGGTGCTATAATAATAATAATAATAATAATAATAATAATAATAATAATAATAATAATAATAATAAAAGTTCTGAAAATTGGACTGGATCGACCGGTCAAACCGGTCTAACTGCGAATCGGTAGCTTTGGTAGGTCAGTTTACTAATAGAAATTGCTATTTTAAGAATCGGATAAGAATCGTTGAATCGGCCGAGAACCAGCCAGTCGGATTGGACTGGAATCCGGCTAGTTTATAAGAAACAACGTCGTTTCCTTTGTTGAAAGAAAAAAAGGGATTGCATGCGTTGTCCCTGTAACAGCTCAGACCACCCGCTAGCACGATATTGTCCGCTTTGGCACACAAGGCCTCACAGTTTTGTCTTTGACGATATGGATGATAGCCGAAGCCCCCCACACTCATTGGTCAAAACGCGTTATGCTAGGGAGAGGTATCCACACCCTTATAAGGCATGCTTCGTTCCCCTTCCCAACCGATGTGGGACCTTACAATCCACCCCCCTAAGGGAGCCCAGCGCCCTCGCTGGCAAATCAATCCGGGCTCCGGCTCTGATACCATCTGTAACAGCCCAGACCATCCGCTAGCACGATATTGTCCGCTTTGGCACACAAGGCCTCACGGTTTTGCCTTTGACGATAGGGATGATAGCCGAAGCCCCCCACACTCACTCGTCCAAAATGCATCATGCTAGGGAGAGGTATCCACACCCTTATAAGGCATGCTTCGTTCCCCTCCCCAACCGATGTGAGACCTTACAGTCCCCCTGCCCCTCCAACTCCTTCCTTTAGCAAACTGCCCCTAGCCTGTTCTACCAAAGAAAGCAAACCCTAGCCTCCACAACTCACTATCGTTGTCTGTCAGAGTGAGTGGCTGTTGCTGCCGTCTGTCACACTCAAGAACTTCCATCTTCGTGCTATCGAGCCTCTTGCTGGATCCTCCGCATCATGTGCTCGCGTCTCACCTCTCTTCTCTATGCTCGGCTGCTTGTGCCTCCCTCCACCAGTGAGTGCTCGAGCTGTGCATGTTGGTTGCTGCTCGTCATCCGTGGTTATGTCTGCTCGATTTTGCCTCTTAGTCTCACTCGATTCTCGTCTTAGTCGCACTGCTGGCATCTCATGGTTCGTCTATCTCGTCGCCAGCGTCAAAAGCAACTCGTGGGGTTGTCTCTTGCCTTGTCACCTTCCACGGGGTGGTCGCAGACTCGCCGTCAACCATTGGTGAGTCCCTGCACCATCACTTTCCCTGTTCTCTCTTTTCTAGATTTTCCTTCTCCCTATATTTTTGCATGTTACTGAATTTCTAATCAATAAATTTTCCTTGTTGCTAATCTAAATGTAGCTAATAATTGTGACTGAACTAGGACTTGTTAAATTTGTTGCTGTAACTGGAATTTGTTGCTTTCTAGTCGCAAAATCAGAACAGAGCCACTCTAGTTCCAGGGAGTTTAGACACAGCAGCGGCTGGTCACTACCACTGCATCCTGCTCTCCTGAATTCTTGCTCTATTCTTCGATTTAGGTTCTCATATCACCTTTTCTTTTCTATTTTAGTTAATTTAGGATTAGTTATATGTTGATTCTAGTGTTAATTTGATTTGGTTAGGATTATTTGCTGCTGTTAGTTGAGTTTATGTTAGAATGAAGATTTTCTAAATAGAATTAGTGTTAGTTTATATATAGTTAAATATGCTATTAAGAGCTTCTTGAGTTTGAATTTCAAATTATTTGGATTGATTAACTGATACTTTGCTGAGTCACTGTAAAATGCTGCTGATTTTTTATGTCATTGATGTTGAATTTTGAATTGGTGTTGCAAAGAATGCTCGTTAGTGTTATTTTGTGTTATTTATGCTTTTGCACGCCAAGTGTTTGACAATATGCTTCAAAGAGTTTTAATGAAAGTTTTAGCTCAATCTTTGAAAATCAATGCTTGTTTGTACATGATTATTGTTATTATGCATTGATGATTGAGTATGATATGTTTCTTATTGACCAAAATTTTTTTAAAAGTTGTGAATGATTGAAGTTCCTTTGTCTAATAGTACAAGATTAATGAAATTAGACCTATGTAATCCAATTATGTCAATTTTGTATGCTTATTTAGTTTTGGATAATATTGGAAATGAATTTCAATTATTGAAACTAATCTTGTGGTATTGTTTAAAGGAAATGCATAGTTCATCTCGCTTATCCCTTTATATATGTTAATTGATAGAGTAAATATTCAAATTGGTTTAAGACATGTAGGATACCAAATCAATTACTTCCAAGATTTTTAATATTGAGTTATTTTTTTTAGAACAAAATAATCATCAATTTAAGGACCAACTGGTATTTAAATATAGATTAGACTGAAGGACTGAACTGGCACCATTTTAAATAGAGAGACCAAATTGATGTATAAAATGTTTAGAGTGTAAAGGACTAACTTGATGGTGCTAAAATCTTTGGAGAACTAAATTGAGCTTTAACTTTCATTTTATATATGTTTCATTTCATATCATTTCATATGCAAATCTGCAGCAAATTTTTTCATATTTTGATGATTGATGACACTTTTATGTTGGCATTTCATATTTGAATTTAAGTTTATAGTTTTCATGTATTGAATTTAAGTTTATAGATCTTAAGACTTTGGTTGATGACTTTTCATGTATTGTTTTAAATTTAAAAGATATTTAAAAATTTATATTAGACTATAATTATGTTTTAGAGTGTTTATTTATAATTTTATTATAGAACAAATTTTTTGGTTAGACTACAGTTGGACCGATTGGATTAGTAAACCAGTGAACCAATGACTAGAGCAGTTCGATGACCAGTCCGATTTTCAGAACCTTGATAATAATAGGAGTAATGTAAATCAATATATGTTAAATAGCAATAATGATGATATGAAGCCAACAAGCTATAGCTCAAATGGCATAGTCTCTCCATCCTCACTTAAAGGTCTTGGGTTCCAATCTCACTCTTAACTTTAGAAAAAAAATGATGATAGGAGTGTAAGGGAGGATTCTAGGCTCAATGTGTTATGTCAATTGAATTAAAGGTGAGTAGTATGAGTTTGGGCCAAACAAAAGGAGGTCAAAAGAGGGATGGGCTGGTTGGAACTTCTAAAATCCAAGTTGAAGTAGGACCACGTGATTTTGTGATGGGTCGGGTTCATGCGGTGGCTGAATGTCAAATTGACGTAGTTGCAAACAAATGCAAGAAGGTGTAGAATAAAGTCAACGAAGGTGATGTTGAATGCGCAGGTTCGATGACGAAGCGATCCACTGTGCTAATAAGGGCAGTCCCGATGATGATGGATGTACGAGAATAACAAAGAGGAAGGGCGTAACTCATGGAGTAAGGAGTGACGCTAAAGATCGAGGTGAACGTGCGATGCCATTGAACAGTGTCGATGGTCATGGGTGTGATGTTTTTATGAAAAAAGATAAGATGGAGTCTCGAAGAGCAAGAAAAGAGGAACTAGATGGCACTAGAGTGGAGTCTTCCATAGATATTGACAGTGGTCAAGAATGTTCGGAGAATTTGATGATGAGAGTGGACGTCGGAATGAGAGTGAAGCCGTTGTAAAGGAATGAGTATGAGAATGAAGGTAATGAGGCTATTGAGTATGGAGTGGACCATAAAGTGAATGATGTCCGTGATGATTATGACGGCGAAAGTATGCGGCACCTGAATGTTGTTAGAGACATTGAGGGTGCGGAAGATGAGACAAAAGATTTGGATAACTCTGATTTAGATGTAAACAGTGACACTGGAATATAAAAAAAGCAAACGTCTTGGGAGAACTAGTAGTTGAGTCAGAAATAATCCAATTTGATGAAGAAGAAGATATCATAGCAATTTTACAAGAGCAAAATGAAGCACTAGCACTAAAGAAGAGACATGCAAAGCAAAAGGAGAAAGCAAAGAGGTGCAGGCCAAAAAACCGATTATAGGTGTGGAAAAAGAATTTAAATGATTTTAGTTTGTGGAATGTTAGGGGGTTAAGGGTGTAGGCAGGTTGTCTATGGTGAAAAATTTTAAAATTAAATATAGATTGAATTTGATAGGTTTAATTGAGACTAGAAAAGAGGTGGTGACGAAGTTTGACGTCATAAGGATCTAGGGGAATGATGGGGCAGGTTGGAAATTTGTTGGTTCTGATGGAGCATCTGGAGGTTTATTATTGGTGTGGGATGAAAATATTTTTAGGAGAGATAACTACTATAAAGGAGATAGGTGGTTATGTATTGAGGGGACTTTATTACAGAATAATTTTAAATGCGCTTTTTGTTTTGTATATAGAGCTCATGTAAGATAAACTTGTTGTATTGGAAGAATTGAGCTATATTGCTGGATTAAGTTAAGTGCCATTTTGCTACATGGGAGACTTCAGTGAGATTTTACAAGTGGAGAAAAGGAAAGGAGCTACTAGTTTGTTGGCATCTACTATAGAGTTTAGGAGTTGGGTACAAGATATGGAGTTAGTGGACTTATCGCTCAATAATTTCAAGTTTACATGGTTCAGAGGTCACTCTTGTAGCCGTATTGACAGGGTTATGGTTACTACAAAGTGACTAGAGGAGTTCTCAGAGACTTGATTGATAGGAGGACCTAGGAACTTGTCTTATCACTGTCCTATAGTAGTGGAACTGTGGAAGATACAAGGATGTGTGGAGGTCCAGGATTGTTTAGAAGCCTTGATTCATGGTTTACTCATGGTGGGTTCTTGCAAATGGTGAAAGAACAATGGAGGGGTTTAGAGGGTGTTCAATTTACTGATAAGTTAAAGGCTTTGACGGTTTCACTCAGTAGGTGGCATAAAGAGAAAGTTGGTAATATTGATAAGAAGATAAAGCAGTTTGAGGATGACATAAAAAAGGTTGATGATAAAGTTATGGAGTACATGACGGAACAATGGAAGCAAGAAGAAAGGCGTTAGTGAGATGTTGCAAGAGATGATATATCAGGAAGGAGATACATTAAAAAACAAATGTCGCGATCTTGGCATGCAAAAGTGATGGACAAGAATACTAGATATTTTCATAGCATTGCTTCAGCCAGATGTAGAAATAATAGAATTTTTGCACCGGTAATAAATGAAAGAGTGGTAAGAAATCAGGTAAGGATCAAGATTGCAATTATGAATTTTTACAAGAGCTTGTACCATCAGGAAGTCTCTCCTAGAATTGGTTTTTGTGATGGATTGGTCAGTCGGATCAATGAAGAAGAGTCTATATCTCTGGAGGTTTTGTCGTCAGTTGAAGAAGTGAAGGAGGCAATATGGGATTGCGAGTCAACTAAGGCACTAGACAGTGATAGTTACAATATGAATTTCATCAGTATGTGTTGAGAAGAGATTAGGAGTGAGTTCATTGCAATTGTGATGAGTTTCTTTGAGATAGCTAAGCTGCCAAAGGATTCAAACATTACCTGGGTGGCTTTGGCACCAAAATTTGTTGGAGTAAAGGAGATTAAATACTTGTGGCCGATTAGTATGGTTGGCGGTGTATATAAGGTGATATCTAAAGTGTTGTCTAGGAGGTTGAGAAGGGTAATGCCAAGATTAGTCGAGGAGACACAGAGTGCTTTTGTGAAAGATAAGAAATACATAATGGGGCTTTGATAGATTGTGAAACTGTTCAGTGGCTAAAGTTGAGAAAGAAAGCTTCTGCCATCATTAAGATGGATTTCCAAAAAGTAAGGCCGTCAAAATTGGCTAAACCCATCGGGCCAGCCCGTTTACCCATTTAAATAGGCTGGCTTTGCCTCTAAAATTAAGCCCGTTTAAATTTTGGACTAAACGAGCTGAGCCCGATTAACCCGAAAAAAATGACGGGTTAAACGGGCTAGTCCGCGGGCTAAACAGGTGGCCCGTTTATTTTTTTTACATTTTGTTCAAAAAAAGCAGTACTTTTAGTTTATATTTCTCCCGATCCGATCCGAAAATTAGACCCATCAACTAAAAAAATATTATTATTATTATTAAAAGTTTTTGACCTAAAAGTGATATTTTTTGTCAAAATATTTTTCAAAAAATAAAATTAAATGATAAACGGGCTGGCCCGTTTAACCCATCGGACTGACCATAAATGGTATGGGCTAGATAATTCTGGCCTGTGAATAAAGCGGGCTTAAACGGGCCAGCCCATCTAACCCACGGGCTTAACGGGCCGGGCCTAAATGGGACGAGCTAGCCCGTTTGACAGCCCTACCAAAAAGCATATAACAGAGTTAAGTGGAGCTTTGTAGATATTATTTTTGCTAAGATGAGTTTTGGTCAGAGATGGAGGGAGTAGATTAGGGAATGTGTAGTTACTGCATCAATGTCGGTACTGATAAACAGGTCACCAATGAAGTCCTTTGGGATGCAAAAGGGTTTGAGGCAAGGAGATCCTTTGTCTCCGTTTCTCTTCATTCTTGTTATTGATGTTCTGTACATGATAATAGAAGAGACAATTCGGAATGCGCGCATTTCTCCATTATTGGTAGGGAGGGATAATATAAAGTTGTCTCATCTCCAATTTGCGGATGACATTATGTTATTCTGCCCCCTGAAGAGGAAACTGTGCGAAACTATAGGAGGTTCTTCGATGTTTTGAATTGATGTATGGGTTAAGTATCAACTCTGAGAAGTCTAGCTTAATTCCGATTAATTGTAAGCCAGAATGGGAACATCGGATGTGTGGTGTTTTGAGGTGCAAGGCGACAGTACTATATGTGAAGTACCTTGGTATCAATCTAGGGGTGAATCTGTGGCTTGTGAAAACATGGAAACCAGTGATTAATAAGGTTGAAAAGAAGTTTAGTCTATGGAAATATAAGGTTTTAAATAAAGCTAGTAAATTGGTTCTTATAAAATCTGTCATTTGTGACACCCTCACTATCAAAATGTCACTCTTCCGGCTACACCACTCTGATAGCGAGAATATTACGATGACTTCCATATATTTAATATTAAGATATGAGCCTTTAACTCGAAAATGTATCGCTGTTTTGTTGGAAAAACTGGAAATACTTTTAAATTTTTTCCAACATGCAAATATATATCTAAAAAACATCTTATTATACAAGTAACTTATACATATAATATATATACAAATCATACAACTCATATCCCTCTTACAAAATTATAAAAATAAAGGCGAAGAAAATCTATAACATGTGTATACAAATAGAAATAGCATATATAAAAACTTAACAGAAACTCCACGAGCTTCCTCGTCCGTTCTGAAAAGAGAAATCTGTAGGGGGTGAGAACATCGTTCTCACTAGTTCTCAGCAGAAGATTTTTAAAAATTGTTATAAGAGGATACATGTAAACAGCATAATAGATTTTGAAAACAGAGATCTTCGTTTGTTTTATAAATCGTTTCTAAACCATAGCGATTAATAGTACAATAAAAAAAACCAACTTCATATCTTTTCTTATAAAAAGTTCCAATTTCGACAATTCATATAACATTCCAATACATATCAAATGGTCAATCAATCTAAAAACTCAATCACGGCCTCTGACCCAATATATAATTAAATCTCGGCTTCCAACCCAACAAAACCCATCACTATTATCACCAATCCACCACCAAATACTCAAAACAGAAAATCAACCACAAGCATAAACAAATATAAGGCAAACACATTTAAAAATAGTTACAGCAAGTACCACATTTACCAGGTAAACAGAATTCATCATGTAGGCAAATCAAAACACGTAAGCACATCCAAACAAAGCAAAAAAATGCAACATGATGCATGCCTGTCCTATTGGCCGTGAGCTCGCGTGTCGGTTACTTTTCCAGAAGCCGATACATCCGGTAGCTTACTCGGATACCGTCCTCTTGAAAATCGGTAGGCGGTACACCACCATGATCCCTACGTGGTGAGTGGTACACCACCACGATCCCCACCATTACGAGCGGTACACCACCACGATCCTCGCAAGACTTTCAATTGGAAAATGCACACCCATGGGCGGTAAATAACCATGATCCCCACAAACACATTCACAACCCGTGGGCGGTAAACAACCATGATCCCCACATCCATCGCGGTACTAGACAAGCGGTACACCACCACAATTCTTGCCAGGTCAAAATCACATTCAAACCTACAATATATTAAAATTTTGACCCCGAGCAAGTGAGACTAAACCTCAACTCATGCGTACTGCCCAGGTAATTCAAATCTCAAATTTCTTTTTCCTTTAAAACCAAAATCACGTCTTTGTAACATTCTCCAAAACCTTCCAAACAATATTACTTAAAACCAATTCTTCTTTCAAAAGACAAAAGAAAATCATTTATTAGTTAAACACCTCGACAAGGTCTCTAGACTTTAGGGGAGCGACAACCAATCTCATTTTCTTAAATTCATAAAAATCCTTAAAATCATAGCTTCTCAATTTGAATTGATCAAAAATAAAATTTAAACCAAAGCCAAATCATTCAAATCAAAATCAAAATATTTAAACCAAAAGTTACAAACCAATCTCAAAAGCAAAACATTTAAACCAAAACCAATTTCAGTTTTATTCTTAAATTTAAATCATTCCCAAAGGCTCGAAGATCGTGTAAGACCCAGTACTTTTGAAAAGGGGCTATTATTAGCTAATTTCAAATTCAGTATTTCTGTAGCTTTAATTTCAGAAATTTCTTTATTAAAGAAAATTAGAGCAAGTTTTGATTAATTGAATTTGAAATAAATTAGGATTTATTGTCCAATTTTATAATTATTGGATTACTTCCTATATTTGCATTATAAAGTTGATAGTTATGAAATAATACAAATTTTATATATGATTCGGATTAAATAATTAGTATTTTAAATATTAATACTGCTGTTTTGGAAAAATAGAGAAATCAAGTATATTATTTCTAATTATTTGATTTGGACATTTTATTAAAAATAATTTGTAAAATTGATGAGCAAATAGTATTTTCTATATACAATTAGTGTTGAATTTAATTTGGGTTTCAATTATTATATCATTCCCAATTTTGTGTGAAATTACCAAATTACCCGACTCGGTTCTCTTTCAACCCCACTCAGCCCCCCAAAACCCAGCCGCAACACACAGCAGCAATAGCTGCAAAAAGAAAGGAACGAAGAAAGAAAAGGGCTAGGAGGAAATGGGGAAACGCAGAGGGAAGCAGGGGAGGAAGAGAGGCACGGGCTAGCACCGGCGGGCCCCGCCGTCACCCATGGAGCCGCGAGCTATGCCTAGTTGCTGTCGGGGTCACCGCGCTGTCGTCCTTGCCAGCTCTGAACGAGAAGCACGATGGAGCTCCGTTTCTGCTTCCCTGGCCCGCCGTGAGTGAGCGACGCTTGGAGAGAGTGGCGCGCGCGAGGGAGCTCGACCACGAGGAGAAGAGTGTCGTGCCTGCCACAAGCTCGTCCTCGCCAATCTGCCGTCGTTGGGGTCGCGCACAGAGGACGCGCGAGAAGGAGTCGTCGTGGACACCACCGCCTCCGTCGGAACAACCGTCGCCACTGCCACTATCTGAGCTCGCCGTTGCTGGTGATGGCAAGCTGAACTGCAGTCAGAAGATGGTTCAGACCACCGCAGGTGTTGCTACTGAAGAAGGGAGCTGCGCCTCTGTTTCTGACCACTAGGAGTGGTTCTGTTACTTCCGAGACCACCGTCGGAGCTTTTGGCTGCTTTTGCTGTCGCCAGAAAATTCTATCGTAAGGACTTTAAGTTGGTTCTCCTTTCCGTTGAGTTTATGGGAACCTCATTGTCACTGCATATGGTTCAGGTCACCGCTGCTGCTTGAGGTAGCTGTCGGGCTGTCGCCAAACCGGTTTGAAGACCGTCGCTGTTTCGGTTCAGCCGTTCCTTCGGTTCGGTAAGCGTTTCGATTTGAAAGCCCTTTCGTTACTGTTCTGTAATCTCACATTGAGGTTTACGGCATTAATTGCTATAATATTAAGTTTCGGTTATTATATGTTGCGATTAGTGATGCTATGGTTATTGCGAAAGTGGCTGGGAGCTGAGGTTTTGGTTGCCGTCAGTTCGGTTGAGGCGGAAAGGACTTGATGAGGCATTTGGGTTATGGAATTGCGTTTTGAGGTAGGGGCGCTTTTCGAAAACTATATTTTGTATATTGGAATTATTACATATGGGTACTGATGTGAGGATGTGTATTTGGTGATTGTATCAGTCCTATGTATTGTTTGGTTGTTTTGTATGAATATGGGTATTTGTTGGACTCGACTGTTATGTGGCTTTGTGAAGAATACTTTTGAAATTGATTCTTTTAAAGCTTTGAGATCGAGTTGAATCCGTTGGAAATTAATTTGAATTGAATGGATTTTCTTGAGAATGTGTAAAATAGAATACTCTCTTGATTTCAGCCTGGCTGGCTTTAAATGATCTGGTTTTTTATAAACAATTGTGGCTGAACCGTCTCTTTGAAATTTTAGACATGAGTTTATTCGGCTGATAAAGATTTGATTCTTGAAAAGGTTTCCTTGAAATATGGAATTGAGATGACTGTTGAATTTGGCTTGCCTTGAATTGATTTTGGATTTTGGGCTGTTGAAAAGGATTTTTGGAACGGTTTAGTTGGGACCCGAACCGGGTGGCAAAGTCCAAGTTTTAGGGGAGGTGCTGCCGAAATTTCTATAAAATCCTAGTCTATTGAAATGTTGTTTGGAAAATGATGAGTTAAAGGCTTCTACAATTTTATTTGAATTATCAAGAAAATGATGATTCATGCTTTCGAAATGAATTATTAAAGAGGAAATTGTGATTTAGTCTTGCTTCTTAAGAAAGGCATTGTATCTCTTTCAGGAAAAATTTATTTAGATGAAACTTGTGTTTTAAAGCTGTTTGAATGCGAAAAGGGTTTATGCCTTTGAATTTGATTTGGGGTTTCAATTAAAGAAGTTTTAATGATTTTGAAAGGACCTAAATGTCTATTAACAAGTTTCATTTTGAAATGTTTTGAGAAAGGTTTTAAGTACTCTTTGAATTCTAAATTCTTGCAAGACTAAGGCAATTTTGAACAGTTGAAACGCTTTAGAATTTATCATGGGAGTTGAAGTTGGTTTTTCCTAAGTAAAGGAAACGGCTTTGAAGGAAGTAAATGATTACGTGACTCGGTTTGGCTTAGATCCTATTTTCTTACTCAAATCAGAAAGCCAATGTTTTAATGATTTTAAATGAATTTGGCGAAATGAGTTATGTTATTCTCCCCTAAAGACTTGGGACTCTGCCGAGAAACTTTTGTTATAAAATCCCATTGTTGGATGGGTGATTTTGAATATCTCAAAGAGATTTTTAACTTGCCATGATTATGGAAGTTTTGGAAAGAGGGTGCCGAGAGTGGCATTGTTTTTAAAAGGAGAATTTACCTTGAGTAAAAGTGGCTTATGAGCCTGAGATGATTTGAGAAATGAGATCTTTAAAGCCAAGGCTGAAAAGAGTTGAAATTTGATTTCAAAGTGAAATGACTTGAGAAACGTGATTTATGGCCTAAAAGCCAGTTTTATGAATTTGATGATTTTGAATGGTGGAAGTGCTGTTTTTATTATGGGCTGGAAAGGCTGTGTATGATTATGAATGTTGGCTGGTTCTGGATTGAACCGTGAGCTGGAATGGCTGTGTAAGATTATCAATATTGGCTGGTTCTGGATTGAACCGTGAGCCGGATGGCTGAGATGGATGTTGATCCATGGCTGAGAATGAATGCATATATGCTGAGATATTGATAAATGTGAATGTTGCACTTCCACTATCGGAGATGAGAGTTTCCCTGGGAGGAAGCAGTGGCTAGCCACCACGTGCTCCAGGTTGAGACTCGAAGCTCTTTTGACCCTATGTCGTAAGTGTGGCCGGACACTGTGAAAGCCCGGATGAGCTCGCCCCCGTGAATATACACCAGTGAGGGTGTTGGATATGGATCATGATTATGATCAAGTTTATTTTGAGTATAACTCGAGTTGGGGATGCACGACAGAGGGACAGTCCAATGGTTAGCTACCAGGACTTGTCGGGTTGGCTTTATAACCGACAGATGATATCATCAGCCACTAGGGACAGGCATGCATCATATGCATCTATGTGACATTGCTTGGGTGTGCATATTATACTTGGTTTGCCTATGTGATTAACTGCTAATTATTCTACTTGCAATAACTGTTTGTTTGTGCTTGCATCTTCCTATTTGTGTTTGCTACTGGGACTCTGTTGGACTGTGTGGTTGGTTGATGGTTGGATTGTTTGGGCCTAGGGCCGTGGTTGGAATGAGATGAACCGATGGTTGATTTCGGTTTTGTGTTTCTGGTTTGGAATAAAATATGAAAGGCTATTTTGTTTCAGCATAGATAAACCATTTTGAAAGGCTTTTGAGTTTTTGAGAATTGAATGGTTTCTCTTTCAGAAAAGATTTCCGACTTTACTTTTATTATAAACCGTTGTTTTTGAAAAGGAGGCATAAGACGGTTATTAATCACTAGTACGGTTTATCTTCACGTATCCTATTACAGTAATTCCCAAAAACCCTCTACTGAGAACCCTTTCGAGGATGATGTTCTCACCCCCCTACATTTTTTTCCTTTCAGGATATGGGCGCAACAGTTACGAAGAGCTTATTTAATTGTTGTTGTGATGCTCTGTATTGTTTTAGTTATGGTTTATTGTACCCTCGCCTTTATCTTGATATAATCTGTAAGAGGGATAGGAATTGTATTGGATTATGCTTGTAATATTATCTATGTATATAAGTGTATATATGTATGTACTCTTTGAGTTTTTGTAAGATGTATGGTATATATGGATGTACGTTATCGAACGAAAGTATTTTTGGGAGCGGTATTGCGGTTTAAAGTTTTAAATAGGCTCATATTTTAGTATTAAATAATTTAAAAGTCGTCGTAATGTCCGAGCTATCAAAGTCGCGCAGCCGGAAGCGTGAGCTTTAGTAGTTAGGGTGTTACAGATCGTCCCGTTTTGCTAAATCAAAACTCATATTCTTCGACTTTTCAAAACGTCGCAAAACGAAATTATTCAATCAAAAACCAATTACTTTTAAAATTTACAAAAATTCCTCCAAATGTAATTTCTTAATCAAACTCAAAACATAAGTCTTTTCTCAATAATTTAAATTCAAACCTAATTCATTCTTTTCTTAAATAAATCAAAATCAAATAAACTATTCTTCCATCCAAATTAACCAAAATAAAACTTTCCAAAATTTTCATAAAATTTCGGTAGTACCTCCCCTAAAACTCAGACTTTTCCACCCTTCTCGGGTCTCATCCAAACCATTTCTCAAACTCTTTTCAAATCGTTTTCAAATCTTAATTCATTACCACCAAAATCAAACCAATTTCAATAAATCACAATCTAAGCCAACTTCAACATAATCAATTAAAAATCATAATTTCTAGCCACCACAACAATCAATAATTCAATCAACAAAAAATTAGAGTCACCCAAATAATTCAATTCAATCAATAATACTTACAAAAATCATAAAATACAGTTTTCGCATTAATATTGACTTGTAACAATTCTTGATAGTAAATTGAGTTTAAGAAATCGCCTCTACCTTGATCGCGACTTAACCACAAGACAAAATTCCTTTAAAACCCTTAATTCGCAACAGCGGCGTCAACTCATTCCATCTTTGTAGCGGCAACATTTCATCAAACATAGCATGCAAGAATCAAAACTCAACCCTGAGATATTAACATCGCGTAAAACTTAATAACTTATAACAGAATGACAATCGTAAGGGTTCTGGGAAAAGAGCGACTTACTGAACTCAGAGAAAAACCAAAGAACGGAGCAGCTTCCTTCTTTCCATCGCCTTCTGCTTCTCTAGCGATGGCATGCACGAATAACGGCTTCCCCAAAGGCGAGCATGAACGATGGTGACGCAACTGGAGGCGCGAACAGCGGCGACGACAATTGGGCGCAACCCTCCCTCTCTCTCTCTCTCTCTCTCTCTCTCTCTCTCTCTCTCTCTCTCTCTCTCTCTCTCTCTCTCTCTCTCTCTCTCTATCTCTCCCTCTCTCTGGCGATTCTGCTTTCCCAACGGTGATGATGTAATCTGACAGCACCGTGACAACTTCCTCTCCTGGTCGTGGTTGCAGGTCCGGTGGCGGCGACACGAGCTCTCTCTCTCTCTCTCTCTCTCTCTCTCTCTCTCTCTCTCTCCCCCCACTTGCGTCGCGTCATTCTCTTCTCTCAACAGCAGTGTCGATGGCAGCTTAGCGACGACGGGACGAGATGGACGGTGGCAGCATGATGGCGAGCTTGATGGTGGCGCCATGGACAGGCCCTCCTCCTCGGGTCACCCTTCTTCTCGTTCTCTCTCACTCTTTCCTCTTCTCTTTTCCCTTTCTTTCTTTCTTCGTTGGGTGAGGGTTTTAGGGGGTTGAGCGGCGGCTATGAGGGTTTGTGAAGGTGGAGTGTGTGCTAGTGTTAGTGTTAGGTTAGGGTAAAATTAGAGTTAGAGTAGCTTAATAATTTTAATAAAATTAGGGGTAATAGAGTAATTGAAAATAAAATTTAATTAAACAATAACTATATATAAAAATATCATTTATCCATCAACTTGTAATTTATTTTTCAAATAGTATTCTAATTTAATAATTAGAGATAATCAAATTAATTTTTTAAATTATAAAATAAAATTAAAAATCTAATTATTCAAATTAAAGCATATAAAATTCTCATTATTTTTAAAACACTAAAACTTTAAATTAATAACAAGAAAGTAATCCATTAATATAAAAATCTATGAAAATATATTCTCAAAAAAATAAATAAATCATAAATAATTTATTATTTAATTTTTTAAAATTCTGGATCTTATATTATTAATAGCTTGCCAATTTATTATCTTAACTCGTATAAGATAACGAAAGCGGTTGCAAAAAAATTAAGTACTTTACAGAGAAAATTTCTTTGAGGTAAGGAGGATAGTAAATCTGGGATTGTTCATGTTAAATGGGAAGTAGTACATGCACCTAAGAAGTTAGGAGGTTTGGGGTGGGTGATGTAGTTGTTCGAAATATGGCGCTTTTATTTAAATGTTGGTGGAGATTTTCTAAAGAAGATTGCCTATTTTGGAAAAAAGTGGTGTGCTCGTGTAATAACCTGGATTCAAATAAAATGCTATGCACTCAGACGCTCCCTACTAGAAGTGGTCTTTAGAACGATATTTGTCAAATGCATATAAAAGAGGAACATGTAAAAGAGAAGATGATTAATGGTCTGTATATGGAGTTAGGAGATGGGAGGATGATTAGATTTTAGGAAGATAATTAGTTACATTGTAGTGTTCTAAAGTCTTCCTTTTCAAGACTTTTTTCGGTTTCAAACAAAAAATGGTCCACTATACGAGAATGTGAGTTTTGAGACGAGTTAGAGTGGGTGTGAAACTTCCAATGAAAAAGAGATCTCTATCAATGGAAATTAGAGTTACTCAGCCAACTACATAGTGTTTTACAAGAAACCAAATTGACAAGAGGAAGAGAAAATACAGTTGTATAAAAATTTGATAAAAATGGATTGTTTACTACTAACTCATTTATGCAGATATTGTAGGAAGAAAGTCTATCGAAAGATATATCAAGCTATAGCTTTACTAAAGCTATTTAGGAAGGGACTGGTTCCACTTCGAGTTGAAGTTTTTACTTAGTTTGTATTAATTGGTAGAGTTAATACTAAAGATAGATTGAGTATATTTGGTGTAATTGAATCTAGTGACAATTTGTATATGTTGTATAGTAAGGATGTAGACAATATATATCATTTGTTTGTTGTTTGTGAGTTTTCATGACAGGTGTGATGTGTTTGAGTTTGTGATGGTAGTTATTCATGTACTATCTCAAATACGATAAAAAAAATATTTTAAAAATTAGATAAAGATAATAATAAAAAAAGATATAAAAAAAAAGTAGTTGATAAATTTTTTTATTATTATTTAAAATCTTTGGTGTTTAGAATAAGACGTACAAAGTTACTAATATTAATCAATTTTCATTTAAAAGTTTTTTATTGTGGAATTGTACTTATCCTTTTAGTTGGCTATTCTTTTTCAATTAGTACTTTTTATGAATATTGACGCCTTAGGAACAAATTTATTTAAACAATCCGAATTGATGACTTTTTCCCTTTCTTTTCTGAGTATTTTCAATTGATGACTTATTCCAGAAACTTTTGTCCAACTTGTAATTGACTGACCTGATCAATTTTAAAGATAAATGAGCTATTTTAAATTAGTCCGGCATTTACAGCACTTTAATTATTAGTGAGTTTACCTTAGTCCGTACATAAATTTTTTTTATATATTTTTTACTTTGTATTATTATTATTATTATTATTATTATTTTGATTTGCCACTAATTATTATATGCTTTAATTAAATCAAAAAAATAATAACCCTATTCTCATATGATTCATTGCTTAAAAACTAAAATTTTGATTTTTTTTTTGGACCCAAAAATTTTGAAAAATCTTTTGGGTCAAAGAAAATTTTGATATTTAAAAAGGGTGTTATGCTACGAGTAACGGAATTTATAGCCCATGTAAATATTTTTTGCCAAAAAATATGTAATTTAAATGGGCTAACGAATTGGTGTAGATTTAAATTGTGTAAATTGTGATTTAAGCTAAGCAAACTCTAATCCAAAAAAAAAAAAAAAAAAAAGTTAAGCAAATTTGCCTCACAGATCGCCAACGGTATACGCAGTTATGAAGTAGTCAAGTTGATGACCTTGAAAGGCACCACGCAATTATCGCCAGGGCACATGTTCGTTTGAGTCAATCCTCACAAAATGAAATAAAAAATAGAGTAAAGTATCCTTTTTGTCCCTAATATTTGGGGTAAGTTTTATTTGTGTTCCTAACGTTTAAATCGTCCTATTTATATCCATAACGTTTATAAAAGTGATTCAATATTATCCTATTATCAATTATACTAACAAATCAGATTATATTTTTCAATTATTCTCATTTGGATGTATTCATTCTCAATTAGGTCTCACTTGGATGTGTTCGATTTTAATATTATACCCACTATTTGTATTTAGATTCAATTATGTTCCTAGAAAAGTGAATTATGTAAATGTTGTAGGAATTAGTTTCAATATTTGATGAGCTATTTTTCGGAATAGATCATCGATTCTATCCCAGACATTTGTATTATAACTTCAAGAAGAGATTTTTAAAACACAAACTAAAACGTTCATGATGTGTAATTGACGGTGGGATAACATTGAATCACTTTTACAAACGTTAGGGATACAAATAGAACGATTTAAATGTTAGGGACACAAATAAAATTTACCCCAAACATTAGGAACAAAAACAATACTTTACTCTAAAAAATAAATAAATGAAAAAGTAATGGTTCAAAAATGATAAGCAATTCTTTTATGGCTATCCGTCTCGTAAACTACTCTGGTTAGTTAGGTTAGATAGTTTAGTCTTTTTCCTCCTCATAAGTCTTTACTCTCACATACTCAAATTTTATAAAATAGGAATACTTTGCTGAGTTGTCTTTGCGTATTTTTAAATACGACTATTTATCGATTATTTTTGTATATTTTTAAATACAACTATTTATCGATATTCATTTCACATGCGTGTTTTTTTATCTAATTTTATTTTAATAAAAAATAAAAAATTATTTTTTAAATATATTTGGATACATCTAAATATCATCATATATTAGTGTGTTGATTCTTATTCTTAACATGTATTTTTAAAATAAATTTAGAAATAGTATATATTATTATTTATTAAAAAAATAATTTATATTTTAATATCAATCAATTATGATTTATCTAAAAAGTATTTTATATTTTATATATATGTATGTCCTTGTATCTTATAAAATTTTAAAATTCGTATGTCGACGTATTTCGTGTCGTGTTATGTCTCATGTCCATGTTAGTATTGTCTATGCATCATAGCTCAAGCCCATTGTAAATTACTCAAAAATATTACATAACCAATAAATATTATTATTTTACGTTAATATTTTATTAATAATAATTTACAATTATATTTATAATTATTTACATATATAAAATATATAATTTATACTTATATTTATTAAAATTTACACACATAAATAAAAATATTATATATATATATATATATATATATATATATATATCAAAATTTATTCACATAAATTAATAAAATTTATTTATTAAAAATAATTTAATATTTAAATTGAGTAATTATTAGCAAAAAATGCTAAAATTTACTTGGCCCGAAGATTTTCTGTAAACTATTGGTAAAACTAAATACCTTCTAAACATTTGTTAAATCTATTCTGTAATGTTAATGGGTTGATTAATGATGAATTCATCTAATAAACTTTAGACTTAGGAAAAAAGAATTCACCATCTATTAAATGAGATTAGTGACTACTTAGGGAAAGTGGCCTTTCATACATGATTACATGAATAAATATGAGTAGATTGAACTTGTAAATTACACAAGACTACTTTATTGTTGTAGATCTTGCAAGTAAGTCATAGCGTAGGTTAGGGAAAGAATGGGACCTTTATAGCGTGGTGTGTGTAGTAGTTTGCTGGCAGTACATTGAAATAACAGGTTGGATGAGGTCGTGGCTTACGACATTATTTATTTATTTACGTAGTTAATGAGACAGACATGCCCCTCCCTCTTCTTTCCTCCTGCAACGTCCTAAGTCATAACACTCCCCTTCTTTCCGTCGTTTCTCTTACGAATATATATATATTTCTTTCATTTTCTTTTATTCTATTTCAATTCAAAGTTATGATCTTTCATTTGGATTTTCTTTTAAATAATTATATTTTATTTATCGATATATGTTATTTATAGCGTATTTATCGATTTTCATCTTTTTTTACTTATTTCGTTTACACGATAAATGAATTAATAATGAATATATCTCGTATACAATATAAATGAGATAATAAGACACGTTTCGTCATACACATATCTCGTTTACATTGTAAACAATATATGTTTATTCTCAATTTGTTTACAGTGTAAACGAGATAAGCATGATCCGCGCCTACATCTCAAATGTCCCTTTTCACTCTCTCTTTCGTTTGATTTCTCTTTCTTTTGACAGTTTTTCTTGATATTCTTGAGATACTCGGATATTATGGCATGCGCATATACACAAGATAATTACTTCAACCGCCTGAAATGACGTGGCACATCGCAAGAGCGATTCACTTTTAGGTTAGTGTTGGTGTTTTTCTCTTTTAAATAAATAAGCACATAGTTATAGTTAGGGTACTTTATAGAATTAGTATTGCTATAGTTAGAATATTTTTATAGAATTAGTATTGTTATACATGACTAGAGTAGCTTATATTTTGGTAACATAAAAATAAATTAGTTACCAGATTAGCTTTTGTTAGGTGGTGAAAGATGTTATTATTAAGTTGTTCTGCTGAGTATTAGTTCTAATGTTATTAAATAAATTTTTTAAATGTGTAATTTAGGAAATTAATTTCTCAAAAGAGATTTATTGATTAATTTAATTTATTTTGAAAAATAATAAGTTAAGAAATGGGAAATAAATATTTATTACGTTTTTTATTTTTTTATTTTGAATTTTAAATTTTTTATTTTGATTTTAAATATGATGGATAACTTCTTTTACTGAATATTAGTTTCAATGTTGTTGAAATAATTGTTTATTATAATTTTTATCTTTTTATTTTGAAATTTAAATTTTTATCTTGGATTTCGAATATGTAATATATCAAATAGATTTTTTATTGAAATGTTTTATATTTTAACAGAGACTTTAATTATTACTCTATAGACGAGTCAGCCACACTCTACCACCATTGGATGCCATTCTCCCTTACTTGAGGGAGGCTAGGTTTGGCGATACAATGTACCTCAGGGACTTTGTATTTGACAACCCCCTAATTACTGCATTCGTGGAGCATTAGCATCTAGAGACCCACATTTTTCACCTGTCTTAGGGTGAGTGCACCATCACCCTGCAAGATGTTACGTACCACCTTGGGTTATGCACACACAAGGAGCTAGTGGGTGGTGCTTGCGTGACTTCTAGACATAGTACCAACACCCGATCTGGGAGTGGGTAGAAAAGCTCCTCAGTGCTAGGCCTCCTCATACTCAGCAGCAGGGGTCACAGAGAAAGGAGTCATTTTTCATCAAGCTAACATAGCTTAGGGACCGAGTATGGCATATGCTAGCTACTACAGATTCAGCCACCCTCTGACAGTACACAAGATGTTACATTTTGTTGCTGATCAGGGGTTACTTGATGACAGATTAGTCAAACAACCAGGTCTATATTAGGTGGCTGCCATTATTAGAGGACTTCGAGACGTTCCGTAGTCTGTCCTGGAGATCCGCTGTGCTTGCATGGATATACCATTCGTTATGCTCTGCAGCACATTGATCTACCACTAACATTGTTGGATGCACACCGCTACTAGTCTCGTGGATATATCGTAGATTTTCAGAGTGGTGCCCACCTAATGGGCAGATTCTAACCCTCGAGAAGCTCTAACTCCTCTACCACAAACACTAAGGCCCTCCTGTCGTAGTGTGTAATACGCATCTTGGGAATTCACTCCCTATTCTTCTCAATAACAATTAGCAGCTACTGAGAAAATTAATTATGTGTAACACGCATCTTGGGAATTTCCTCCCCGTTCTTCTCAATAACAACTAGTAGCCACTGAGAAAACTGATTACCGGCTGCCAGTTGTGTCTGTGCCTCCCTGCTCTTTCTGACGAACAACTGTTGCAGCCTCTTGTAAGTGCATCTAATAATGGTTAAAATCGGTAAATACTGCTGATAAACCCTAATTTTATGGTTTATCTTATGCTTAATTTAGGGGATTTTATCAACTTTTCTCACATTTATTCCCTAAAATGGCATGGTTTCATGACTTTCTCCTAATTCGTGCTTAAGAGTGAAAACATGCTTTTTAGGCCTTTAATTTGCTAATTTTAATTCGCCTTTGATTCCACTAGATGCCTTGATATGTTTGTTAGTGAATTCTGATTGAAAAGGCTAGTAATAGATCAAGGGAGTGAAGAGAAAAGTATGCAAAGTGGAGAAATCATGGAAAAATAAGGATTTAGAGTGCATACATCGACGCGCACGCATGACAGACGCGTACGCGTGGAAGTAAATTGCCAAGCGACGCGTACACGTGACCCATGCGTACGCGTCGAAGCTCGCACGTAACCTCATTAAAGTGAAAACGCTGGGGATGATTTCTGAGCTTTCCAGGCCCAAATCCAACACATTCCAGAGGCTATTACATGCAGAATTCAAGATGGGTCAAAGGGGAGGGGGGAGCACATAGTAGAGTTTTTACCATGCTTTAGTTAGTTTCTAGAGAGAGAAGCTCTCTCTTCTCTCTAGAATTAGGTTAGATATAGATTAGGATTTCTTAGATCTAGGTTTAATTCATGCTTTGATTTACTTTTCCTTTCTAATTTCTTGTTCTTTTACCTTGGCTTCTCTAGTTTAGTATTTTACTCTTTGTATTTGTTTACTTTGTAGTTGATGTACTCTTGTTTCTTCTATTTTTCTTTAATGCAATTTATGTTTGATTTCTTTTATTGTTTAATTGTTTTGTTGTTGTTAACTTCTTGCAATCAGTAGTTGTAGATTTATATTTCTTGCAATTTTATTTTGCCTTCCTTTTATGCCTTCCAAGTGTTTGACAAAATATTTGGAAGGATGTTAGAGTAGATTTTTGTGTTCTTGGCTTGGGATGGTAATTTAGGTGAACTTGAGTTGCTAATGTCCAAGTGATTGATGATTGGTGTCCATTAACTCTAGCTTTCACTAAGTTAATTAGTGAGGTGGCTCGAATTTATGGATTAGGATTAATGTAGCTCATTTGACTTTCCTTCACTTGTTAGAGGATGACTTAATGGATTAATCCTTGCAATTATCATATTGTGGTTAGTAACAAGGATAAAGATCCTTAACCATCAACCCCTTGCCAAGACCCTTTTATTATTTGAGTTTCCATTTACTTTCTTGCCATTTACTTTTCTTGTCTCTTATTCCAAAACCCCGAAACACTTTGCCATAACCAATAATTGGGCATACTTCTCGACAATTCCTTGAGAGACGACTCGATGTTTGAATATTTCGGTTATTTTTATTGGGGTTTGTACTTGTGACAAACAAATTTTTGATTGAGGATTGTTTGTTGGTTTAGAAATTATACTTGTAACGAGAATTTATTTGAGAAATTCTATACCGACAAAAATTCACGCATCAACTGCATCCCCTTCAAAATTGTATTCATGCACTCGGAGAGGTTAGTTGTCATGTGCCCAAACCTGCTACTGCCATCACAATATTGTAACCAAATTTCTTTGTTGAATCTATCGGCCCAATTTGATATCTAACGTGATAGCCATCTCAATGCATCCATGTACCACTCGTACCCAGTCTTGCTTGGACTATAAGCAGCATTCATGAGATACCGCTTTTTCTCAACAAATTTGAAAAGAGACATGAAATTCGGGGTCATTTTCCAAACATAGTACGCATGAAACGCACTAGGAGGCTTCTAATCACTTTCATCAGCTCTAAGGGCGACCTTGATCGCTTGGGATCTATTAAATATAATCAAAATCCCTTGTTGTGGTGTTATATGTCGTCTCAAGTTAGTAAAGAAGAATGACCAGGACTCCGTAGTCTCAGACTCCACAATTGTAAATGCCACAGGGAGGATGTTACTATTACCATCTTGCGCACTACAATTAGCAACATACTACCATAATTTCCATACAGGTGCATGCCATTCCCGGAGACGAAGGGCTTGCAATGCTTGAAAGTCTCAATATAGGGAGGTAATAAAGCCCAAAATACCTTATCAAATTGGCTACAGTCATGTACCACCAAGTGTCCATCATAGTATGGTACCGCACTAAAATCACGTTATTCCAAGATAACAACTCTGCAGTACTTGCAACAACCTCAGCACATTATTATATGACTCCTCTCAATCACCGTATATATGTGCAATTGTCTTTTGCTAAACCATCCAGACCTTTATGTATGAGGGTTTGAAGTGATAACTTTGTCTAACTATACATTGTAGAACATGGATAGTAACTGATGGGCTGGACTATATCAGGGGTAATATGACACTACAAATGAGGTAGCTATCCAATTGTTGATGGTCTTGAGACATAGTGGGGCTAAACAGGTGTGCGGTCCGCCAAATTTACGCACCTCCCTAATGAATTAAATAGTATCGGTAGACATTCTGCCCAAAATAATCATGATAAATAAGAATATACATTACAATATAAAGTAAGGCTTATCAATATCCGAAATTCTGTCGGAGAGCAACATGGAGACTCCAAAGAATCCTGCTGCAAATTGTCTGCGGTGCACATGGTGCTTTGATGGATCCAACTCCACAACTCGGTACTTAACATTTCTCCAAATACTGTAATTCTTCATACTTTGCACGACTACCTCTCTGCTTTTGAATCTGTGATCAATGCGAAACTCCACACCACCATCTGTGTTGTAATAGTCCCCACCCATATTGAAAAATAGAGTTTTTTGTGTATCGTGTCCAGATTCAACATATGATAGTGGCTGCATATAACTGATAACTCCAAAATTGGTTGTAGGGTAGGCAGAAGATACCAAACTGATCCATCGACTAGAGTCTCTGGTACAAACTCCTCCTCCTCCTCATCCTCAGAAGAACCACTTTTGTTGCTTAAACAACATATTCTTCATCGGACTCCTCACCGTTCACGTCCATATGTACCATTGGACTAGCACAGTGCAGGGGTGGTGGTGCAAGAGGTGGGTCATCCTAGACAAAATTTGAGTGGCCAGAACCACCATCACCAACCTCTGCAGAAAGCTCTATTATTTGTTCCGCCACAATTCTCCCGTGAACATCAAACATGAGGCGCACATGTTCATCACCATCGAACCAAAATAGATGAAACCAAAATACTCTAATTTTCGTCGGTGCTAGCAAACTATAGCTAATTTTTCCAACCTCTTTTATCCCATTAGCACCGAGATTCGGCAATATTAGACTCTTTAACTCAAACAAAGAATTTATTCTCCGAGTACGCAACAGGATAGGATTATTACACTCAATATAACTCCAGTGTCACTATTTTTCATGTGAAAATTGGGATACACACTTACAATAACATATCCACTACTACTAGACATGTTTACTAAATTTATGGAAGAAACGGAGGAGAAGAAGAAGTGAAATGTTTGTAGAGAAAACTAATAGTTGCAGATATTTTTATAACTGATCAAAATTTGTCGCACTTTATCTCGTTCACAGTGTAAACGAATTAACTTTTTTAGTATCTCATTTAAAGTGTAAACGAGATATATACAAATCGTTTTTTTTTTTTTTTTATGTATCACGTTTGCAAATGTGAAACGTGTAAAATAATATGTGACTTATCTCGTTTACAGTATAAACAAGATATACTTAAACTCGACTTATTTATGTTGTAAACGAGATATATAAAATAATGCAAAATGATAATTAAATTATAAATTATCTATATTTATAAATAAAATAATTAAATTATTTATTTTAAAAAAATCCCTTTCATTTTGTTATCTAAATTCAATTAATCTTATTAGCTTGCTTATTCTACCGTATGATAACCGTGATAATGAATTATAATTGATTACATTAAAAACTTATGCTATCATTATTATTACTATTATTGTTTGTTAAGCATGCTGGAAATAAAGAAGAGATGTACTTCATTCTAACACTAATTAACAAGTCTTACGAGTTGACTTGCTTGACTTGCAGAAATGGTTAGTTGAGAAAATAAAAAGAGAACTTATGGAGGGTCATAACTTTTAGTATTTTTTGTTATTATTGATCAGTAAAAATATTAAATTATTTTTAACAAATAAATTTTAAAATTAAATACAATTTTAGTCTTTAAACAGCGCTTGTTATTAATATACATGCCTATCAAAACATAGACATGAAAGTATACGAAAATACATGTTTGGTATTTGTTTATTGAAACAAAAATTATGAAAAGTATAGTCATACACAAACACTCATTAAAAACATGTATTTTTTGTCTTTCTAAAATGTTGAGACACAAATTTCTAACTTAAGACATTAATTTTTTTTACAACTTTATCATTTTACTATCCTCTATTGCTGCTGGTTTGGAGCTTTGATGGTACTGCCCCCAATTTTTTTGTGGCAATTCGTCTTCTCCAAAAAGAGTTTCTCTCTGTCTCATTCTCCCTCATGTGCCTCTGTTTTTGTTCCTCTTCAAGATTTTCGTAGATGAAAAACAATTACAGATCTACGGTTCTACTTTTTCTTTCCTTTCTACATCTTCGTTATCTCATCTTTCGTTCCCTCACCTTATTGTTTTGCTGGAATTTCATCACTTGTCGTTTCAACTTGTAGTCTTTAAATTTAAAATTTTTTTTATCTTTTAATAAAAAATTGAATCTGTGTATTTTTTTTATTTGAATTAAAATTGAAGTTTTTGTTAATCTTATATCTGTTGAATTTAATTTAAATTTGTGTAAAAATAAAAATGAATGCTTCTAAAGCATTTCAGAGACCACATTACATTACTATGAATTTAATTTTATTATTATACATATTGAATTTTAATTTAAATTAGAGTTATGTAGTTTTGGGGTTTAGTTCAAAGGTGAAGGTAGTTTTCGATAATTCTAAAAGAAGAATGAAAAAGGTAGAACGATGATGGTGATGCTAAAATAATAAAGGTAAAATTAAAATTTTAGTATAATAATAAATTGTGTGTTCTATTCTGTCTAACTTACGAAATACAATATGAAATTAGTGTCTTCTTGTGTCTATGTACTCTTGTGTTTTTGTCTATATTTTATTTATGTTCAGACAATAACCAAACACAATTTAAGGTGTATGCTGAAATTTTTTTTCGTCCCCAACCATTTTTTGCATACAAAATCGTCCCTAAGGTTCAACGTAGTTTTAAAATTGTCCTTCGAAATAAAATATCCTTCTCTTCTTTTTCTTCTTCTTCGTCACATCATCTCTTCTTCTTTTTCTTCTTCATCATAGCATTTTTTGAAATAAAGAAAGAAAAAAATATAAGATTGAGAAGAGAGGGAGAATGCAGGAAAGAGAGAGAGAGTGCACGAACTCGCTGGAACCGCCGCACTGCCGCCGACGTTGTTTCTGTGCTTCAAAATCGCCGCCAAAAAAGGGAAGAAGAGGAGATTTAAAACCGTTCGTGAAGGAGAAGCATGTTCATGAGAGGGCGTGGTGGAGACAACATCGTGGAGAAGACAAAGTCACTGTCGCTGTCGCCGTTGCTCCTCGCTATCGCCGCTACTTCTCGCGTGCTCGTGGTCGCTGTTTCACTTTTGTTTCTATTTTTGTTTCTTCTGTTTCTTCTATTTTTGCTTCTGATTTTATTGTTGTTGTTGCTGATGCTGTGAAGAAGAAGATGTGTTGTTGTTGTTCTTGAATTTGAATACTGTGTTGTTGTTGAATATTGTGTGTTGTTGTTGTTGGTGCTCTAATAACTAATAATGACTTCTTTGTGGTTTCTTTTTCTTTTATTAATGGTTTCTCTGTTCACTTTTTTTTATTTGATAATTTTTTATTAGGGATAGATAATTTAGTTTATAATTTTAATATTTAGGTAAAAAGATGATTTTAAAATTACGTTAAATCTTAAAAAAGATTTTGTGTGCAAAAAGATTGGAGATAAAAAAAATTTTTGATGACCTATACTTTAGAGACCAAAATCGTACTTAACCCTAAATTTTATTAAATTATGTGTACAAATTCTGAAAGGGGTGCAAATTGTATTGATTTTTGTGTGTAAAATTCTTGATAATATAGATGCAAATTATATATTTCTTGTGTGTAAGACGTTTATAAAGAATTTGGATCCTCTAAATTTTGAATTTTCACTTTAGAGAGTAAAGTATGATCTCTCACCTTTGAATAGTTTCTCTTTCATATTTTCTCTTGATCCCATTTATGAAATAAATGATAAGTGATCACACTTTATCTTCTAGAATAAAATTAAAAAATTAGAGATTTTAAATTCATTTATAAATATATGTGTAAATTATTGCTAACTAAATACTGATAAAAAATAATAATATTTATTGATTATATAATATTATTCGAATAAAAATATAATTATTTAGAAGCGAATTGTTTTGACATAATGTAAATAAGTGCACATTTTTACTTTTTTTTTTAAATAGAAAATTATCCAACCTTCAATACAAATTTAAGAGTAATTGATGATGGCGTGGAGACATGAGAATCTATTATAATACTTATAAAAATTTTTAGTATTATTTAAATATATATATTTATGTATAAATATGTGTATTTAAATTTAAAATACTAATGAAATATCTGCATTAAAAATGTAGATAAACTATTTAACTTATATTAATTTTTCTATTTAAATTGATTCAAACTAATATATATTAATATGCTCTTTATTGTTCGTTAAAATAGTATAAGGTAAATCAAATTGAGTTACTACAATTTACATTATGCTACACAACACACTAATTTGAAGTCGACTACTACGACATCCTAAATTTCAAATTGAAACTCTTTTCTCTTCCGCAAGTAAATCGATATGGCTATTACGATTTACTTGTTTGAAGCTTTTGAACATAAATTTGACGACTACAATTCATGTGTAAATAGACAAATCGAACTTTCGTGATACAATTTATATAAACTAACATAGAACACACATGTAATTAAACTCGAGATAAATCGATCTTTCGTGATACGATTTACATAAATTAACATAAGACACGTGTAATTAAACTAGAATCAGGACATCTGTATAAACATTGTATTAATGTAAATTATTCTCAAATTAATTATCATATATTATTTGTCTTATATATGTATATGCAGTGACATACTCAACAAAATTTAGTCGTGAAGATAAAAATATGTAAAATAAAAATTAAATATAAATATATACATTTTTTTTTGTTTTTACAGATTTTTTTAACCTAACTAGTCAAGAATTAATTTGTTGTGAGCTTGAGTTCTAATTAAAAGATCAATAAATTATTGTATACAAAAAATAAAATTTAAATTCTCGATATTTATTTAAGAGGACGACTGAGCTAACTATCCAATCAACCAAAATTAATTTAGATATATTTAAAATTTAAAATTAAAATTATCTATATGTAAAAAAAAAAGTAAATCACACAAGAGTGTACATACATACACCCACATATTATAATATTTAAAATAATAAAAAAATATTACACATAAACATTATAATATTTAAAATAATAAAAAAATTATTTATAATTACTTTTTTTTTATTTTAAACGTGATTAAATATTATTGTTATATATATATTATATTAATATATATTAAACAATTATTTAATTATTTATTATCTCTTATTCAATATTCACTTATTATAGTATTTATGGTATAAATAATTTTTTTAATCAAAATAATTACTATAATCAAAATCATTTTAATAAAGAATATTAATACAATATACTAATATATGAATAATATGTTTTTATCTTAAATAATTTTTCAAAAAATACTAATTATTTAAGTTGTATTTATTTAGGAAATTAAGTGTTAATTTAATTATTAATTAATTAGTTAGTATTAAGAAGTTACTCATCACTATTTTTTTAGTTGATTTATTTATTTATTTTTGTTTTTTATACTAAATCAAATTTAACACAATAATTATTATTGTATAATAAGTTTAACAAATATTTTATAACATAAAATAAAAAATAATTTATATTTTATTTTGAGAATAAACATAATATAACAAAATAAAAAAATATACGTTTATATATAATTATTAGTTTTTTTAAATCTTCGTGGAGGCAAATTAGGGATAATAATGAGTCTCCATGGAGGCGGAGACCCCGTCCCTGTCCTGTTTAATAAAATGTCCTTTATCTTTATTCTATTTTTTCTTTTGACAGCAACAATTGATTGTGTTAGATTTCTTTTGCGACAAGGATTGACATTTCATGGTAATGATGTGACAAATGATTCTATTAATCAAGAAAATTTTTTGGAATTTCTAAACTTTCTTATACAACATAATAAAAAGATTGGTCGTGCTTTCAAAAATGTTCTATAAAAATCTTAAACTAATAGTACCCTCAATTCAAAAATATATTATAAGAGCTAGTACAAGTAAAACAATAAAAGTTATTGTTGATGATCTTGAGGATGAATTATTTGCTGTTTTGGTTGATGAAGTCGGCAACACTTCAATTAAGAAAAAAATGTCAGTTTGTTTAAGGTATATGAGCAAAGAAGGATAAGCTAGGGAGCATTTTCTTCGTCTTATTCATGTTTTTAATACTAATACTTTATCTCTAAAATTAGCATTGGATTCATTATTAGAAATATATAATTTAAGTTTATCAAGAGTACGTAAATAAGGATATGATGGTGTAAATAACATGTAAGGAGAATTTAATGGCTTGAAAATTTTGATATTAAAAGAAAATTTTTGTACTTTCTATGTTCATTGCTTTACCTACCAATTTCAGTTAGCTGCTCTTATTACTGTTGCAAAAAAAAAAGTTGAAATTGCTTTACTTTTTAATTTGTTAACCAATTTGTGCAACGTTATTGGAGTTTCGTGTAAACGAAGAGACATGCTTCGTGAAAGTCAGATGACTAAGACAATTGAAGCATTAAAAAATGGAGAAATTTCTAGTAGACGTGATTTGAATCAAGAAATAGCTTTGAAACGAGTTGGAGACACTAGATGCAGTTCGTACTATGAAACTATACTTAAATTAATTTCTTTGTTTTCTTCCATGGTCAATGTTCTTGAATATGTTGAAAAAGTTGAAAATAATTCAGAACAAAGAGTTGAAGCATGTCATTTATTGAATGTCATTCAATTCTTTGAATTCATTTTTAACTTGCACTTAATAAAAAATATCTTGAGAGTTACTAATGAGTTATCTCAAGCATTACAAAGAAATGATTAAGACATTGTAAATGCTATGACATTGGATAAAATGTCTAAACAATATTTATAAATTATAAGAGATGATGGTTGGTCTCTTTTACTTGACGAAGTCTCATTGTTTTGTGGCAAACACAATATTACTGTTCTAAAAAAGGATGATATATTTGTGACACAAGGAAGATACAGACACAAAGCTCAAAAGATCTCAAATTTGCATCATTTTCAAGTTGAGATATTCTATCAACTAGTTGATAAACAACTTCAATAACTCAATAATAGTTTTATAGAGGTGAATACTTAATTACTTTTTGGTATAGCTTATTTGAATTCAAGACACTTATTTTTTGTATTTGATAAGGAGAAGTTAATCTAGTTAGCTCAATTCTATCCATTAAACTTTTCTTCCAGTCAACTTTTGGCACTTGATAATTAACTTAAAAACTTCATATTAGATGTGCGTTCTCATGACTAATTGTCAAACTTAAATGAGATTGGTGCTCTTTCTTAAAAATTGGTTGAGACTCGAAAAAATATAATTTATCCATTAATGTTTCTTATTTTGAAGTTAGCTTTAGTTTTCCCTGTAGCACTGCATTAGTTGAAAGAACTTTCTTTGCTATGAACATCATAAAGAGTTGACTTCATAACTGTATGGGAGATGAATTTTTAAATAATTACTTAGTGATATATATATATAGAAAGAGAGACATTTGATTGTACTGACAATGAAAAGATTATTCAATCTTTTCAAAATGTGAAATCTAGAAGATCTGAATTCTAAATTATTTGTTATTATTTTAAATTATTATTTTATTGTTGTAATTTGTTGGGTAAATAATTTGAAGAGTAATCATATTTTAGAATACTATTGTACAATTATAAAAAATATTATTATATCATGCATACTTTGTTCCTACTGTCAAAATTTTTTGGATCTGTGTCACTGACTACGAGCTTTTATAGAGAGATACAACAAATTTTGTTTGGAGATACAACAATTTTCCACTGGAGAAACTATCATGAGCCTAATAAATGGGTTAAGCGATGGACCATTTTCCCAATCCATCTCTAAGCTCCATCCGACCTCCATAGTCGACGTACAGGTAAGAACAAAAAAATACATCAACAGGGAGAAAATTGCACAACTAAGGAGGCCCCATCCAAATCGAGATACTAAAGAAATTCGTGATGACAATAAGGACAAAAGATCAAAGAAAAAGACAAGTTGAATCTTCTCGAAGCAAAAGGTACCACTTTTACACCCCTCTTAAAGTCTCGTTGGTGGAAGTCTACAAGGACATTCATAGAAAAGCTCCTACTGCCCTGGCCCATGGAAAGCAAAAATAGGGAAAACAAGATAGAGTATTGTGAATACCACAGCATCTACCGCCATCATACCAATGGCGGTTACAACCTCAAAAGCATAATAGAAAAGCTAGCTCATGATTGCCGATTAGATAAATATGTTGCTCCTACTCGATAGATGAAAGGAGTTACCGTGTAAAAGATAGGAGCGGGGATCGAGAAAAGACCCCTAAAAAGTACATTCATATGAAAGTCGGAAGGTTTGCAGCCAGTGGAACCTCTAAGTCGTCTAAGAAAAGACATCTCGGGCAAAGTTATAGAAAAAAGTCGGGAATCTGACATTCCTAAGATTAGCTTCACCGACAAAAATGCTAGAGGAATCATCCCGGGCCAAGATGGCCCAGTTGTTATTACCATGGTATTGGCAAATGCCAACTTGCATTGGACCTTCAAAGATCAAGGATGTTTGCTTTCGAGAAGCTCGGTCTTGAGTCCAAGGATTTATAAGCCTATCCGAACACCTTATTCGAGTTAACACATCCAATGCAACTGCTGGGGAATATCAACCTCTATATCGCCTACAGAAAAGGACCGACGAGCACAATTTTGAAGGTGAATTATGTGTTTGTAAACACACCAACAACATACAATGCGCTGACAAGCTGGAGCACTCTAAATCGACTTTCCGATGTGGTTTCGACCCCATCTATGCATGACATTTTCAACCAAGAATGGGCTGGCCACAATGAAAAGAGATCAAGTGTTAGGAAGAAGATGCTACAACGAAAGCTTGAACCTTAGGGGATAGAAAGCCGGGGGATAGATTTTCATCCTTGAGCTTGGAAGACTCAAGGAGAAAGAAAACTCCAACTACAATCCGAGGGAAAGCTTGAAGAAGTTCAAATCGGAGATCATCTAGGCAAGACCACCAGCATCGGGACAAAATTACAGGAAGACTGTAAAAAAGAGCTCGTTCAGTTGCTATGGGACAATGCCATTCTCTTTGCATGGAAAGCTTCTGGCATGCCAAGTATCAAACCCAAACTCATGACTCAGCTAACAGTATTTCTAGGATCTAGACTGATCCAACAAAGAAGAAGAAAGCTAAATAAAGAACGAGCCAAGGTCGTGAAAAAATAAGTACAAGCCTTACTAAAAGCAAGGTTCATCGGGGATGTCAAATACCTACTATGGCTGACAAACATTGTTCTAGTAAAAAAGAAAAAACGGCAAATGGAAGATATGCATAGACTACACGAACCTCAAAAAAGCATATCCAAAAGATCTGTATCGCTACCGAGCATTGATGCTCTGGTAGACTCAGCGTTTGGGTATGAGTTCTTGACACTCATGGATGCATATTCATGATACAATCAATTTTCAATGTACGGCTCAGATGAGGAGAAGACATCCTTGATCACCCCACAGGCTAACTACTGCTACGTAGTTATGCCCCTTGGATTGAAGAACACGAGGGCAACTTACTCTCGGTTGATGAATAAGGTCTTCTAACCTCTCTTGTACTGAAGAATCCTCTTCTTTAATATCTAATCTCTTGGAAGTATTCTCCACAATAAGAAAGCACAGGATAAGATTAAATCCCACCAAGTGTACCTTTCTTGGAGAAGCTGAAAAGTTTCTCGGATTCATGTTAACCCTACGAAGAATATAAGCAAATCTAGAAAAGTACTCGGCGATCATCAATATGAAAAGTCTGAGTTCCATCAAGGAAGTGCAATAGCTAAATAGAAGACTCGCCATACTATCCAAGTTCCTCACAAGATCAGCACTAAAAGCACTATCCCTCTTCTCCATCTTAAGAAATAGGTCTGATTTTACATGGATAAAAGAATGTGAAAAGGCCTTCCAACAATTGAATAAATACCTAGCACAACCTCTGATCCTCTCAAAGCCTAAGGAAGGAGAAGAACTTATGCTCTATTTAGCTGTGGCAGAGAAGACAGTAGCCTCATCCCTAATTAGGAAAGATGTAAAAGAGCAACATCCCATGTACATTAAGAGAAAAATGCTCTAGGGATCCAAGCTCAACTATTAGAAGATAGAGAAGTTTGCATACGCCTGAGTTCTATCTTCCAGGAGACTACGACCTTATTTCCAATCTCACACGATACAAGTTCGTAACAACCAACTAACGAAGAGCATCATGCAAAAAACCGACATCGCAGAAAGAATGCTACAATGAACCATAAAGCTGTCTGAATTTGATCTAAGGTACAAATATGCTGGTGAGCTTAACAAGGATAACCTAACCACTTGACACATTTATGTTGACAAGTCTTCAAATAAGGTTGGAAGTAAAGCGAAAATTTTCCTAGAAAATTTGGGAGGAACAAGGCTAGGGTTGTCCCTCAAATTCAATTTCAAAGCTTCCAACATTCATAATGACTCGCAAGTTATTATTACCTCATAGATTAATGACAGATATCAGGCTAAATATCTTTGCATGAAAAGGTATATGGAGGTAACTTCAAAGCTTTTATCCAAGTTTCAGCAAGTCAAAGTCCGACATATATCCCTAGAGGAGAATAATAAAGTGGATGTGCCTTATCAATACTGGCAAATACCAAGCCTGGAAGCAACAATAGGAGCCTGATACAGGAGATATTACAGGAACCTTCCATATTAGAAAGAAAAGCTGGCTCAAAAATTCTTGCCATATCAAGGCAAGACTTGGGATGGATGACACCATACATCGACTTTTTCAAGTTTCACATAGTCCCTGTGACCAAAGGAGGTCAGGAGACTTGTCTGAGAAGCACAACACTACAAAATGGTCAAACAAACTCTTTACTAATGAGGTAGATCCACTTCCTTACTTAAATATGTCCCGACTTACTAAACAGGTGAAAGTCCCAGAAGAAGTTCATAGTAGAATATGCGAAAATCACCTAGGTGCCCATTCTTTGACAAAGAAGATTCTTAAGAACGGGATTTTACTGGCCAACTATGGGAAAAGATGCTACTATTTACATACAAAAATGTCTAACATGCTAGAAACATACAAACTTTCACGTGGCACTCGTAGAAGAGATGATCAACATCACCTCCCCGTGGTCATTCTCAAAGGTGAGGATAGACCTACTCAGACCTTTCCCACAAGTGCTCGGACTGGTAAAGTAACTGATAGTCGGGATCGATTACTTCACAAAGTGGATAGAAGTCGAATCACTAGGATCCGTTACAGTTAGGCAAAGTCAAAGATTCTTATGGCTGAGCATTGTAACCTGCCTTGAAGTTCTTCATGCGATCACCACGGATAAATGAACCCAATTCACTTACTTATGTTTCCAAAATCTAGTCTCCGAGTTAAAGATCAAGCAATAGTTTACCTCGATCGAGAACCTACAGGCAAATATATAGCCTAAGGCAGCCAACAAGGTCATCTTTAATAGGCGTATGCAGTGATTCAACTTGGCAAATAAGGCATGGGCAGAACAGCTCCCGCATGCACTTTGGGCATATCGGACAATATTCCAGTCTACCATAGGGGAGTTACCTTATCGACTTTCATATGGAGAAGAGGCCATGATCCCAGTCAAAGTCGGTGAAGAAAGTCTAAGGGTAGTTTTCTACAATGAAGTAGGAAACACAAAGAGCCTCTAAGAAGAACTCAACTTATTCCCCGAAGTTAGAAAAAAGACTCGGATCCAAGAATAGGTGCTCAAGAGGTGAATGGCAGTTGAATACAACTACAACGTAATCAAGCGAAGTTTCTCTGAGAACGACCTTGTCCTCATAAGAAACAACATTAGATTACCACCTCTTGGAGAAGGCAAACTCGCCGCTAACTAGAAGAGTCCTTATAGAGTTACTCAAGTCTTGTGAAAAGGCTACTACAAGATTGCGACCTTAGAAGGTCACGATTTATCAAGCTCTTCGCATGGAAGTAATATTCTGAAGCTAAACAGTAAACCTCACTCCCCGATGTACTCTTTTTTCCGACTTCGAGGTTTTTTCCCATTGGATTTTATTAAAGGGAGTTTTAACGAGGCGTCAATGTAAGAGCTAAGAGTTATGACTTGTAAGAATCTTAGTAGCTACTAGTCTACTCATTGTAACTATTCAAAGTGTTAATAAGATACACTTTTCACAAATTTATTGTCATATGATTTTATTGATATTTGCAAAAGTTACTAACTGTAAGAAAAGCAAAAGAATGCCCCTCAATTGGCTCAAACTCGAAAAAATGCAAAAGCAAAAAATCCGACCTAGATGGTCAGATGATACAAAGTGGCAAAGATTGGGCAAAGAGACATGATTGCATAAATGACTTGAACAAAATGAGGATTATTAAAGCAGTCTATAACAAAAACTTGACAAGATTTCGAATTGGCAAGTACAAAATTGGAAAGAAACAAGTAACTGGAAAATTTTTTCGAAAAAGTTAAGAAAGTGAACCAAATGAATTTGTGCAAATTAATAAATTTAAGAAAATAAACAAAGTAATTAAAATTCCACAGTGAGGACAACAATTTAAAAGCCCAAAAACAATCATTTACAAAGTTATTACAAAATAAAATTATTCAGAACGGCCAAAGGTAGACAACTATAATCTATTACAAATCTATAAATAAAAGACAGAAACTTTAAGAGCCAACAAGAAAACTTCGGAGGTCGACTGGGCAGCAGGATCTGGGGTTGCTTAAGGAGCAAGCTTAGGAGTTTGCTCGGAGGTCAGATCAGAAGCACCCTCAGCATCCCACATCTAGACCTCAATCGAATGTTGACTGGGAAGACCAATCTCTTCCGCATCAAGGGAAGTCGAAGGATTAACAATTTGACCATCCATGACCACCTTCCCCGGATATAGAAGGTTAATGTTGAATTCAAGAACAATGACTTGAATTTGAGCCTTGAGTTTAACAACCACCTCACGCATAGCCTCAAGGGTGTCCAAGTTAACCTGGCTCTCTCTACCTGAGTCTTGCAGGCATCTACCTTCCTTGCCTCTTTGACCTTGTGGAGACACAGTACCAGTTTTTTTTGAACTGCCACAGCTTCGTCTTTTGACTCACTACAGCATCCCGCTCCTTCTTTGCCGTGTCTTGCTCATCCTAGGCCTTATTAGTCAAGCCCCTCATCTTCTCTTTGTATTTATTGACAAACTCCACAACGACCTCTATTTGAGCCACCTTTGTGGTGAGCTCGTCATTGGCGGTCTCATAGAAGGCCATCTTGACCTGCTGCAACTCTAACTTCTTGTTGCTTGAGATTTTTTCCAGAATAGCTAGACGCTGACTTACTAGACAGCATATGACTACCGATTTCAACTCTATTTAAGTGGAACAAAGTACATTCTTCAACAAAGCGTCCCCTTCCAAGGTCACCACACTATATAAAAAAAAGAGGCATTCATCAATAAACTTCTCCACATGAAAGTGACCTTGATATACGTCATCACACCCAGAAAGAGGGTTCAAAATGTTGTCTTTTCCATCTAGAAGGCATTCCACCAACAGTGGAAGAGGCAGATTAGGAGGACGGTGGGTAGTAATTCGGGAGGCTCGGGGTTGGATGATCTCCCTTCCAAAACCCTCGGAAGTTGGACTTGGTTTCGACGAGGCCCAAAATGGGAGGATCCAGCAGCAGCAGCAGTAGTGGCAAAGGAAGAAATAATTTTTTCTGCAAAAACAAAATAACAAGTTATTTTCAAGAATTATGCAAATCGGAAGAAAAAACATTTCTACAAAATGTACAAAGTCACGACTTACCGAGTTGAGTCCGCATACTAAAGAGCTTGGTTAAGTGAAAAAGATAATAGAAAAGGGAAATGGAGGCATAAACTCTCAAGAACCCACAAACTATCACGTAAGCTTTGATAAAGGCCCACGGGTTTGGATGAAGTTGAGAGGGGATAACTTTACAGTCTATTAGGATTTGGGACTCAAGAGCAAAAAAATGAAGTTGCATTCCTACTTTACAAAAAAACACTCATATAAATGCAAAAAATGAAGAGATCGGAGAGAAGAAACATGTGAATAGCAAACCCTCTCCTCTTCATACGGAGATACAACCTCATAAATTGGTCGCATCGTTCGGTCTTTTAAGAAGATGGTCGTTCTCTAAAAGCCTATTCAGTGAAGCCTCATTGGATATTGGTATAACATCAAGGACTTGAGGGTCCACCCACTCAAGATCAGGGAACACCTCGGCAGGGAATACATGGATACCTATCCTTGCCAATTATCCCGGGAACCTACAAAATGAAAAAGAAGGGATAACTCAGATTTACAAAACTATGAACAGAGACTATTCTCTACATCTATGATCTATAACTAAATTGGAGTAATTCTAGGAACCTAACCGCCTCAGAAAAGGTGGTGTTATCCCTGGAAGGGCCAGTAGCATCAATAATAGTGACGCTCAGAAATAGTAACAACACTAAAGAGGGATACAACATTATCAGAGTCAACATTCTCATATAACATTTTCAAAATTAAACTGCAAATATAAAAAGGACGACATGACAGCAAATAAGCTACCAACAATGATGGTTCCACTATCGCCACCACATTATCCTAGATACCATATACAAAATATCATAGGCAACATTCATTTTCTCATCAAGACGGTAACTACAATGGCAATAAAAGCATATGTTCCAGTGTTTTTAAGTAAGGATGAAAACTAACCTCAAATGTACGAGAGATTGAAAGAGAAAACTACAAACGACGATGAAGTTTCGAAAGAACAAAGGCCACAGCAACAGAGCGGAGGTTCTAGTTGCAGAGTAAAATATGCAGAGAAAGATAGAAAATTTCGAAGAAAAATAATAATAAAGAGAGAAAAAATGTATTTATAGGCTACTAATGAACAGGGACGTAAAGGTAAATTAACGTCTATTTTTAAATTGCTTTTAATGCAGGCACAATAATCGATAGAAATTGAAAAGACGTGGAAACCAATAAAGCGATACGCGTCCTTGCTAACTGCCTACGTGCTACTAATTGATCGACTATTTACCGGAGCTATGACTTGAGGACCAAAACTCGGGTAGGACATTGTTCATATCTGAGCCTACAAAATATAAGCCCAGTCCATACTCCTCCTAGCAGATAAGCTACATTCGAAATTTGGCCACGCAAAGTCAACCCAATAGTGACAAATCCAATCCATGTGGTCTAATTTACATGGGTCAGATCGATTTTAAACACGAGTATCTAAAATATGTATCCAATTCGACGTGGGAAGCAAGTTAGACACTCCTCCATTATTTTGGTTATCACCTCTAAGTGATAATCACTCTAAACATGGGATAACCTCCTACTCTATAAAGGAGTAATCATCTATGATCTTTAGAAGTCATCTCTAAGAAATAACTAAGTCCTACACTGCTACTCTATAAATTTCCCAACACATAAATATATATATTTTTTTTAATCTAATCTCACTAAAACCTACTAAAACTTTTACTAACTTAGACATTAAAATCTCTTGCAGGTATTCCCACTACCGAATAGGCGAAAACGTCAAAATATCTTCTATCTGACAAGTTGAAACTTCACCTAAAAGTATTTAGACCTTACATTTAAACCTAAATTCATCCAAATTTCATGTAATACCTTTGAACAACAACTATATTATGTTTAATATAAAATCTATTACAACTATATAAAATATATATTAAAATATAAAATACACATTAAAAATAAATTAAATATATATTATCATATATAAATACATAATAATTAATTTAATAACTAATTTTTAACATGTACTAACGGTTTTTGTTTACAATCAAATTATATTTGTCATTCTATAAACTTATGCTTTTCTTTATTTTCTCTTCTATTCATTTTCTTTCTCTCCATCTTCTCTATGCAACCAAACCAAACAAACTAACAAAGCCTAACTGATAGAAAATATCTCTGCATTAAGTTACTCACCAACAAAGGATTAAACGATTTTTAAAGTATTTAAATCCGTAGGGAATAAAAAACCACAAATTTAACTCCCAAAACTTTTAAATTGCTAAGAGTCTAAGAAATCCTATCATTGGTATTTCTCTGTTTTATTCCACATGCTCGCGTCTTCTTCCACGTTTTCCCACCTCTCTTCATTTTTCACCTTTATGCGCGACCGTTTTCTATTGCGGTTACTAAGCCCTGCAGCCCTGTGCACGTTCTTCACTCTGCCACTTTTTCGAAATTTAAGAAGTACAAGGAAACAAAACAAAAAAAAAACTTGTGACTGATTTAAGTTTATTCCATTTCTCATGTTTTGGTTATTATGCTGCACCTAACTCCATAATTCTATTTTCCTAATTTTCAGGTAAAATTCCTTTTTCAACTTACTCAGTTTAGTTGGACATAATCTTGTGCCTCCATTTGTCCAGGTCCTTAGGCAAATTCCCAACATCCAAAATATTTGTTTCTTTTTGTGTAATCCCAAGTGTTTGTTATTTTATCATCAAAGCCTCATAGATGAATAGATGATGAGAGATATTTACACATTTAACGCATTTAATTAATGTTTTTAAATTATATATAGAATTTAATACAGTTAAAATATTATCACAGTAGTATAATTAATTAATTATATCCGTTTTTTAATAATAATTCATGTGAATATAAAATTAATTATTTTTTTATGTGATATTATATAATTAGTTATATGATTTATACTGATAATGTAGAAAAATTAAATTTATATATAATTATTTATTTTCATTTATAATATGTAAATTATATATAAAATACATAATAAATAATTATTGGTACTCTTCAGAAACCAATATTTACTAGTTTATTAAAAAAAAGTTACTTGTTCATTTAAACACTTGGTTAAATTCATCTTCTTGTATTGAATATAATGGTAAATAATGATTTTTTTTCCATTTAAATTAAAAAAGGGTTTCTCTAAATAGAAAATTTGAAGACATTAATTTTATCAAAGATAGGAGACTCGAACTCACAACCTTTTAAATGAGTATGAGGAGACTATGTCATTTGAATTATAACTGATTGACAAATTTGAAGACATTAATAAACTTATGAACATGGATTTGAATATAATATTATTTATATTTCAATTATGTGATAGTAATAAATTTAAGATTTTCTTCTCAATAATTAAAGATAGTGTGATTATAAATAAATACTTAGACACGAAACTCCTTTTTTTATATAAGGAAAAAGTTAGATACAAACCGCCTAGCAATGGAAATTGAAAAGTAATGAACTATGAAGTACAGATAACATAGAAAATCGGGGGTAGTTAAAAGATCCTAACGTATGCTTACTCATAAGAAAAAGTATAGGGCAGTAATTTTTGTGTTTTTTGGCCAGCAATTAACTATTAAAATAAAAATAAAAATGAGTAATTTTTTATCATTAAATATAATCTCACACCATTAAAAATATTATTGATGGCTAATTGATAGTTACAAAACATCAAAATTACTCGCTTTCTAACATTCTTCTACTCATAAATATTGTTAATTCTTTATTATTTTTTATTTATAATATCTAACAATTATAATCCGACATATCAAAAAATTGATTCATTGTAGATCAAAATTTATATTAAAAATTTTGTTAATGACTAATAAATTATTGTATATATTAAATAAGATTCAAATCTTTAATACTTATTTAAACGGATTAAATAAATTTATGTCGATTAATTTTTTATTATTTTAATGACATCATTCGGCAGCAAACAAAAATAAAAAGGTGGCAGGCCCAAGTTGGATGATTTAGAGCCACCTATGTTGGCTCTTGTGCTTTGGCTAACTCATAAGTCTCCCTAAATCATATCATCATCACATAATTTCAAAAACAACGAAAATTAGATCGTAGAATTTGGGGTATTTTTTAAAATTTTGTTAATTGGAATTTCTGCAAGCTAGAAGATTCTATTTATATTGACAATTGAGGATTTGGTCTCATTCTTTCGCTTTCGTACTATTAACAGCCTCCGCAGGGTAGCAACCGCCAAGCGGCGATCTTTCCCTTTTTCACTATTATTTCCCCTTTTTTTAATAAAAAAAACAAAATTGTATAGCAAATAAGCAAAGCTAACAAGGAAAAGACAATAATAGAAAAGATAATGTGAACTTCTATGTAACTATGTAAGACACTTAACAATTAAGTCGTAGCTTCAATTATATTTTTATTTGGTCAAATAATTAGAATTCTTGACTTTTATCAAACTACAATATATATTTTCTATTAATGATTTTAATACATTTACAATATTGACCAATCTTACCAATCTTTGATTTCTTTTGAGGATAAATAATCCCCCCTTTGGTAGGTGACTGATGTTTGTTTAAATAAATAACATAATAATGTAATATTTATGGTTTAAATTTATTTAGCATTCTAATGCAATAAAGAATAAAAAATATAATTATTTTGATATAAATTGAAAACAAAATGATTTCAAAATAAAAAATTTTCTATTTTAAAATTAGAAAAAATAATTTTTTTTATTCATGCCAATATTTTTAGAATTTAATTTTGATATACTGATTTAAATTGAGAATTTATATAATAAGACTTATCTGATTTTTAAAACTTAATCTTTAGTTGTGAATAAATTTTAATTTTTTAAAAATATTTATTCTAATTGACTATTTTATTAAAATTTACAGTAATTTGTCAAGCAAAAGCTAAAAGTAAAAAGCGTAAGAATGTTATTGACATAATATCTACAATTGAATTTAAAAAATATAGGCTTTAAATAATTTTACTAACAAAAAATTACTTAAATAAAGAGCAGAATAAATATGAATACAAATCAAACTAAAAATATTAAGCATAACAAACATTTTGTTGTTTAAAATTTGGATAATTTTTATTTATTAACAAAATTTTTATTGTATATTTTTATACATATAAAATATATATTCTAATATATTAATAAAATATAATATTAGAATTATTAAAATAAAAAATATTACTTTTTATGAATATAATATTTTATATATTAAATTATGAATATATTTAATAAAATAAAATAAATATATTAAATAGAATACTATATTATATAATGATTAAAATTGAAAATTAAAAAATATCAAATACAACCTCTAAAATTTTTATTTTATTTGAACTTATCTAATTCAAAATTCTTTCAGTATATAAAAAAATAAATAAGACTTTCCTACGATATCTTAATTAAATTTTATAATGATAAAAAATTTTAATTTTATTCTATTATATATTTGTACATATATTAAACTTCTAGCAACAATAATAACTATTTTAAAATTAGCTTCAGTTGGGCATCTAATTGGTTTGATTTGAATTATCCGTAAGATATCTTATATATATTCTATAAAAAAGATGGCAATCAAACTTATTTTTTGATTCAATAGAAGCCCAACGATGTAAATAGAATCCAAAATAATAAGAGATATGTAAAAATCAGGTTTAATTATGCTTATTTCTAGTTTTAAATGGAATGGAACGACACATGGATCTATTATATATGAATATATTATCTATTTAAATATGTTCAAATGATCTCTTACTCATAATGTGAAAGTATATTGATATGAAATGAACTTAAAGTTATTAAATTGACTAGATCATCAGATTCTGGATTCTAAGTTCATAATTCTAACCCATTCTAATTTTAGACGAAACATATCTATTAATTCTTTGATTTCAGTTAGTATTTAGTAAGATAAGAAGAGTCAGATTTTGAGCTCTACATATTATTGTACGATAACAAAAAAATTTTAATGGTATGAACTAGAGTATTAATTCTAATTTATTTTTTTGTTTTTATTTTATATTTAGTTAACTGATAGACTTACTTTGCTTTGCTTTGTTATTAAGCATTTTTTGAATTTAATTTCAAAAATATTCTAATCTAATTAAAATTAAAAAAAATTAAAATATGAGAAAAAATTCTACCACTTCTAGTCTTGAGATTTTTGTACTCGAAAAAAATCTAGAATTATTGACCAAATAATAGGTCTAGTATTGGATGTAGCTTTTTCTCCAGAAAAAAATACCAAATATTTTTATAGCGCTCTGTTAGTAAATAGTCGAGACATTGTTGGTAAAAAAATTAAGAGAAAAAATACTAAATGGCATTTGACAATTATCTCGAAGACAATGAGGTCCTCAATAAAAAAAACTCTTTACGGCCCTTGATATTTATTTTTATGAGACTAATTAGCTTTGTCAATATTTTTTAGGGGCTAATAAGTCTCTTAAAAATAAGGATCAGGGACCGAAAATAGTATTTTTTTTTTTGTTTGGAGACCTCGTAGTCCTTCGAAGAAATTATTAGGGATCGAGTTGGGTATTCACTCAAAAATTAACGTGACTTGTGAAGTACATAAATTATTAGGCAATAATCGAGTTAGAGCTTAATTTACCTAATTATGGTACCAGCGCAAATATGATTTTCACTAGACGAACGTAACACTTTAGCTAGTACACAAAAGTGCATACTATAAATCTTTTGTTATCGATAACTGTGTCCATCGCACGATAAATATGAAGAAATAATTCATTATCCCGACAATAATGACCGAAACTAGCATTTGCAGTTACATGTAGTAGCAATTAAGTAATTCCCTTTGATTTCACCAGTTTTTGTCTACGATTTAAAAATTGCTGGACCAGATAGCAATAACTATTTCATCTGAAAAAAATTATCTTTTTCTTAACAATGCCTTTGTTATTTGATTCAATAGTGTTCCATTAGATAAGAATATATTTGATAAACTTTGATAACTTTGGGATAGAATATTAGAATGAAAAAATTCATTAAATAATAAACTATTAGCTCTAAGTCATCTCTCTGGCAATGAATCGTCAATTCAAAATGCTTTTCTTGCGTATTTTGATAAAGCAGTGTTTATATATAAATATCGAAAGATTTGTTGAAAAAGTAAAAAATCACTTTGACATCTTTTCATTTGCAAAAAATTCTCAATGTGAAAATATAGAATCTGATACTCAACTAATATTAACAACTTTTTATATAGGTGGACACGTGCGAGTTCTGTTTAATGAAAAAATTAATATTCAATCAAGTTTTGGTTTATCCTCACGCGTACACGTTATGATTATCTTATTTTTTTTAATATCTTATATAGCCTTTTACGTAACTATTAAAAGTAATGACATTCTACATAATGTTAGAATTTCATCAAAAACTTTTTATTAGTTCAAAATAATCAATACGTAGAATTAGAGCAAGTGATTGTTGATATTCGCAGAGGAACATACACTTTAAATTTGAAAGAAAAACATCAAAAATATATTTATTCTAACTCACAAGAAAAAATACATTAAAGTACTGATGTACATCATGCATATGAATTTAATGGGTTTAACATATATATCCTACCAAAGACAAATTATTTATGGATATTATCGAAAGATCGTGTAAGTGGAGTGACTAGGTGTAATACATTTTACACCATTTAATTATATGCATTTTTTTTATGATCATTTACGCGTTAAATATAAAAGATAGTTATTTTTACTAATACGACATTCCATAAAATATATTTTACACTGATCGTACATTAAAATTAAATTCACATTTTTAATCTTAAAGATCTCACTAAAATTTTTCACTCTTTATGATTTATCTCTTTCTTAATTATGTTGTGCACGTCTATACTCAAATATAGTTTAAATTCAAGTTCAAGTTGGCTCAACCCAATGAAAATCATCTACACATTGTGTGTTTTTTTTAATTTATGTTGTTAGTTGTTACTATACTTCTTTTATTTCTCATTCTCATCCTCCTCTTTTAGGTAGTTATTATAACATCTTTTATTTTATTTTTTTTCTTTGTTTGAGCTGTTTCTTCTCTTTTTTTTTTTTTTACTCTTGTTAAGATGACGAAACAAGAAGTAAAATAAAAAGAAAAAAAAAATGAAAAAAGAAGAAGAAGAAGATGATAATGATGATGATAATGATAATGATGAAGAGGAGAAAAGAAAGTTTTGAATTGTATAAAATTTACACAATTTTTTTTAATTTTGATATCGAAATTTTTTAATCCTAACACAAATTCTTGTTAAAAGAGTGAAACAAGGAGGAGGAGGAGGAGGAGGAGGAGGAGGAGGAGGAGGAGGAGGAGGAGGTTTTGAATTATACAAAATTTATTAGAAAAATATCTCCTAAAATTTTTAACTATGACACAGGAAGTTTATTAATTTTTACATAGAAATTTTTTAACTGTGACACATAAATTTTTTAATCGTGTTATTTTTAATTAAATGATGTACTTTTCTTATTATTGAACTAGTTGAGTAGTATTGAGCTCATATATAAGAAGTATAGCTGTATCTGTGTCACTTGCAACAAATTGATATATTTTTTAGTTCTAAAACATATTTAAATATATTTTGTTAGCCGAATGAGTTTATATTTTAAACTTGTGATTCTTTAAAGATTTCTTATGTCATTTACTAAAAATTGCTGTGTTATTTTTAATTAAATAATATATTTTTATTATCACTAAATTGATTGTGTGGCATTGAACTAATGTATAAAAATTTTAACCATTAATGTCTCATTTGTAGTAATTTGATATGTCTTTTAAATTTAAAACACATTTGAATATATTTTGTTGGCTAAGTGAGTCGGTTTTAGATTTGTAATTCTTTAAAGATTTCTTGTGTTATTCACAAAAAATTTATGTATCATTCATAAATTTTGTTTTTGTATTATTTACAATAAAATGATGTCTTTTTGTTATTATTAAACTAATTGTGTAATATTTAACTAAAAAAAATAAAAAAAAAGATAATAGTAATGATAATGTTAATAAAAGAAAAGGAAAAAAAAATAAATAAATAAAGAAAAAGGTGAAGGAAAAAGTAATGATAATAGTAAGCAAGACAATAACAAAGAAAAATAAAGAAGAAAAAAAATAAAGAAAAAAAAAACATCAGCAAAAATAATGCACATACGAATAAAAAAAAGTACACAAAGTGACTTAACTAGATTTGATTAAAAATTTGTTTAGTTATTTAGCTATTTTATTTTTAACATAATTAAATATATATTTTATATTGAATTATAAAAAAATTAAATTCACATTTTTAATTTTAAAGATCTCAATAAAATTTTTAAATTTTTAATTTTTTTTAATTATGCTGTGAGTGTTTATACTCAAATAGAGTTCAAATTCAATTTTTAAAAAATTTTTAAAATTTGATTTTTTAATGTAAAGACTATACTATTTTCGGTTGAATAAAATAAAATAAAACAAATTCTATATTGCTATTCCTAATTATTGATTTAAAGATAAAACTCACTTTAATTAAAATGTTAAAATAGTATTGAAAAGTTTATCCGAAAATTAAGAACTATAAATAAATTTTTTAAAAATTAAAAAATAAGATAAAAATAATACAAAATTTAAATATCATTTTAAAATTCATGTTTTCTTTTTAGTTTTTAATGTTAGTGAATATATACAAATTGAACTTTTTTCACTTTTCTATGTCAAACTTTTCAAGAGAGATAAATTTACTTATAGTGAATATAGAATTTATTCAATTTTTTTTTCTGATAAAATCATTTTTAAATATCGAGTAGTCAGTTACCATTTTGTCCCGATATTTATGGTAAAGGAAGAAACTAGGAGATTCCTCTTAAAACAATGAAACAAGGCGAAATGTAAAACTGGGAATATTTATTTATTTAATTATTTTAAATTAAATAATTACTTTTGAGTTTTGAAAAAGAAGAGGGCGATGAGCTGATGACGCACTTGTTTATAATTTTATACTCTCTTCTCAACTGTCTCGCCGTGTTCATCTCGCGTGCATAGCATAGCAGTCAGAAAAGAAAAAAAAAAATAAAAAAAATAAAAAAACAAAACACAGAAAAAATTTAAAAAAGAAAGAGAAGACCAAACCAAACCCATCCCCCACACTCACACACAGCATTAGAGAAGAAGAAATTTCCAAAACCCCTTTTCAGTTTTATTGACCCCTTCATCTTCCCTCATTCAAGAACCTAACCCCTCTTTTCAATTTTTCCTTTTCTCTCTTTCTTTCCATATCATTATTATTCTGCCAACCAAACACACCCTTATTATTATTATTTTTTATTATAATTATTATTATTCTGCGATCGTTTCACCCTTTCTCCTCTTTCGATCTCGAAACAACTCAGATCTTCCCGATTCCGATTCCCGTTTCCAAAACGCAAAAACGCACTGCCGTTTTCTATTCTCTTTATTCTTCACCTGCTTTGGGTTCGTCGTTTCGTCCACCGCAGTGTCGGTTTTGCGTGGTCGGAGGAAAGTGAGAGAGGATTGATTCTGTGTGTGCGCGTGTATAATAAGAGCCATGCTGTTTGCTTTAAGAGTGTGGTTATGAGGTAATATGGAAGTTGTCGTTTCACTCTTAAGACCAAAACTACACCACAAACTGCAGCAAGAACATGTCGTTTTACATTGGTCGCGAGGCTTCAAAGGTTAGTTTCTTTTCTCTCTCTCTTTTTTTTTTTTTTAAAAAACCTCTCTCTCTCTCTGTATTTTTTTGCTGGTCAATGCTTGATTACTTTGGGTTTTTGAGTGTAGCTATGGAAGAGAATTTGTGCAGAAACGATTACAGAAATCAACCTTCTTCTCGAGAATTGGAAGTACCTACTCGCTGGTCTTGTTTGTCAGGTTCGATTCTTCTTTCTCTTTTTTTTTTCTTTTTCTTTTTTTTCTTTAAAATTGTATTGAAGTTTTTTTTTTTAACTATACTTGAGCTCTAGTAGAAATTCTTCGTCTTCTTCTTGCTGATGTTGTTAACTGTCTAAAACTTTCTTTTTGGTCAACGATTTTGTGTCACGTATCAGAGAGTTTGAAACTTTGAAGTTGAGTTCTTGGTTAATACTATATTTGGCGACTTGTGTGTAAATTTGTTTTTCACAATATCATATAGTATTGTTGAATTAAAGTTGTGATTTGAATGGTACGGATATGTTACCACATATAGAGTTCTATTATGAACTTGAGTTTATATATATGTAAACATAATGTCGGTGTTTTAACTTTTAATGTGGGATTCATGGAACCACTAGCTTTTTTGCAGCATCTTTTGGCAAACTTTGCAATGCTGGAAATTTGGCATTTGATGATGTATGCTTTGGATTTGGATCAATTAATTCTCAGCTGCAACTGACTGGTTCCAATTAGTTATTCCTTCTGAATCTGAATTACAAATATACTCCCAATTTTATGTGGAACCATGATGATAAAATATTTCATTTCCTTTGCAGCAAGTTGTTAATAACAAATATTTTATTAAGGACTTTTTCTGTGTGACGAACAAATTTTGTGATGTATATATTTGTGTTTTCTATGTATGCATAAGGTGTACAGTACACAGTACATTTGATTTACTTGCTTATTTGGCATATTTAATTTTTCATGCAATGTTTTATGTTTAAATTTAAACTGTTTCCCTACAGTACATACATGGCTTGGCTGCCCGTGGAGTTCATTATTTACATAGGCCTGGCCCTACTCTACAAGATATTGGATTCATGATTCTTCCTGTGCGTAATTTTCATTCCCTTCCTTTTCTTTCTAACCCCGAAATATCTAACACAAGGTTATTAAACTCTCGAGTTAGCTCAGTTAGGTCCCTGAGGAAGTTTACGATTTTATGACTTGAGCTTATTCAAGTTTACTTGAGCTTGTGTAAGTTCCACGAGTTCAGGCGAAGGCTTGAGTTTGATTACCATGATATTTACATAGTATTTGAGGAACTTCTAATTTATGTATTTGAGGAACTTCTAATTTATATAATCTTGGTGCTTTAACAGGAGCTTGGACAAGACAAAGCTTATATTAGTGAAACTCTGTTTACCTTTATCTTTGTATCCTTTGTCTTGGTAAGAATTCCCACCATCTTTACATCAAACTCATTGCTTCAGCTTTTCTACATGATTATTATCTTCTGACTGTATTCTGTTAGAATTTAACTTTTCAACACCCAGATTATTTTAGTGATTGGAAGGTGTCTCTTTTGAAAGAGATTACGTTTTATATAACTTTGGCTTCACATTAATGAAGACAGAATTCTATACATTAATTGAGCTTTCCATTTTAGTTTTTGCTGTGGCAATCAATGAAATAAGGCTTGGTGTCTGTGCCATCCTATTGGTGAGGCTGCCATTTGTCGTATATTTTTTTCATTGTGACTTTGTGATGTTCGAAAACATTAACAGGAACTCGTTAAGGGACTTCCTTTCAGTAAAATTGGGAATTGGGATACTTATTAGTACTAACTATTGAGAATGATATCTATGAAAACACAAGAAATCAAATAAACCTCTTATGGTGGTTGAAATTTTAAACCTCTCATTTAGAGGCCGAGTTTTGAATTTTCTGAAACATTACGTGTTCTTGCAATAGGCTTAGCTTGAAGTTTCAGTTAGTCATATAGTACATCATCCTTCCTAATTTAGTGGCTCATCTTCTTTTTTAATTTCTTACCTTTTGATAAGGCCCTTTTATGTGGAGTACTTTGGTGATATATTCTTTGTTATATGCTTTTGCAGTGGACATTTCATCCTTTCATATTGAAGAGCAGAAAGATCTACACAGTCCTAATATGGTGCAGAGTTCTAGCATTCTTAGTTGTAAGTATCGACCCTTCTTGTCATGCTAGTTAAATTATTGTTAATCTTTTTAGTATCCTTATAGAATAGATGGGTTCTTAGGGGTGATAGATCATTGGACAAGAGTTAGTTGACAACAGATAATGCTAGGTTTAATCAACATGTTTGATATTGATTATTAACTCATGTCATTAAGTAGCCTTGCTTCCTTTCCCCTCATGTATGGTCAGCCAGAGTATATTTGCTTCCATTTAAATGTTTTAGAGCGAGTCAAGAATAGATGAACATGCCAGTTTCCCGCTTACATTCTGCTCATGTTTATTTGTTTAATGCAGGCTTCTCAACTTCTTCGCATAGTCACATTTTATTCTACGCAGCTTCCTGGTCCAAACTACCATTGCCGTGAGGTATAATTGTTTAAGAATATGTGCATGTAAAAATTTCATATATCTGAGGTAGTCTTCATGCATGCTAATAATTTGCACAATGTATCACGCAGGGTTCTAAACTTGCCACATTGCCTCGTCCAGATAGTGTTCTTGAAGTCCTCTTGATTAATTGTTAGTATGCGTGATTGTATTGGAGTTGTTGAGCTTTGTTGGCTTCTTCATAGTTTTGTACTAAATTGAATTTAACGTGCAGTTCCGCGTGGTGTGTTATATGGATGTGGGGATTTGATATTTTCATCACACATGATCTTCACTCTTGTATTCGTTCGTACGTATCAGAAATACGGCATTCGAAGGTAAAAATGGCTGTCTTTTCTGAAGAACTAAATTTGTCTAGATTTCATTGCAGTAACTTTTCCTTGGATGCTTTGTTGATTTCATAAAATGCCATAACTGTGACATATTCTTGTCATGCTTACGGTTCTTATTTCTTGTGGTTATTGATGAAACACTAGGTCCATAAAGCAGGTAGCATGGTTACTTGCTATTGTTCAGAGTCTTTTGATAGTAGCATCTCGCAAACATTACACAGTCGACGTAGTCGTTGCATGGTAGGGAAGCATTTTCTGCTTTTGTGATTGGAAAACCATGTTATATGTCACCTTCAATTTAATCTTTATGGTCTCTGACTGCAGGTACACTGTTAATTTGGTGGTATTTTTCGTTGACAAGAAACTGGCAGGTTAGCACATTTGTAGTTTGTACAATTACAAATAATACACACTGCTTTCGTCCACTCAACCCGCCTTTTGCCGTTGTACTGACTTAGTTTTTCCGCAGAATTGCCAGACCGGTCTATCGTGGCTGCAACCTTACTACCATTGAGCACGAAAGACAAAGATGGCAGGACCAAAGAGGAGAATCACAAGCTTTTGAATGGGAATTCTGGAGATCCTGCAGATAGGGTATGATGAAAATCTGTGTCCTTTCTCTTGTTCCTCTGGTGTGTAATGTCATTTTCATTGATCTTGACATAACAATAACATGTTTATTTTGCACTTGCTCAGAGGCAAAGAACTCAAGTAAATGGCAAGATCATGGAAGATGTCAACACAATACACCATCCTGACTCTGCAATGAATGGTGCATAGATAGATTAAATATAGAGGGGCCACTACTGTGTACAAATTGAAATAGGGTCCACTGCAAGAATTGCTGTTGGAAAGCTACTACTACAACAATCCTTCAATTTGAAGATTTAGTTGCCTGAACTGAAACATTCACCTCTTAATTCAAATCAGTATAATCCGATTTGTATTAAGTCAAAATATTTGAATATGGGGTTCTGCTTTTCAACATTCTGCACCCCTGATCTGGTTGTCATGGTTAAATTATCTATAGCATCAGCATGTGCCATAGGAAAAAAAAAATTATTTCCAATCCTTCTCACCACCATCATTGATACCATGTGCATATATTTTTCTACCCTAGTCTATTTTATTTTATTTGAATTTTAATCCCTTGAATTCACGTGGTGTCCTAATAATGAAAATAAAAATGGTAAAGCACACATTTTGTTTTAAAAGTTTTGCAATTTTTTTCAAAAATATTCTTAACATTTAATTTTATTCAATTTTGTCTTTAATGTATTTTATTTATTCAATTTTGTCTTTAATATTTTTGATTTATTTCAAAATTATCTCTAAACGTTTTTAATTTTGTCTTTAACATTGTAGATGAAGGTAACACTTAGGGATAATTTTAATATAAACTAAAAATGTTAGGGACAAAATTAAGTACAGTTAAACGTTAGAGATATTTTAAAAAAAATTATAAATATTAAGAACAAAAAATATACTTTATTCAAATAAAAAAGATTATGTACTAACTATAAAGGCCTATAATGTAAACGAGTAACTTCAATCCATAGACCAATCGTGCCTAGTTAAAGGCAAATACAACCCTTTTGATTGTGCATGTGAAAAAGGGGAAAAGATTTCACTGAGCCCTAATATGATTAGGTTGGTGGTTAACAAAAACAAAAGAGAGCATGATGACTTTATTATTGTATTATTACTTGAAAATTTGGCTACATGTGTTATGAGAGAATGCGCATGTGCTTGACCTTGCATGTGTTTTTCTTTTTTTATTAAGAAAAATTAGAAATTGCGAATTGCAGTAGTTTTTTGTGTGGGTTGTCCCATTCGTTGTCCGTGGATTACAATCCCAATATGGATGTTCAAGTACCCTCTCCTGTTGAAATAGGTTTGCCGTTTATTATACTAATTTACTTAGTCATAAGTCATTGGTGAGGCAGAACATCACATGCATTATGCATATATTATCCTCATTCTCACATGGGCCACCACCCTACAAATCTCCACGCGTTTTGTGGCCCTTTTATGCGTTGCTATACGCATTTTAGATCCCCAAGAATAAAGTGTACACCCTGGTTCCTCATCAAACATTAAAAATAAAAACAAGAAAATAACCAAGTTAGATTCATCTAATAGTTAGTTTACTAATCCGATTAAGTAAGTGTCAGGAGCGAGTAATCTATTGGCTAACAACAAACTTTTAAATGAAATTCTAATATGCGACGGATTGAATTGGAGATACTACGAAAAAGCAAAAAGAAAAGGCAAAATTTAAAAAATAAAAATAAAAGAATAAAAGGAAATTACATGGTAACTCAACTTACACAATCAGTAGCATGTACTTGGGTTGTTTAAGTGTTGGAATTTTTTGGACCAAAATTAAAATTTATTTCTACAGAAAATTTATTCTAGAATTATATCTCGAAATCTAATTTTTTTTGGATGGAGGCAAGTTCGTCGTGCCCCTTAGCAAACTCAGCATATTAACCAAAGTTTTCCGAATTCGTCAGCAAACTTCATAAAAAATGTACTAAGAACGTATACTATAACTCTTAATCCTAAAAAAACCCAATTTGATTAAAGTGAGAAGGAAAATTGGAAAGTTGAATACTGAATAGACAATAAGTATGGCTTTCTTCAATATCGTCGACGATAACGGCAGCAACATTATCATCGTCTTCCCCTGAAATGTCATTACATTTTTGTATTTTCACATTAGTTTTTTTAAGAATACGTACTCTTGAAAACTCAAAAAAAAAAAAAAGATAAAATTATATGTTCAAATTATTATGTGTTCAATTGTGTGTGGCACATACATCCAAGGAGCGATGGTGTAGTAGGGATGGTATTCTCCAACACTAAGAAAGAAGTGATTGCATTTGAAGTTCGCCGAAGGACACGACAAACCTTATGAATTTGACAAGGGGCATGGCAAACTTGCTCCCCACCCAAAAAAATTGGATTTTGGGATATAATTCCAGAATGATTTTTCGGTGAAAATATTTTTTTTTTTCCAAAAAAAAAACTTTTAGTGTTATGTCTTTAGTTTGATTTTTAGGATGGTGTCTCTGCAACTTAGAACAGCGTATATGCAATTTAGGATGATAACAAAAGTAGACAAGGCTGATTTTTATCGTTCTGGCTTACTATATTTTTTTATAAAATCTACCAGTTACTACCCACAAATAATAAAATTTTGTATCATAACCTGTTCTTGCAAATATCTGTCTTTCCCTTGTAATTTTTAAATTATTTTTATTAACTTATATATATATTTTATATTTTAAATACTATTCTAGAACAGAAACATCCATACTCCAACTCCATCCTCTCTCTAACCAAAACTCGCCTCGTATTGGGATGGGTAACTGAATAAGGGGGAAGCATATACCTGCAGTCTGCATATATGGGTTGCATTATTTTTCCTACGCAGCATACTCACTTAAAATGTCAACTACAAAGCTGCGTTTAGTTTTTAAAAAAAGATAAGACAAGATACTAAGAACAAGACACACAAGATAGAAATAGAAAAAATAGTGTTCTTATATTTTGTTTGGTAATAAACTAGTAAAATTATGTAAATTTAATTTAGTCTCATTTTTTCGTTAAAAAAATTTGGGAAGAAAAATATAATAATATAAAAAATATAATCATAAAAAATTAATAAAAACAATAAAAGAAAAAAAAAGTTGTATCTCTTATTAGTGTCTTTGTGTCCTTCTTGAATTTGTGTTCTTCCTGTTATGATGGACACAAAATACACTAATTTAGTGTCTCTAAATATAATATTTCTGTTCATGTCTCATCTGTTTAATATAATTTTATATTTTTGTATTTTTATGTTAGTGTCTCATACCTACAAACAAATACAACCCAAAAAAATTAGTGATTTATCGTTTTTTTAAAATAGAGTAAAGTATCGTTTTTGTCCCCAACGTTTGTGGTAAGTCTCAAAGTTGTCCCTAACGTTTGAATCGTCTATTTAAGTCCCTAAGTTTTAAAATTGACTTAATATTATCCTGCCGTTAGGAATATGTTAACGAAATTGACGGCAGAACAAAATTAAGACGATTTTGAAACGTTAGGGACTTAAATAGGACGAAAACATTGGAGACAAAAATGATACATAGACTTACCCCAAATGTTGGGGACCAAAACGATACTTTACTCAATATAATAATCTAACATAATATAGTTTAAAAGATAAAGATCCATGATCAATTCAATAAAAAGCACAACATGAACTTCAAAGATAGAATAAAATTCTACATCTAAATAAAATTCTTATCTAAATCTATCCAAGTTGTTGTAACAACTTTTAAAATCACTTGCTCTTCTCCTTCTCATTCTCCATTTTTTTCTCCTTCTCCTTCTCCTCCTCCTCGTATTTTTTCTTCTTCTTCTTCTTCTTCTTCTTCTTCTTCTTCTTCTTCTTCCAACGAAGCACACAGAAATTTCTTCTTCTTCTTCTTCCAAATTTGCACACGTAGATTTTTCTTCTTTCCTTCTTCTCCTCCTCTTAGAGATTATCAATTCAATTCAATTCAGAACACCTGTGTCCATTCAATTCAAAACAATTCAATTCATAATGAACCGAACATGTTATTATGGTGAAACAATTGTATAGTACTAAATGAACGGAATATTATCCATTATATAAAATCAAATTCAAAACAGCTTTCTGCAGAATAACCGGACACGTCATTACGGTGAAACAATTGTATAGTACTAAATGAACGGAACATTATCTATTATATAAAATCAAATTCAAAACAGCTGTGTCTACAATTTAGAGATTATCAATTTAATTCAATTTAGAACACTTACGTCCATTCAATTCAATTCAATTCAATTTAGCAATTGCATTTCATTCAATTCAATTGAAAAAGTAATCCATTAGCAAAATATTGGTGTTGTTGATGATGACAATAACGAAAGAGGAGGAGAAGAAGAAGAAGGAGGAGGAGAAGCAAAAAAAAAAAATCTGTGTGTGCGAAGGAGGAGGAGGAGGAGGAGGAGGATGAGGATGTATACGTGAATTTGAAAGAAGAAGAAGATGACGTATGCGTGTATTTAAAAGAAGAAGAGTGATTTTTGTTGATATTGAACCTACTTGAATAAACTTAGATGGAAAAATCAAGGTTGCGAGAACCGGACCGGTCAAAGAACCGGTGAGGTCACTGGTTTAATGGTTCACTGGTTCGACCGGGGTTCGACCGGGGTTCAACCGGTTTAATTAAATATTAAATAAAATATTAAAATCTAAAAATAATTTTAAATAATAAATTATTATAAATATATAAATTTAATAATTTCTAACTTAATAAAATTTAAAATTTCACATAATAAAGAGCAAAACTTCAAGAAGAAAGCTATGTAGACTGTAGAGTCAGCACCTAAGCATAAATATGCAGCATATACATATAGTATTCTTCCATACATTTTTTGAAACAGAGGAAATTTCATTCAGGATAAAGGAAAGACATCTAACATAGCCAAGTTCTGAACATGGCTTGGGGCATCTTCCATCCACATGCAATTTGGAGTGGTAAGAGCTAAGGTTGCTAATTCATGAGCTACTCTATTCCCTTCCCTCTTAACATGACTAAATTCCACAAATATAAAATTTCTAATAAGTGAAATGACATCAGTAATAAAAGTTCCAAAACAAGAATTAAAACACCTTCTCTGTTTGAGGGCACCTATTACTTCTATATTGTCACTTTCAAGAATCACCTTTGAAAAACAACAGTCTTTTGTAAAATTCAAAGACCAGAAAATCAGAAAATCAATCAGAAAATCAGAAAATCAAAGACTAGAAAACATTTTCAGAAAACCATGAATATAATGAAACAGCAAGCATATTCAGAAGCAGCAAAAAATATTCATCATGAAGCAACAAACAGAAGCAGCAAAACATATTCAAAATCAAAAACAGCAATGACTCAGAAAACCATGAATATAATGAAACAGCAAGTATATTCAGAAGCAGCAAAAAATATTCATCATGAAGCAACAAACAGAAGCAGCAAAACATATTCAAAATAAAAAACAGCAATGATTCAGAAAACCATGAATATAATGAAACAGCAAGCATATTCAGAAGCAGCAAAAAATATTCATCATGAAGCAACAAATAGAAGCAGCAAAACATATTCAAAATAAAAAACAGCAATGATTCAGAAAACCATGAATATAATGAAACAGCAAGCATATTCAGAAGCAGCAAAAAATATTCATCATGAAGTAACAAACAGAAGCAGCAAAACATATTCAAAATCAAAAACAGCAATGATGAAAATCAAAATCATAAATCAAGAAGGCAGCATAGAACAGGCGAGCTCACAGAACCTTAGAAAATCAAAATCCAAAATCAAGAAGGAGCATAGAACAGAGTCTTACCGAATTCAGAAGGACGCGGGCTCGGCCGGTGGTGGTCGCGGCTGCTGTGGATGGTTGTGGGTGGTGAATGAGGAGGCTGGCTAGGTGACGTTCGGCGACGAGGAGGAGGGCTCGGCCGGTGGTGGTCGCGGCTGCTGTCGATGGTTGTGGGAGGCGAATGAGGAGGCGGGCTCGGCCGGTGGTGGTCGCGGCTGCTGTCGATGGTTGTGGCCTTGTGGGAGGCGAATGAGGAGGCGGGCTCAGCCGGTGGTGGTCGCGGCAGGCCGGCAGCTGTCGATGGTTGTGGCTTTGTGGGAGGCGAATGAGGAGGCGGGCTCGGCCGGTGGTGGTCGCGGCTGCTGTCGATGGTTGTGGCTTTATGGGAGGCGAATGAGGAGGCAGGCTTGGCCGGTGGTGGTCGCGGCTGTTGTCGATGGTTGTCGGTGGCAATGGTGGCCTTGGTGGGTGAATGGAGGCTGGCGCAGATTAGGTTAGGGGAAAGGGGAAGAAAGGGGAGCTCAGAGTCAGATTAGGGTTAGTGGCATAGTGGGTTAGGTTTTGCGTTTGCCTTTTCTTTTTTCTTTTTTTATTTTTTTTAAGCCAAAACGACGTCGTTTGGCATTGAAGTTACAAACCACTAAACTGCTAAAAAATCGGACAGTTCTTCCGGTTCACCGGTTAACCACCAGTTCCACCGGTTTTTTACCAGACGGTTTTCTACGTCACCCGGACCGACCAGATAACCGGTTCCCGGTTATTCCGGTTGAACCGGCCGATCCGGTCCGATTTTCAGAACCATGGAAAAAATACTTGAATGTGTAGTAATATCCTCAAAGATAATATAAAAATTCATCCATGCCAAACTATTTCAATCGTATAAGAGTATTCATGTATTGTCAATCACAATATTGCAATAGTATTTACCTAGATCTCATATTAACAAAACCAATAATAATTATATATAATTATATATAAAAAAAAACCAACCTTATATTATAATTTGAGATTTAGCACGTTTCGCGAGTGAGATGAAGAACTCTCCTCCCAATCCCATTCCCATTTATTTATGGTGGTGGATCTTAATTCTTACGGAAGATTGCGGTCTTTGTTTTTGTTTTCACAGCAGATAATCTCTGCAAATATTTATTTTGATAAATTTTGTTGTTTCTTTCATAATTTGAATAAGTACAAATAAACAATTTTTTTTAATAGTATTTCTAATATGACAGATCAAAGATAAATTAATAATTCAAAAGATAAAATTTAAAATACTTTTACTCTAAATACAAATAAATGAGCCCAATATCACATTTACCTTTTTAAGAGAGAATAAAAAGAGAAAAATATGGTTTCAAATTAAATACTTAAATATTTAAATATAATTATGATTATTATATTATTGTTATTATATATAATATGGTGTTTTTGAAAAAGAGACTAAAACCATAAAAATAAAATTTCAAAGTAAAATTATTTTAAAAAATATCCAAATATAAATATAGTTATAATATAATTAATAAAATTTTAAATTTATCATTTAATTTATCCAGATTTTCAATGGCTATAATCCATGAGAAATATCTCAAAAACCAAAAATATACTTTGTCCCATTTAAAAAAGCTCCATGATATGAATGCCTAAATGTTATGCAACTTATACCCGAACAACTTTCCAAACAGAATGTGTTTTCTTTATTTAAAATATTTATGTTCCAAAATGTTAGAGTAGCCGACTAGATCATAGACCATTGACCAACTAAGATGGCAATTAAACAGTGTGTGTAACATAAAGCTACATATATCAACCAATAATTATGCCACCATTGGAGGCTCTTTATTGTCAGCTTTAATTATGCGACAAATACCGCTAGCTATATCTTCAGAGAAGGAGAAGCTAGTGTCATCAATGAAGGGCTACACATGAAACATGATACCCCATTTGATTGGACCTTGCTGGATTTGACAACATCGTTGAGAAACATGATACTTCACTTGATTAGACCAAGTGTTTGCCAAGGCTATATTCTTTTTTTGGTAAATTTTGCCAACGCAATATAGTCTTTATTTTTAGGGTTATGAAAACTATTAGTTCAATCAATAAAATTAGAGATTTAAAAGTTTAATCTAACTAAAATAAATTTAATATAATAAAATAATATATTTAAATATAAAATAATTTAAAAAAAAAATTAAAACTTTAATATTTTATTAATATTTTTATTCGTAATAATATTCAGAGAATATAAATCTCTTAAAATTATGTCGGTCCTGACATTATAGATTATGACACAAAAAATTTATAGCATTAAACTATTTTTACAAAAACGTCATAAGGGACAAAAGTTTTCGTCGGTTAAGAAGATCATGGTCTCTGTAGATAACAAAATAAATAAATAATAAGTTTTTTAGTTATTATTTTCATATGAAAGAGTTTAATTTTTTACTAACAATTAATTTTAATATCTGTTATCTAAAATTTGATAGAATTTAATGTGTATACTTTTATATTTGATTAGGTGTTAAATCTATTGCACAAATAGAAATAATTAATTTTTATGCTTGCTGTTTAAAGGTAATATTTTCTCTCTCTCTCTCTCTCTATATATATATATATATATATATATATTAGTATAGAAAATTTATATTGATAATTATAAAATTAATTCAAATTTATTTTTTAAAATAATTTAATCTTGATTCTAACTTTTAATCACAATATCAGTATTTTCTCTAAATTATATGTAATAAATATTTGAAGAAAAAGAAGTAAAAATATAGATTAAAAAGATAAGCAGTAAAAATTTAAGACTAAATAAAAAATATGTATATAATAATATTTTTTATTTAAATTATATTATATTGTTTATTTTATTTTTTGTAGAAAAGAAAGGTAGAAAAAAATAGACAATGAGAAAAAAAGAGAGAAAGATAAAGAAGAAGAATGAGAGAGGGAGTTTGATAATTTTGGAAGTTAAGAAAAAATTTTTATTTTAATTATAATGAAAAATATCTGGTGACACATTTTGATTTGTCAAATTACTAAAAATATAAATTATAAATTATACATAGAATGAGAAGGATAGAGAAAAATAGGAAAAAAAAAAAGAAAGAGGTAAATAAGAGAATGTAAGAAGGAGGTTTACTAATTTTGAAAAAAAATATTTTCTCTAAATTTTAATAAGAGAGTGTCATGTGACACATTTTAGTTATTAAATTAGTTATTAACTAATATTTTTACCTGTAATAACATTACGGGAATATATATTTTTTAGAACTATGGTTCACTTTGTTTTGACAATATAGGTTATACATGACATAAAAAATTTATAAAATCAAACTACTTTTACAAAAAAAAGTCGTAGGTTGACAAAAGTTTCTGACTAAGAAGACCAATGTATCTATAGATAAAAAATCAAATAATAATATTTTTAGTTATTATTTTTATATGAAAAAGTCTAATTTTTTATTAATAATTAATTTTAACATTCCTTATCTAAAATTTGAAATAATTTAACATGTATACTTTTACATTTAATTAGGTGTTAAGTTTATTGCACAAATAAAAATAATTAATTTTTATACTTGTTATTTAAAATAATATTTTCTCTCTCTCTCATATATATATATATATATATATATATATATATATATATATATATAATTAGATATTAGCATAAAAAAATTATACGAATAGTTATAAAAATAACTCAAAACTAAATTTTTTAAAACAATTGAATCTTAATTCTAACTTTTAATTATAACATTAGTATTCTCTCCAAATTATATATAAGAAATATTTGAAAGAAGAGAAATAAAAATATAGATTAAAAAGATAAGCAGTGAAAATTTAAAACTAAATAAAAAATTAAAAAAAAATATATATAATAATATTTTTTATTTGAATTATATTATTTTGTTTTCTGTAGAATAGAAAGGTAGAAAAAATAGAGAATGAGAGAAAAGAGAGAAAGATAAAGATGAAAAATAAAAGTGAGAGTTTGTTAATTTTGGAATAAAAAATTTTATTTTAATTATAATAAAAAAAATATCGGATGACATATTTTGATTTGTCAAATTACTAATTGTTCTTGTGTGGATAACCTGGACGTGACCTCGGCTAAGGGAGTCGACGCCGAGCTTTTGCCTTCAACGTCGAGCTATAAGCTGGGATGATCTGAGCTCTTCGTCCAGAGAGATATCACGTCACGAAGAGTATGAACAAAGGGAGAGTGTACCTGCAAAAGGCACTCCGATGCTTAAGTTAGTACTGAGAATTCAGCGTATCCTTGTTGAGGATAAAACATCATATCTTTATAGGTGAAGTAAGATATGTCAGTTACGTTCTTGTTGATTATCTGAATTGATGAGCAGTTATTAGGTTTAATAAGTAATAAATACCTGGTCAGACAGTTTTATTCCAGGATGTAGTCTGTTGAGTCTGATTGTAACGTATAACGCCGAGTTATAATGTAACTGCCAAGTTATGACATAGGATTTGTAACGATCGTATCATAGCCCCCAAGCTTAGCCTGAGAATGCATTTTAATGAAGCATGTTGAGCTTTTAATGAATTATAAGTCGGCTGCTTGAGTGAGTTCATAACTTGGCCATTGGCTTAGCCTTGGAGCCCCAGTTCAAGCTGCTTTATTAAAAGAAGGAATAAAATCTTTTGAATTTCAGACGTTATTTGAAGTTAACGTGTATTGGAAAGTGTAGTAGTATTTGTCATTGATCGTGGCTTTGGTTTTTTTTCAATGTAAATTTGAACCGTTAATTTAATAGATGCAACGGTTAAGATTTTTCATGGAACTAAATAGTTAATTTGAATAGTTGCTGAGACGATTTTGATAAAAATGAATTGGTTAGGCGAGAATATTGCGTTAGTTCACCTTTGTTTGGTGATTTGATTGAAGACTGAGTTTGATTGCGCATGTATAATGTAAGACTCAGAATTTTTGGAAAATCTTATTATGAGCTAATTTCAATTTATTTATTTATTAAAGATTTTAATTTCGGAAATTATTTTATTAAAGCTAACTAAATCAATTTTTGATAATTAAATTAAAAATTTTATCTAATTTTATAATTATTGGGTAATTTTTATATTTAAATTATAAAGTTTAGGAATCGTAAAATAATAAGAATTTATATGATTTGATTTAAATAATTGTGATTCTAGAAATTAATACTTTAATTTTTTATGAATAAAGAAAATTGATTATATTATCTATAGTTATCGAATTAGAATTATTTATTTGAGAATAATTTGTAAATTGATAATTAAATAGTATTTTTAATAAATATTAGTGTTGGATTAAAACAGGTTTTCAATTATCCTATTACTCTTAATTTTATAAAATTGTTATATTACTCATATGAATTTTATCCTAACACTAAATTCTCAAATAAAACCCTAATTTTAATCAAATTAAACTATAACCCCCCTCCTAATCTAACCTAACCACCGCCACTCCCTAACTCAAACTCAGCTCTATCCCGTCAGGAAAAGAAAGAAACGAAGGAAAGAAAAAGGGAAATGGGGAAGGGGAAAACCAGAGAGGAAGGAAGAGAACGTCGGAGAGGAGCCACCGCCGCACTACTGCCGCGTTGCTCAGGACCGTGTCCCGCTCCCTGCTGCGTGGCGCTCAGTGCCGCCCTTGCCGTCGCAGCCGTGTCGTCATCACGCACAAGAGGAGGAGAAGGGGAGCGAGGGGAGAAGAGGAGGGGATGACGCCGTGACTGGGCTCGCCGCCGTTGCGTCGCAGGAGCTTCCAGTTCCGTTGCCGCTATTCGCGCTGTCACCTTCAGCCCGCGCTGTCGTTGTTCGCGAAGAGGGAAAGAGAGAGAGAGAATTTGGGAGCAGAGGAGAGAGAGAGAGGAGACCCGTGCTCAGCCACCGCTGCGCCTCTGCCGCCGAGAAACTCTGCTGCCGCCACTGAGATTCACCATCGGTACGGGTTTTTTAGTTTGGTTTACCTTCGTTTGAGATTCCGAAAACCTTATTGTCTCTGCGTATTGGTTTTAGTCACCGTCGAAGAAGCTTTAGCCGCCGTCGTCGATTGTCATTGGGGAACGACCGCCGTGCCTCTGGTCGCCGGAATCACGGACTGGAGAGAAGGGGGCTGCCTCTCCTATTGCTGCTGCTTCGTTCTTTCATCGTAAGTGGTCTCTATTTCCAGTTCCATTGAATTCATTTCTGTTTTTTATTCCATTGAGTTTGAAACTGTTGCTGGAATTACGAACGCCGCCCTCGGTGCTGATTGGATTAACCACCATAGCTATTCTGTATCACCTTCACTTTCCATTATTTCTGTCAGGTCTCGTTCTTGCTGGTGAGGGCCGTTGGATTTGCAACAGCTCCAACTTTTATTTCCCTCTTGATTCGGTGAGTTTTTCTTGTTTTGGAACTTTCGCTGTTAGCGATTCATTATAGTTTATTGAGGATTTTGCAATGTTATTTGCTATTTGATTGAGTTTCGGTTATTTCTTATTGCATTAGAGTAACTATGGTTGCTGCAAAAGTGGTTTGGAACTGCGATTGTGGTTGCCGCTGTGATGAGCCGGGGGGAAAAGGGATTCAACGCATTTAATTATGCGGATTGCGAATAATTGAGGTAGGGGTGCTTTTCTTAAACTTGTTTTATTTTCCAGAGTTGTTATAAATCGATATTAATGCGTAAAATACATCTTTGGTGATTTTCTAAGTCTTATGAATTGAATAGAGTTGTTTTGGATGAATGAGATTATTAGTTTGATTGATAGATTGATCGATTGAGAAAGCTGAATATTCTGATTAGTTGACTGATGTTGTTAAAGTGGTTTTCCTTGAATTAATGGGAGAGATTTAATAATGGCATTTAGTTTAATTTTGGAAACGATTCGATTTTAGGAAAGGTTTAGTATTGAAATTTGATTTGATATTGAACCCGATTTGATATCGGAATTTGATTTTAAAACAAATTTGGAAAGGACCTGATATTTGAAAACGGTTTGTTTATTGAGAATAATTTACTATTTTGAAAATGGTTCAAACAAGGTTTGAGGAACGGTTTGGTTTGAAATTGTTTGAAAAAACCGAGAGTTCTTAATTATTGATTAATGCTATTGAATGAGACTGATTTAGATTGCGATTTATAGGATTGGTTGATTGGATTCTGGATTTTGCAATTTCCTTGTGTTGAGTGTGGTTGTTGTGAAAATTGTTACTAGAAGTGATTTGAATGATTAACAGGTATTTGGTTTGGTTTGGTTGGGACCCGAAAAGGGTGGCAAAGTCCGAGTTTTAGAGGAGATGCTGCCGAAATTTTATAAAATTGGAAGTTTCGTTTGAAGTAATTATTTAAAAAGATTTGGTTTTAAACGTTATATGTTTTAAGATTGATTTATTTAAAAGAAGAAATTATGTCTTGAATTGGAATTGTTAATGAACAGAATGGAAAGAAGGATGATGAGGATTTTCTTTGAAACATGGGTTTTGAATGAAATTGGAAATGAGACTTGAGTTGATGAATGATGATGATGTTGATAATGTTGAGATATGATCTTTGAATTATTCATATGGCTTATGAATTTGATTTATCTGAGATACGAGGTTCCCTCGATAAAGTACTATAGCTTGTCACCACGTGTACCAGGTTGAAAACTCGATACTCTGTTGGCCCTACGACGTAAGTGTGACCGGGCACTATATAAATTTCCGGGAATGTTACCCCCATTGATCAATATTGATTATTTGAGAAAAAGCTATGCATAGACTCTTGGGGATGCATGTCGGGGGACAGTCTAAGGACAATTCAGACTTGTCGGGCTGGCTGGATAACCGACAGATGAGCCTCATCAACCATAGAACAGGCATGCATCATATGCATTTGTATGCTTTGCTTGGGTTTGAACTTGTTTTGGTTTGCCTAATTGCTAAACTGTTCTTAACTGCTACTTGAACTATTTGCTGTAACTGCTACCTACTTGTGCTTTCCTTGTCTGTCTTTCTTGTGTTTGTCTTGGCGTGCTACGTTTGAGAATGAACTTTGGTGCTAAATTAATAACTGTGTTGTTTGATTGCGTGGTTGGTTTCTGATTGAGATTTTCTTATAAGAAAGGAAATGTTTCGGATTTCTGAAAGATTGAACATTGTTTCTTTGAAAAGGTTTTGAACAATTACCTATTGGTTTTTAAAAGATTCATAAGGCAATGATAATCACTGAGCTTGAAAATAATTTTCTTGTTAAATATCTTCTTATGACAACTTTGAAACTCCGTAGTGAGACCATGTGGTTAGGTTCTCACCCCCTACAGCTTTATCTTTTCAGGAACCAGATGAGGAAGCATTATGGAGAGTTATACTGCGTTTGGTTTATATATGTTGTTGTATTAATTAGATTATTTTCTTCCCTCGTCTTTGTTATTACAATTTTGTAAGAGGGATAGGAGTTGTATGTTATATATATATATATATATTATGTAAGAAGTCTTGTATATGAATCTATGTCTGCTTGTTTTTTTTAAGATAAAGTATTTATTTTCGGTTTTTAAAGAAATCAGCGATACAGTGTCGAGTGACATGCTTCTATTTTAATATTAAGTATATAAAGTAGTCGTAATACTTCTTGCTATCAGAGTGGCGCAGCCGGAAGCGTGACATTCTGGTAGTGAGGGTGTTACATATAAACGATGCGACTTTGAATTAAAGAATTATCGTTAGTTCACCTTTATTTGGTGATTTGATTGAAGATTGATTTTGATTGCGCATGTGTAAACGATGCGACTTTGAATTGAAGAATTATCGTTAGTGAATAAGTGTTTGTGCTTGTATGATATGTGATTGAGTTTGTTGATAGTTGATAGTCATAGTTTAGAAGATAGTTGATATAGATCTGATGATAGTTGATATAGATTTGACAATGATTGATAATGATTGATATAGAACTGATAATGATTGATGTAGCTCAGATAATGATTGATATAAATCTGAAAGCAAAGCTAATAGATATAGATTTGAAAATAGAAAAACAGATATAGATCAGAAAATAGAGATAACAGATATAGATCGGCAAATAGAGATAACAGATATAAATCGGAAAATAGAGATGAAATATATAGATAAGAAAATAGAGATATCAGATATAGATCAGAGAATAGAGATAACAGATATAAATCGGCAAATAGAGATAACAGATATAGATCGGCAAATAGAGATAACTGATATAAATTGGAAAATAAAGATGACAGGTATAGATAAAAAATAGAGATATCAGATATAGATCGGAGAATAGAGATAACATATATAAATCGAAAAATAGAAATGACAGATATAAATCAGAAAATAGAGATATCAGATATAGATCGGAGAATAGAGATAACAGATATAAATAAAAAAAATAGAGATGACAGATATAGATCAGAAAATAGAGATATCAAATATAGATTGGCAAATAGAGATAATAGATATCGATCGACAAATAGAGATATCAGATATAAATTGGCAAATAGAGATAACTGATATAGATCAGCAAATAGAGATAACAGATATAAATCGAAAAATAGAGATAACAGATCTAAGTTAAAAAATAGAGATGACAGATATAGATCAGAAAAATAGATATAGATCGGCAAATAGATATAACAGATATAAGTTAAAAAATAGAGATGACAGATATAGATCAGAAAAACAGATATAGATCAGCAAATAGATATACCAGATATGAATTAAAAATTAGAGATGACAGATATAGATCAGAAAAATAGATATAGATTGGCAAATAGATATACCAGATATGAATTGAAAAATAGAGATGACAGATAAAGATAAAAAAATAGAGATAACAGATATAAGTTGAAAAATAGAGTTGACAGATATAGATAAGAAAAACAGATATAGATCGGCAAATAGATATACCATATATGAATTGAAAAATAGAGATGACAGATATAGATAAAAAAACAGATATAGATAAGCAAATAGATATAACAGATACAACTCGGCAAATAGATATAACAGATATAGATCAGCAAATAGAGATAACAGATATAAATTGAAAAATAGAGATGACAGATATAAATCAGAAAAATAGATATAAATCGGCAAATAGATATACCAGATATAAATTAAAAAATAGAGATGACAGATATAGATCAGAAAAACAGATATAGATCGGAAAATAGATATACCAGATATGAATTGAAAAATAGAGATGACGGATATATATCAGAAAAACAGATATAGATCGGCAAATAGATATACCAGATATGAATTGAAAAATAGAGATGACAGATATAGATCGAAAAAAATAGAGATAACAGATATAAGTTGAAAAATAGAGGTGACAGATATAGATCAGAAAACAGATATAGATCGGCAAATAGATATACTAGATATGAATTGAAAAATAGAGATGATTGATATAGATCGGAAAAATAGATATAGATTGGCAAATAGATATACCAGATATGAATTGAAAAATAGAGATGATAGATATAGATCGAAAAACAGATATAGATAGGCAAATAGATATACCAAATATAGGTCGACAAATAGATATAACAGATATAGATCGGCAAATAGAGATAACAGATATAAATTAAAAAATAGATATAACAGATATAAATTGAAAAATAGATATAGATCGGCCTTTTTCGGGCCTTAATGATTTACTATATGACCTTTGTTTACAAAGGTGTAGGTAAGTTTGAAGCCATTGGAAGAAAATGGAGCCTATAGAAAGAAGGGTGTTTATTTCGAGACTCCACTGTGGGCACCAATTGTTCTTGTGTGGATAACCTAGACGTGACCTCGGCTAAGGGAGTCGACACTGAGCTTTTGCTTTCAACACCGAGCTATAAGCTGGGATGATCCGAGCTCTTCGTCTAAAGAGATATCACGTCACAGAGAGTACGAACAAAGGGAGAGTGTACCTGCAAAAGACACTCCGATGCTGAAGTTAGTACTGAGAATTCAGCGTATCCTTGTTGATGATAAAACATCATACCTTTATAGGTGAAGTAAGATAGGTCAGTTACGTTCTTGTTGATTATCTGAATTAATGAGCAGTTATTAGGTTTAATAAGTAATAAATATCTGGTCAGACAGTTTTATTCCAGGATGTAGTCCGTTGAGTCTGATTGTAACGTATAACGCCGAGTTATAACGTAACTGCCGAGTTATGGTGTGTAATGCCGAGTTATGATATAGGATTTGTAACGACCGTATTACTAATATAAAATATAAATTATATATAGAGTAAAAATGGTAGAGAGAAACAGAAAAATGGAGAGAGGTAGATGAGAGAATTTAGGAAGGGAGTTTATTAATTTTGGAAAAAAATATTTTCGCGCAATTTTAATAAGAGAGTGTCATGTGACACATTTGATTATTAAATTAGATAGTAATATATGATACATAATATAGGTATATTTTAATTTCAATTTTAATATTTTAATTTTAATTTTAATACAATTAAAGAATGTCATGTTGTACATTTGATTGTCAAATTAGTAATTAGTCATTGATATTAATAATGATATATAAATTAGATAAAGTGGTTGAAGGAATGAGAGAGATAGAGAAAAGAAGATGGACGAGAGGAGAACTCTTTAATTTTGAAGGGAAAGATTTGATTTCAATTGCAACGAGGGAGTGCTATGTGACACATTTTGGTTGTAAAATTAGTATAGAGAAGGAAAAGATTTAATTTCAATTACAATGAGAGAGTGACATGTGGCACATTTTGGTTGTAAAATTAGTAAGGATGAGAGGAGAATTCCTTAATTTTGGAGGGAAAGATTTGATTTCAATTATAATGAGAAAGTGACATGTGGCATATTTTGGTTGTAAAATTATAAAGATATAATAGATATATAAATATAATATATAATATAGCTATATTTTAATTTTAATTTAACTTGAATGTAATTAGAGAATGTCATGTTGTATGTTTTGATTGTCAAATTTGTAATTAGTCATTGATAATGATATATAAAAGAAATAGAGTAAGTGAATAAATGAGAGAAATAGAAAAAAGGAGAGGGAGGATCGGAGGAGAGAACCCTATAATTTTAGAGGGAAAAAATTGATTTTAATTGCAACGAAGGAATGACATGTGACATATTTTGGTTGTAAAATTAGTAATATATAATAGAATAATAGATTCTAATAAGAGAGTGTTATGTGACACATTTTAGTTATTAAATTAGTCAGTAATATATAAATATAATATATAATATAGTTATATTTTAATTTTAATTTTAATTTAATTTGAATGCGATTAGAGAATGCTATATTGTATATTTTGATTGTCAAATTTGTAATTAGTCATTAATAATGATATATAAGAGAAATAGAGTGAGTGAAAAAATGAGGGAGATAGAAAAAGAGAGAAAGAGGAGGGGAGAACTCTTTAATTTTAAAGAAAAAAATTTAATTTCAATTACAACAAAAGAGTGATATATAACATATTTTTATTATAAAACTAATAATATATAATAGATAATAAATTATTTTAAACTGATAATTACTAAAAAATCGAATCAATTGACTGATTTTTATATTTCTTTATCAGTTTGTTCACAATCGATTTTTGCTATAAATCAAATTAGTTTGATGGTCAATTTTCGATTAATTTAATTAAACTGCCCAATTGGATATAATTTTTAGAACCATACTTATTCTATTTGTAAAAAATTATGTTAAGATCTCTCAAAATTTAAGGTATGTGTGGCATATGATATCCATGTATTTTATAAAAATATATCACTTTCACTCAATTAAGGCATGAGAAATAATTAAAAGAAATCTTGTCTATAATAGTATTAATCTCACGCGATGTTTGATAAGATTCATCTTAGTTCTCCTTTATTTTTTTAAAAAATACATCAGTCTCCGTTAAAATTTAAAGATAATTAATATATGAATGCTCAAGTTTGATGCTAAAAAAGGGTTTTTTTTATATGTTTTTAAATAAAAATTCCCAACTTTAAGTTTTTAACAAAAAGAAAAAAACAAAAGAAATATAAAATGGGAGTCTAAATATGTTGTAGAAGGTTAGTATGTAAATAGGACTTTCCAAATTTAGATATGACCTCAAGCATTCTTATATTTTAAAGAGTAAAATATCATTTTTGTCCTCAACATTTGGGGTAAATTTTAAAGTTGTCCCTAACATTTTAAAATTGACTCAATGTTGTCCTGCCGTTAGGAATCTGTTAACGAAATTGACGGCAGGACAAAATTGAGACGATTTTGAAACGTTAGGGATTTAAATAAGACGAACACGTTGGGGACAAAAACGATGCATATAAATAAATTTTAATTTTATCCTTCAATAATATCAATTTTTTACGGTAGATAGTTATTCAATTATTTTTTAATCACATCTAAGTAAATTACATTTAATCACATTAATTTTATTCTAAATAAATTTATTTTTTTATAATTTTACTCTTAAAAATTTTTACTTATCATAAAATATTTATAGAATGACTAGTACATAAACTTGTAAAAAGAAAATGATACATATATAATAAAATAATATAATTTTAGTCATTTTACAAACATTTCATTAGATTGTCAAAAATTAATACTTTACTCTATTATATTTATTAGATTGTTTCTATATAAACCAATTTTATTTAGTCTTGATCTATTTATTTATTCACTTAAACAAGAGTTAAAATATTCAAATTGTTAAAATATTCAAATTATATCTTATGTATATAATAACTCAATAACCTAATAATATATTCTTAAATAAAATTTTAATTTGCGATGAATTAATTCTTTTACCTTCTGAACAAAGACTAATAAATAGAACCTGTAATAGAAATAAAAAAAGTTCAGAAATAAAAAATGAGAGCCTGCGAAACCCCTATATGCCTTCCGTAGGTAAGGTATATTATCATGAAAAAATATAGGTAACTAATAATATTATGTGAACAATAGATATATTAAATGTTCATTTCATTAAATATGTAAATAATTATTTTAATATTAAAATTTAGATAAATAATTTAAAGGTATAATATATTTTTATTTTATTAATGATTATTTATATTATTTAAAAAATCATTATTTTTATTCTATTATTATTCCTTTTTCTTTTCTTAAACGAAGCTTTGGAGCAAATTGACTTGTTTTGTTGAATTAAGGTTGCAGATTTAAGCTATGGACACGTTACGCTGCGCCCTTTGAATATAGAATTCTTTAAGAGCAATTATATGTGATCAATATAATTTATTATTTTTGGTTAATATATGGCTAATTTTAAATATTAAAAATTAAATTTTAAATTTTAAATTTTAAATTTTAATTTTTAATCATATAAAAACAAAATATTAATTTAAAATATTAACTAATATTAATAAAAATATTATTTCGATCTAAAATTTTTCATCTTTAAATCTTAGGTTAACATAGAAGAATGTGCAACGAATTGACATTAATTTTTTTATTCTGCCCCAAACACTGTAGAGAAAAAAAATTCATGTTAGAAGGGAAATAGTTTCTTTAAAATTAGTTAAATTTCTAATAATAAACTTTAAATACTAATGACAAAAACTTTAGTTCTTGGATTTATTTACCTATATGATGAGTTTAACATTTATAACTTATATATGTTAGCTTTTTCTATTTTTGGCTAAGTTATGGACAAATCTGAAATTCATATGAAGTTTATATAGGGCTTATTCCTGTATGAAATATTTAATTGCTAATACACCAGGAAAATTATATTATATAGGGATTTTTTTTTATAAATACAGTTGTGTTTCAAATCAAATCTAATAAAATCCTAAAATCATCCCAGAAAGCAATGTCTTACTGTATGTGGTGTTTTTTTCCATTATCCATATTATCGTAATGTTGTTGCGTATTCAAAATTTGAAGTATATAGATCAATCAATTCAAAATTTGCGTATTTTTTTTGCCATTGCAAGTGGATGCGGCCTTTTTAGTGCAACATTGCAAGGTGTCACTGCATTATTAATAATATAAGCATATGATTTCATATGTCCCACATAATCAAAAGTTTGTGATGGCGCAATTCAAGCTTGAAAAAAAAGTTAGTTAGTCAATGAATAAAAGGGAAAATACTCATTTTGAGATACAAACAATATCTCCTCTCGCACACAAAAAGGACACATTCTCATAGTGAGACATATATATAGTGCAATAATGAGAATTTCGATGTTTCCGGTGAATTGTGCTCATAGTTATTTTTTTTTTTTTAGAGAAATGTCCTGTGGATATTTTCGTCCCTAACCATTGAAAAATACTTTTAAGTCTCTGACCTTCACAAAATTTGGACGAATCAGTCCCTCCGTCTAAATGCCTCCGTCAGGGACTGATCCGTCCAAATGTCTTCGTCAGGGACTGATCCGTCCAAATTTTGTAAAGGTTAGGGACTTAAAAGTATTTTTCAATGGTTAAGGACAAAAATGTCCGCGGAGCAAAAGGTCAAGGACCTATTTGTCTTTTTCTCTTTTTTTTTTTTTCCTGAAAAAACTATTGTAGATAAGTATTTAAGTTAGTAGTAGTTTGGAGTGAATCTTTTTAATTAAGAAATTAACTTGATCATTCTAAGTATGTACCTTTTTGTGTTAGAACATGTTTATATATAATTATCAATTTAGGGTTTAGATTTTTTCAACTAACACTATAAGAAATATACTTAATACCATCAAATTTACTGTCAGATTTAGTGATGAATATTTTTAGCAGATTTAGTGATAGATTTTCCAATAATTACGAGTAAAAATTCGTCCCTAAAATAACTTACCATTAGATTCAAAATTTTATAGCTAAACCTGACGGTAAATAGAAACACGAAAATTAATTATATTAGCGCTAAATTTAGCATAAAAAATTTCTGACGGTAACACGAATTTAAGAAACGCGACATTTAAACAATGACTAACACCTTATCTCAAATTTATCCGCTGGTACAATTGCCATAAATTTAAAATCAGAAACCCTCCCTCTCACTTCTGTAACTTCTCTCCCTCTCCTGTCTCTTTGTCTCTCACTGTTTTCTTCCTCTCCTGTTTTTTTGTATCTCGCCGTTTTCATCGCCAGCCACCATTCCTGTCCTCGCAGCAGTGCCTCCGATTCTCTCCACAGCAAACGAGTTCATCTCCTAAAGTCCCTAGCCGAGCCATCAAGGGTTTAGAAGTCGTTGCCAGGGTTTGTCGTTGTTGCCGCTACTTCGTGGGTCACTGTTGTCATTGTTGACTGTCATTCTTTCTCCAGGTTAGTGTAAATCTTTCACATTCTTCAATTTTTTAACTTTTTGTTTAAAAAAAATCCTAACACTATTCATTAATGGCAGAGGTGGGAGAAGCTTGCACGTTGCCATCACACCTCCACCGCAACTCAACCATCAGGTTTAGTTTTCTTAATTTTTTAAATTTTCTATATATTTTTATATGTATTTTATTAATTTTGTATTTTTTTAATTTTAAATGTAAGTCTATTTGAAATTTTAATTTTTTAAAAATTTCTATTTTAAATTTTGTGTTTAAATTCCGTTTATCTTTTTTAATTTACTACTTAGGATAATTTCGGTTATAAAATTGAAGTTTAAAATTTAAAAATGATAATTTTTTGAAAATTTGTGTTTAAAATTCGTGTTTTTTATTTAGATTTATTAAGGTTAAATCAATCTGAAGGTTCTTTATGGCCTAGAGAAGGAATTGAATTTATGACCTCTTTTAAACTTATACACTTTAACTTTAATTTGGGTTAGTCTTAGTATTACTGTTGAGTATGCAATATTGATTATATAGAAGACAATTTTGTTTTGTCTCTTAACGATTAAATAAGAACAGACCAAACACGTTACTTTTGAGTAAACTGAGATGTTGTAACTTCTGCTAGATTGATTATGCACCCAGGAGATAATTTTATTTTGTCTCTTATCAAATAAAACTATAAACAGAATAGAGAAGAGAAAATGATACAACCATATATCTTGATTCAACACTATGTGCAATATGGCCTACATCCAGTCTCCACCACAACTGTAGTAGAATTTTTATTATCTTTCACCAAGATTAAAATCACCAATTGCTTAGGATTCTACCCAATCCTATCTGGGACAAACTAAACTTCTACCCAAGCTTGATTTGGTTAAGTTCATTCCCTAAACTTTCAACCACTAAGTGCTAACCCAACTTAGTAAGGGAATCCTTCAAGATCATGAATACAAAACAGAAATATATACAAAAGAGTTTAAAATAATTTTATGACTTTTCTCCAAGAATATTCTCTTTGTCTTTTCTCTCAATGATTTTTTTATTACCTCACATAATGCTTTTTTTTCATTGATAAGAAACAAAGAAAGATAAAAACTGAAGAATAGAAAATTCAATGTAAAGACATAAATTAAAGGAGAAGAAGAGATAGCTTGAAAGGTTATGAAAACTCAAACAGTGTGCTCACTTTTCTTGTCTCAATTTTTGGCCGTTTACCCCTTTTTAAAGAAGAGTAAACCTTCGAAAACTTGAGTTTAGTTGAACACTTTTGACTTGTTCTTCTTCTATAAAATTCAGATCGGAGACGCAGAGGAGGGATGGGACAGCAGCAGTGATTAGAGTGTTGGCATGCATCTTTATCTTACTACTTCTCGTTCTTCCTTTTTTTTGGCTTCAAGGATCTGAGCCGTTTATCCATTCTTTAGCTCCAAATTTTGTTTTTGACCTTTGAGTTGTAGCAGTGATACACAACCTTCATTTTCTTCATCATACTCGAATGATGCATGTAGGAGGAAGGCAGTTTCAACAAGTTACAATGAAAGTACAAAGATGAATATGTTATTCTGATTTTTTTCTGATTCAACCTTTGATTTAATTTTTTCTTTTTGTACTAGTCTCTAACTTTTTTTTCTTCTTTTTTCTTTGTTGCTTGGATTTGGTAATCACTTTTTTTTTTTTAATTTTGAGCTAAGCAACCCTTTCTACTTGTGAAAGCTCTTTCTTCTTTAATCTAGGGTTAGTCACGTGGGTCACAAATTAAAGAGAGATGAAAGTGTTTGATCATTTGTTTACGGGCCAAAGAAAAGAAGAGTGTGCTGTTTAAGAGAGTTTTGGGCCTGTTGCACAATAACCAAATAAATTACACACAATTGGACTTTTGATCCAAGATTATAATATTTAGTCATCATCAAATTATTATTTTTGTTTTCTCAAACTCAACACAATCAATATAGGTTGTTAGGGTTAACTTTGTTTTGTAATTAGATTATTTTAGGTGAATTAGGTTTTGTTTAAATTAATATATTTTTATCAGTTAGGTTTGTTAGTTTAGTTAAGTTAAATGACTTTTTGAATTAGTTTTATCCAATGAATTTAATAAGTTGTCTTTTTTTTTTATTAGGATTGTGTTATTTTCTTTGAGATTCATTGGAATTTGCTTCTTTCATAGTTTTTTAGTTATATTTCGTGGGTTGTTCGTGCATTGCTCAAGTTGCTTCTCTATAATGAATTGTTTAAGTTTTATACCAGACTTACTTTTTCCACGATAGAATTTTAGGATGGAAGTATGATAAGATTGCCTTCTCAAAATTTTTATTTGCTGAAAAATTGCAGTGATAAGGAGATGTACACTAAAATACTTAGGATTTGATATTTGTTTGAATGTGTATTTGTTTTAATTTATGTTTGTTAAAATTATTTAAAGAAATGTTTGGTTTGTGAAAAAGATGAAAATTATATTTGGTGAAGATTTTTAATTTTAGACGAAATTCTACCGAAATTTTTAAAAAAAGTTATGTTGTTGATTAAATTTTAGATATTGACACTAATAAAATACTCTAAAGGTCAAAATACTTTTTCTTTCGCAATTAAGTCCTTTTAGTCTTTTTCTCTTTGCTTATTATTACTATTATGATTGGTTCATATAGCATGAAACTCAACTCTAAATATAATTAAATTAAATTAAATTATAAAATTAGAAATAAAAAATTTAGTACATTGGATGAATTAATTATAAATCTTAAAATTTTTTTAAATAATATATCTAAAAAAATTAATTATTAATTTATTTCATGTATAAATTCTTTAAATTTCTAAAATTATATTGTAATAATAGTCATTAAATGAATAATAGCACATTGTTTCCCACTTTACATTCTCATTCTTTTCTTTTCCGTTCTTGCTGCTTCCGAATTCCAAACACCTCAAACTAACATAAGCTTTGCTTTCGATCTTTTCTTCTTCGTGATCACAAGGAGCCATGCTTCTCAATTGACTAGTGATAGTAGTGATCACGATGTTAATAAAGTTGAGACTGTTAGACAGCAAGTTATGAATGCTCATCCACATGATCCGAATGTTGTAATTATATCGTATCAAAGGCCTCACACAGGTATATTTGCATTTATTTTGTGATTTCTAAATAGCTACAAAGAAAATAGAGTTTCTGATTTGTAAGGAATATATGGATCTAGAGTTTTTTAATTGTTATATATTTTCTTGTGACAGGGAATTGCAAGGAGGCTTATTAAGAAGGCTCAAAAGAATGCAGTAAAGAGAGTAAATTTCACATATAATGAAGTAATCAAAGTTCCTTGTTTGTTTAGAGACACAAACATCTTATATACCTTATTTGTTTGATGACTAATAATGTTGATTTGAAAAGCATGGTTGAATTACCTACTCCTTTATTGATAAAAGTCCTAAATTATTTAAATAATGTTGATATCATTAATTAGTATTTTACTATTAATTTATCAAGTTATAACAGATATTCTATAATCTGTATAGCCATTCAAAAATTTTAAAAAATAAAATAAAATTTAAATTTATGGTCAAATTTAATGTCAGTTGAATTTGTCGATAATTATTAATTTAATTATTAATAAATAATATATTATTGTCGGATTACTGAAAAATAATTCTGGCGGTAGTAAACGCGCAAAAACCTAATTTATAGCGCTAAAGTTATTGTCAAAAATTTTTTTACGGTAACAATTTCCAGAGTTTTGCCAATTAAAAGTTTATATCTATAGTTAAATCCAGTGGTAATTACACTACAAAAAAAATTGTTAATTACGACAGTTTTTTAGGGTTATTACGGCGGTTTGAACTGCTATTATTATCTTGAATGGCGACTAAGAAAAATCGCCGTAATTCTAAGCGCCATTTAGTTATTACGGCGGTTTTTTAAAACCGCCACAATTACCATGGTTAAAACGGCAGTTTTTTAACATGTTAAAACGACGATTTAAACCGCCGTTATTTTCAAATAAAACGGCATTTTTTGTTGGTTAAAATGGCGGGTCAAACTGCCATTATTTCCAGATAAAATGGCACTTTTTGGTCGGTTAAAACGGCGGTTCAAACCGCCGTTATTTTCAAATAAAACGATTTTGGTTAGTTAAAATGGAAAACGACAGTATTTATTGTTTAAAAATGGTAGTTTAAAACCGCCGTTTTTATCGAGTTAAAATGGTATTTTAATTATTTAAAATGGCAGTTACAAGTCGCCGTTTTTACTGGACAAAAGTGACATTTTTTATCGTTTAAAATGACAGTTTTAACTGTCGTTTTTACTACGTTAAACAAACAATATTTTGTTTAAAATTTCACAATAACAAGAAAACATAACTTATAAACAAAATATTATGTAAGTCATAAATAAAGTATTAAACATAACATATAATATTTTAGTATTGAAAATCAAAAGTAATAACTCCTACACAAATAAAGTATCAAATATAACATGATTTTTAATTCTAAACATAACATGTAGCTAAAGATATAAGTCCCATAATTTTTGAAAATTTTATTATAAATTAATTTCAAGTTTAATTATTTATTTATAGCTTTAATTTCAGAAATTTCTTTATTAAAGATAATTAAAGTAAGTTTTGATTAATTGAGTTTGAAATAAATTAAGATTCTTATTCAATTTTATAATTATTGAAATATTTTCTATATTTAAATTATAAAGTTTAGTAATTGTAAAATAATAAGAATTTTATATGATTTGGTTTAAATAATTGAGATTTCGAAACTTAATACTTTCAATTTTTACAGACAAAGAAAATTAATTATATTATCTCTAATTTTAAATTAAATAATATTTTAAAAATATACTTAAAGGATTAAATTAGATTTTTAATTAATACTTTATACCCCTAATTTTATTAAAATTACCTAAACTACCCTAATCCTAACCCTCTATCGCCATCCCCTTCCCCAAACCTAAACCTAATTGCTTCAGGAAACAAAAGCAGAGAAGGAAAGAAAGAAAATAAAGGGGAGACGGGAGCAGGGGAAAGAGAGAAGAGGGGGAGTTGCGATCCGAAGAGGAAGGAGAAAGGAGACCACCACTGCCAGCTGTGCCACCGCCACCACGTCCAGCTGCCTTCGCACCGCCGTGTTGCACAGAGGAGGGAGAGAGAGCGAAGAGCAGAGGGAAGAGAGAGGAAGAACGTGCGCGAGGTTGCTCAGCCGCGGGGAGAGGAGACGCGCGTCTCGCCTGTTGCCGTTGCCGCTGGTTCGCCTTGGAGCCGCCGTCGTTGCCATTGAAATCGAGGAGAGAGAGAGAGAGAGAGAGAGAGAGAGAGAGAGAGAGAGAGAGAGAGAGAGAGAGAGAGAGAGAGAGAGAGAGAGAGAGAGAGAGAGAGAGAGAGAGAGAGTTCGCGAGGAGAGAGGGGACGCGCGTGTGGCGTTGCCATCGCCGTCTTCGACTAAGCCACTACTAGAAACCACCACTGAAGCCTAGGTCTGCTTGGTAAGCTCTAATCTTGCCTCAGATCTTCTTTTCTGTTAAGTTGGTTCTACCGTGAGTTGTTACTGAGGTTGTCTGCGTTAGGTTATACAGTCTCCATGAGTTTCTCTATTGTGCACCGCCGTCGAAGCCACCATCCCGCTGCTGCCGCCTTTGCTCTAAGCCGTTGTTACAGAGAGTGTTGTTGTCGTTGCGGCTACTCGGTTAGTCGTTCCTCTTTAGTACGGTAAGCTATTCCTTGTTTCAGTTTCGAACTCTTTTAGTCGATGTTTTGTGGTATGTTGTTAAGATTCTTGCGACGTTAATGTTTTAGGATTTAGTCTTCGGGGCCACATGTTGCGATTAAGGTTACTTCTGTTGTGGCGGAAGTGAGTGGAGCTGAGGTCGCGGTTGTTGTTGTTTTCGGGCCGAGGAAAAAGGTTTATGTGTTTTGACTTGTTGAGGTAGGGGTTTTCTTAAAATTTATTTTATCTTATAGAATTGTTATAAATAGATATTAATGTGAGAAATATATGTTTGTGATTATGATTGTCTTATGAACGTGGTTGTTTGCTGGGCTGATTGCTTGATTGCCTGAGTGGTGTGTGACTTTTTAAAAAGAAATTAGTTTGAAAAGTTATTTAATTGATTATTATGAAAAGTGGTTTTTCTTGGTTTTGAAGTTAATTTGATAATGTAAATGAATCGGCTTTGAAAATAATTTGAGATATGAAAATGAATTAATTTTGGAAGCGGTTTAATTTTGAAAAGAGATTTATTACTGGAAATGGTTGGATTTGAAAATAATTTGATATTAGAACTGGTTGAATTTTGGAAATATTTGAGACTTGGAAATGCTTGAGAAAGGGTTTGAGGAAGATTTGGATGGGACCCGAAAAGGGTGGCAGAGTCCGAGTTTTAGAGGAAATGCTGCCGAAATTTTATAAAATTGGGAGTTTCCTTTGAAGTAATTATTTAAAAAATTTAGTTTTAAACATTATATGTTTTAAGATTGATTTATCTATAAAAGAAAGAATTATGTTTTGAATTGGGATTGTTGATGAACGGAATGGAAAGAAGGATGATGGGGATTGATTTTGAAATATGACTTCTTCAAATGAATTTGGAAATGAGATATGGATTGACGAATGATGATGATATTGAGAATGACTTAGATATTGGTGAATGTTGAATGAATTATTCATATGGCTTATGAATTTGAATTATCTGAGACACGAGTTTTCCTGGCTTGATGCAGTGGCTTGCCACCACTTGTTCCAGGTTAAGACTCGATACTCTGTTGATCCTACGACGTAAGGGTGACCGGACACGTATAAATTCCCGGGAATGGTACCCCATTGAGCGATTTGATATATATATGAGAAAATGCTATGCATAGACTCATGGGGATGTGCGTCGGAAGACAGTCCAAAGGTTTAGCAAACCGGACTTGTCGGGTTGGCTGTATAACCGATAGATGAGCTCATTAGCCATAGGACAGGCATGCATCATATGCATTTGTATGCTTTGATTGGGTTTGAATTTGTTTTGGTTTACCTAATTGTTAAACTGTTATTAGCTGCTACCTGAGCTTAAAGAAAAGTTTTGGATTTCTGGATATTTAAAAATTGATTTTCGAAAAGGGTTTTTGGATAACTAGTTGTTGGTTTTTAAAAGATTCAAAGGACGAACAATAATCACTGAGCTTAAAAAATAGATTTCTCTTTAAATATTTTATTATGACAATTCTGAAACTCTGTGGTGAGACCGTGTGGTTAGGTTCTCACCCCCCTACAGCTTTATCTTTTCAGGAGACGGATGAAAAAGCTCATGAAGGGTTGTATTGTGTTTCGATTAGTCGATAATGTTGTTTAGTTTTTATTTATTTACCCATCGCCATCAATATTATATTATATAAGAGGGATAAAAATTGTATAATTTGTATGTATATAATATGTATAAGTTACTTGAATAAGAAGTCTTGTACTTGTACATGCTTGTTTTGTTTTATCTAAAAAGTATTCTTTTTCCGCTTTTTCAAAAAAGAACAGTGATACGATTTTGAGTCAAAGGCTGCTATTTTATTATTAAGTATATGAAGTCGTCGTAATACTTCTTTCTATCAGAGTAGCACAGCCGGAAGCATGTCATTCTGATAGTGAGGGTGTTACAAAAGATACATCAAATCTCCATCATAAAAGTCGTGAATTATTGAATTATGATGGCTCTACCTAATATATTATATATCTATTTAGCCAATTGTTGCTTTCCAAGAAATAAGATCATAGAACAGAAAATTCATATGGAAATGATAAAATATAAAGATGTTGGAAAAACAATCTTCACAATTTACCTAGTAATATGATTCAATTTACATGGGAATTTTAACAAAAATAATGAACAAAGAAAGAAGAAAAAAGGAGTACGAAGCACCTTGGCTTTTAGATAGACGTAGAAATAGATTCTTTTCCTCCAAGCGTTTGAATAATATCTTCTATGAGTTTAATATCATTATCATGCTTTGTAATTTCTTCTTGCTTTGCACGTAAATCTTCCATGTACAGCTCAAACACCTCTGCAATGAAAATCAAATGTTACCTTTGCTCATAAGAGACAAGCAGAGTTGCATTCAATTTCTAACTGCAAATCCCAAAATCTACCCCTTTTCCCCAACCAAAACAGGATTTAAAATTAGGAACCCTAGGTTGAAGTTTCCAGGCACAATGGCATCAACACAATTTCAAAAATTCAAGGCATGGCTACTACATCAGTGTGTAACTGAATGTGGAGTTAATTACTTCCTAATGAAAATTAACAACTTAATAATTTCTTCAATCAAAATCAACATGCATAGCTCATTCATATTGAAGGACAACGAAAAAAAACAAGTTACTCTATATTAAAATAGGCATTTGCAAATTATGATTATAGTTTGAGTTCTAAAGATTCATGGTGAACATACTTGTGGTGTTCTCAAACTCTTTGGTGACCTCTTGCGCATGCAATTCGGAAGCTCTCTATGCCGCTTTAGCCTGTTGCTTCTCAGAGCGAGCGTGGGCAGCTGTGGTGATGGCGGCATCAAGCTCTTGTTCCATTATTGTCGACGAAAATGGCCTTCTTCAAAAGAAGCTTTTGGAAAGAGTCCAGATTGGATGCCATCTTCGTCACAATAATAACATTATTACTATTAGCTATAATAACATTTTCAATAAGATAGTTAAACAAAATAAGCAACAAGAAGAAGAGTGCCATCAATAATGGATTCACCCATAAAGGACACAACAGCATTAGCTAAATCTCCTTCAGTGGAACAACAAAATAAAAAATTCTCAATATATTGAACTTCAAGTAATAAAACACCTTCAATAGTTTTGAAAACATGAACATAGACATAAGGACCAATGCGAAGATGAGCGTAAAGACCAGTTTTGTGTGTTATCTTCATGAATCTCACCAGATCATATCTCCTTTCAAAATTGTACTGAGATGAGTAGCATGAAGAAAACACAATAAACAAAGATCAAATGTGAGAGAGAAACACAGAAGAAAAAACAAAACATGATAATAATTCATAAGAAAGTGGTGGGGTACATTTCTAGGGGAAGGCTCATAAATATTCTAGAACACATAGGTTTTAATCACATCTATTCCTTTTTCTTTTGCCTTTTGAATTAGATCTTCCCACATCTGCACAGAAGCCATTTTTATAATTTAAATATGAATACCAGAAACTTCTCTCTAGTTCTACTTGAATTAGAAAGTACTGCACCGATAGTTATTTTGAGACGGATGCAGTGTATTCCATCCATATATTTAAAGTATGCCAGGAGCTAAGGTGTTTTAAGTATCCTTCTCAACCTCATCCATCAGCCTCATACTCCCGCACCAAAGAATCAAAACCCTAACACCTTACTGCGAAATTAAAACTTGACATGACTAGTTGATTTTCACAATATCACGGGGCATAATTGTAAATTTAGCAAAAAATGAATAAAAAAATCAAAGAGCACTTACCGCAAGCAAGTGAGAAGAGCGGTTCTCAATCTCATTGATCATGTCGCGTGCATTTGTCGGAGCTAGCACTGCCTCCACGATTCCATTTGAGCTGCATTCGCGCCGAGACAATTGCGATGGTTGTCTCCTCATTAACGTGTGGTAAAATTCCACCACCTCTGGCACCCTCGTCAACAACAACAACAACAACGTAGAAGATCAATCAAAGTAAAAATACACAATAAGATGAATGACAACGGCAGAAGATGAACGGCAGCAAGGGATTAGGGTTCGTCATTCACTTTTTATTAAGAAACCACACTAATCACTCTCGGTCTCTCATATAGTCAAATACAACAATACATCATGTGAGTTAAAAAGACAAAAAAAAAATGATAGTGGTGGTTTTAAACTGCAACAATCAACTAAAATCGCCACAAAAATCACAAACATTCTGGCACAAGAAAAACCGCCGAAATTAGTGAAAAAAATGACAGTTCTATAAAACCGCCATAAAATTAATGTCGTTTTAATCTTTTTTTTTTTGTAGTGTTAGCAGTAGACTAAAAAATCCGACAATAAATAGTTGCCGGCGAGATTTTTATCATATGATTTAGTCCTCCGCTAATAAATCCAATAGTAAATAGTTTACTGGGAAAATTTTTTAGTAATTCAACTGGTAAATCTGATGATATTCGGCGACTTTCTTGTAGTGTAATATTAATTAATTTTTAAATTTTTTTAATTTTTATTCAAAATTTTAGATTTTAAATTTTAAATCTTATATCAATAATTCTAATTCTATCTCTTAAATCCTCTAAAAAAATTAAGGGTCATCACTTAAAAAATAATCATACAATAAAAAAATAGTTAATGTAGGTTAATTAAAACTGGTTTAATTTCCTTTACTTTCTACATAAAAACAATAAATTTTTCGATACAATCTAGCCTAATTCGACAAACTTCTAGTTTTCTTTTTTAATTTTTTTTAATGACTACAAATTGAGACTTTAACTAAGAGACTAAGGCACCTGCTAGTTTGATTTGATTAACTCAACATTGTTACATACTAATTAATAAATAGTTGGAAAGAATAGTGAACATATATCCATATGATGATTGTCTAGAGCTCCTCAAAAATTTGTGGCGCAATGATAGGGGGTGTTAAGTGAGGGATGCAAAGACATCATCATTGTCTGACAGGGAATATTAATATTAATCCAATCCAAAGATGTCTCGACCACTTTTTCTTCCTTTACGTGCTATCAATAATAATCACACCTCACTCACTTTAAAGGGGATTCATCAATTCATTCCTTCCCCAATTCTGCTTTTGTTTTGTTTTCAACCAAGAATTAAAGTTATTAATTACATGGCTATGTGGCCCTAGCGAATCTGTGATCATGCTAATGCTATACTATTAGGCATTTCCTTTATCTTGTATTCATTTAGTTTGTAAATATATTTTGGAGATTAATTATTTTTAATTTATAAAAATATAAAAAAGATTTAAGCGCTATCAAAATTGTAAAATAAGCGTTCATTTCATTATCCAAAAAAATAAATATACAAGGCTACGAAAAATAAACAGAATTTAAACATTTTTATAACTCATATATGATGTCTCTACAACAATTATTTACTTTTTATGCAGAATATTTTTATTAGTAAAACAAATATAAGATGAAAAAAATTATAGCAATGGTATAAAAACAACAAATGATGAAATAATATATGGAAGTAGAGAGCTAAAGAAACAAACGTTCATAATTTTACAGGCCTCCAATAAAAACCTGGTTCAATTAGTCTAATGCCCTTTTTTAAATAAAGTCTTTGAATATTGTAAATTTAAAAAAGTGACCCATAAAGCCACACAACAACAAAAAAAATGCCAAGTACCATTAAATTTATGGTCGGAGAAACGAATAAAATCTGACGATAAAATTTAATGAATTTAATATAATATAATAATAGTATATGTAGTGATTTTAGTAAATAATAATTTATATATGGCTTTATGGGTAGTATAATTTTCTAGTGGATATTTTCTGCTAAATTGAAACATCAAATTGCTTACACCTGCAAATGTATTGAGATAAAATAGCAATGTAACAACAATTATCGAAGAAAATAGACAACAACAAAAATTGTAGGAAGTATATGATAGTATTAGAAGGCTAATTTTTTTATATATGGGTAATTTTAACGTAAAATACAGGAATATTTGATCATTTTAGTGAAATTTCGTAAAAAATAATTTTTAATTATAAAAAGATAAAATATCACCAATATTTTTTAAAAATAATATTTTTTTTAATTAAGAAAAAACAAAATATCATTGACATTTTTGTAAAGACTCACAACAATATATAATATAACACATAATTTGAATTATTAAAAAAAAAATTTACTTCTAATAATCCAATATTAAAAAAAAAAATCGGAAAGGGATCTCACTTACACCTCAGAGAAAGTGAACATCCGACGATGGGAAGAAGGCACAAATCAGCGGAGACGGAGGCGCTGGACGTCCGGGTTGCTGCGGTGCCGCGAGCTCGACTTACACAATATACGCGTCCTCCCTACGTACGGTGGTCTGTGCGGACAACGGCGTCAGTCGGAAGAGTGTCGGTGCGATGTCCAACGGCGGCTGGTAACCATGGCAGCACTGTACCGGTTTTTGCTTCAAGGAGAGAGTGAGAGAAGAAGTTCACACCGTATTGAGAGAAGAAGGTAATCCTAATTTGATTCCATGAATGACGGGATTCATGATTTGATTCAAATTTTAAATTGGAAACTACTCAAAATTAATTAATTGCCAAGAATCATAATTTGATTCAAATTTTAAATTGAAAACTACTCAAAATTAATTAATTACCTCTAATTTAATTCTAATTTCAATTTAACCTCATTGTACACATTATATAAAACATACCGTGACTACCCATACTTTTCCATATATATATATATATATATATAGTCGCAACTAAGATATAAATGGTTGCCATAATTATTACTTTGGACACAACCATGGTCCATAAAATAGGGAGGTTACCATTGATATATGTTAGAGATAATTAATAAGAATCTTACTAATAACTTGACACACTTAGCTAGGCTACTGTGCAATGACGAAGAGATTAATCCCCTATCAATAATTAATCACCTTAGCTAGTGACCATTGAGAATTGAATAATTTCACATAAAATGATTTGTTTTTGCTTTCTCCTAACTATGCATAACAATTATGCTACACATACAAATCTTTTTAGAAACTAAAATTTAACTAAGTTGATCCAAATTTAACAAAAATTAACTTCAGAATAGAAAGTGTGTAAACATGCTCTCGTGCAACTATTCAGTAACACGAACGTTAATATGAAAACGCTTCGCCTCTCTTAATAAAAATTAAAACGATCAAACTTCAAACGACGTTCAAAATCTCTAAAAAATCTATCAAAATCTTTTAGAAAACTCAAAGAAATCTTGAAGCTACGTTCGAAATCTTCACCAAAAAGTAGATATTACTGTTCTCATAATACTGTTTATTTTGTGATAACTGTGTTAGGTCGGTTTAAGAAAGTTGTTTTAGTGCTTCTCGTATCGTTTAACCTATATTAATCACTTTTCTGATTCAAAATTTATTTGCATGTATTTAAGGGTTTTGAATTTTTTTTTTGTAAATATTTGAGTGATTCACTTCTTTTGAATTGAGTTCGTTTGTAGTAATCATTAAAAACTTTTGGTGCATTTTGGCTGAATTGCAGTGCAATTGGTGTTATTGTCCTGGATTGGGTGTAACAAGGCCATAAAATGTTATTGTAGTGTTTTTGGTGTCATTTTGTGCATGTTCAAGTGATTTACATGTGTTTTTGTTCATATTTGACCTATTTACATATTTTGAACTGAGTTTTTGTGTAGCAATAAGTAATTACTTTTGTTTTTTTTTTTGTCTAAATTGAGATACATTTGGTACTTGAATGTATTTTTGTGCATGTTTTTACAATAATTTTTTATTCCTTACAGAAAAAATAACAATCAAGAGATTTGCTGAGAGTAGAGGTGTTCAAAACCGATCCAATCTCAACAACCGAACCGAAAAAACTAATAACCAAATAAATCGAAAATAGAAAAAACTGAAAAAAATGAAATTTTGCAGTTTTCTATTTGGTTCAATTTGATTCGGTTTTTAGTTTTTGACACTAAAAACCTGAACCAAATCAAACCGAACCGGAACCCTAATACACTCCTTTACTCACTCACGGTCTTTCACTCACGCCGCTTCTCCTTAGTCCTTTCTCGCTCACACACAAATTACTCTCTCACACTCACGCACACTCCTCTGTTAGTCACAGTTCTCTACTCCTCTCTGCCGTTGCTGTCCAGCCGTCCAGCAACTGTAAGAATCGCGATTAATTAACCGTTTAACTAATTAAATTTATTGCCCAAAATAGGATCCAAAAATTTAGAATGTTAATTAGAAATTTTAAATATGATATTTGGACTCGGTAGATTTTTCTGAGTTGAAAAATGTAATTTTCTTCAAAAAATTGCGTAAAAATGCGTACCGGTAAATTAGCCAGCAGTATCAGCTTAAATCTGTCCGGTACTGTGTGAGAGCAATAAAAACAATAGAAAAACTTGGAAAAATAATTAAAGTTAAAAAGCGGACACTAATTTTAAAGGTTTGGCTCAAAATTGGGGCAAACGGGTCAAAAACGCTAACAGGTTGGACCGGATCCAAGTTGGGCCCAAGCTGAACATATATAAATACACAAATGAAGGCCATTTAGCCTCATTCATCATAAAACACAACACACACCAGCTGCACAAGTGAGAAGAGACGGAGAAGAGAGTGTTACTATTCATCCTTCACTTCCGGTGGCTATAACTTGAGCTACGGTGCTCCGATTCACATCCCGTTTGCGGCTACGTGAAGTTCTCACCGAGTCCGTAAATTTTATCTAACTTTTGTAGGTAAGATCTTGAAACTCACTCCCTATTCTATTGCCCTAAAAAATTCAAATTTAAGGTTTTGGTTTTGAGTGAAATCTTGTGTTTTAGTTTTTAGGTACTAACCATTAGTGAGGGATTGTTGAATAATATCCTAAATTTTAGTGGTGTTGGGAATAAGTAGTATGACCACAATCCAATCAATCACGTGTCAAATAATTTGTTATTGTTATTATATTAAAATGTTAATATAATAACGTCCTTGATTAAATTTATAGATTTATTATTGTGATAGTGATCACAATATTGAGAGATAAATCTTTTATAATTTAATCTAAATTGTTCTTGGTCATAGGATTATTAAAAAGGACATTAATAATCCGGAAAGATCAATATATATATAATGGTCTTCATTGGATGAAGATTAATAGATCTCATTTATTAAATTATATATATAGATGGTGCATATAGAGATATGACCATTGAACTGACTCACTTTGAGAATTTCTAATGGTTATAATTACCTATATTTGTCAATAGGATATTCTCAAGATGAACACAGTAATAGAGTTTCCTTTGACCAGCGACTGTCATAGTAATTAACAATGTATTTATTATACTTTGATTCCGGACACCTAATACCCTAGGGTGCTAGTTGAATGGATATTGGGTATAATTTAAATACTTGTAGAATTAATGATTAGTCAATAAGGAATCCGTCAACTCTCGGTAAAGAGTTTGAGCTCTATGATTATAACGACTGAGATGAATAAAACCTTGGCCAAGGGGATTGAATGAATGAAGAAATGAGTTTCTTAGGTCATTCACAGTTCATTATAACAATGGTAACAAGTTAGAGTTTGACAATTAAACCATACTCTAAAGGTTAACCAAGAGCTGGAAAGATGGAAGGAATTATACTTTGTTCTTCTAAGGTTCTTAGTAAAAATATATTACTTCATACTATCGGGTCGTTGAGGAGTGTTGCTAGACGCCAACCTTGATTAGTAAATTTAGTATGACTAATTTAATACCCGCTTAGTATTGAACCTATGGGGTCACACACTAACGAGTGTTCTAATCTTTGCTGTAGAATTATTTAATTATTAATTTGATTTGATCAAATAAATAATTATATTAATTCAAATGGAATATTATTATATTTTTTGCTAGCACCAAGAATATAATAATAGTATGATAATTGAGAATATTATATGAGATTTGAGAATAATTAGTTATTCTATTTCTAAACTTGAATTCTAAATTTGGATGAGATCCTAACTGATTCTGTTTCAAATTGAGTTATGATATGATTCATAAATTTGAAAGATTCAAGTTTAAAATAACAAGATATGATTTAAATTTGAATTTAGAATCAAATTTAAAATCAGTAACAAATCTCATACTACTATATATATGTATGCCAAGAGTAGAGAAATGAAAAAGAGACGAGAATAAAACACAAGGGTTTTATTCCTTTACCTCTATACACATAAACGTATGTGAGCCTGATTCTTTGAGAAGAATTTTATGGCATGCAAAGAGTTGCAAGAGGTTTCTCAATTTAGATCAGATGTCCATTAGTCAAGGAGTTGACAGCAAAGGTTGGTCTCGGTGTGGATACGCATAGCGCCTTCGTACCATCGAAGGAGAAAGTGATTTTTACTAAAAGCGTCTAAAGGTATTTAGATCTGATCTACCATCTATATATTATTGGAATAAAGTTTAAGCACAAAATAGATCTTTAAGGATTACTTTCTTTTCTTCTGCTGCGTGTTATGAACACATGGTAATCCTTCAGTGGTATCAGAGCTTTGGCCTTTTTGTGTTTAAATTTTTATTCCTATTTTCTTAAAGTTTGTGAATTAATAGGATTAATTCAAATTGTTTTTAAACATGTGATGTATTTATTTCCATTGAAATGGTTTTCTAATAAATTAATAGTTAATTTATTTTAATTATTTAATTGTGATTAAATTACCATTCTTTAAATATAATAGTTATATTTATAATCAAATATTTTGTTTGGTTCAATTTATTTATTAAATTTTATTGTGATTTTAATTACAATAAAAGGAATAAGATGCAAAATATTTTTTGTTTGTTTCTTATATATATAAGTGTATATATAAAGGTCAAATTTGATTTGATAAGTTTTTAAGGCTAAATGTTAGTACATGAAAAATCAAATTTTGATTTGATTGATGTGTTTTGAATACTATAATTTTAGAAATTAGTTTTCTAATGTTCTTGATTATAAAGAGCGGCCTGACAATCGGGAGTTTTATTTCAAGATATTAATCAGTATATACATTTGATGTATTAGGGATTTAATTTTATATTTACCTAGACAACCTAGGAGTATAAAATTTAATCCAAGAATACTGATAGAAATTCTCTAACAATAGAGATAAGTCCTAAAAGTTAGGATATTGTCAAAAATAAATTTATCTCTTATTTACAAGGAACAACCTGACAACCAGGAGACTTGTACTCAAAGATAGAATTTATTTATGCATATGATGATGTATAAGGAGAATTAATTTTATACTTGAACCTAGACAACCTAGGGGTATAAAATATAATTCAGTTAAATAATTGTCTGACAACCAGATAATTATTTAGGATTATAATTGTATGTGATACAATTTAATCATATTTATTTGGAATAGGTATGAGTAACAACTTGACAACCAAGGTACTTATTCATGATTCTAAATAATTTTAACAGAAATATAGATTTTTTAAATTTTTAAATATATATACCTTTTGTGTGGCATACTTGAAAGTAATATAATGGCTAACATCTGAGAATTGTTCTCATATATGAAAGGGTTATCATGGAGATGATAATTCAATTGAAATAATATTGTCCAATAAGATTAGTGATGGAATAGTCAGTACTTGTGAAGTATCTAAAATATTATTTTATTATAATATGGGTTGTTTTGACAACCATGAATTCTAATTTCAAAAACATATACCCACTATTTATTACTGAACATCTTGAGAAGATGTATGGTGCCCAAAGTAAGATAGTATGACTATCAAAGTTTTATTTAAACTAGTGGGAGTATTGGACAATATATTTTGAATTAAACAACTTTAGAAGTTGGAATGCCATTAGGCAAATGGCTTTAGCGAGAATTGTTCTTGCAAGTATTTTTGGATATTTATTTTGTTACAAACAAAATTTTTCTTAATATGATTAAGGTTTGTGATCTTTTTAGAAAAAATTCAACATGAGTATTGAGGATGCGAATCAAAAGTGTTCTTAAGGGTTGGTTTGACCAATAATAAAAATATTGAGTATTTTTATTATAAGAGTTTAAAGTAAAATCTCTAATATCTAATTGATATTCTATTGAATAGAGAATGAGATTCTCTTCATGCATAAATACTAGTACTCTATGTACTCCATCATGTTTAAGAAACATGAAATTTGATTTAGTTGAATATCACTATTTGTTAAATATTTAGACTACGTTTTAGAAATATTGCTAAATTAACAAATTTTTTACCAAATCAATTTCTTATCCATATGAGATATGGAAAAGGTATAAGCTGAAACTCAAGAACATTAGAGTTTGGAGATATCTTATATGTGTTAAGAGATTGCACAACAATAGAATTGACATTAGGTCCGATAAATGAGATTTATTGGTTACCCTAAAGAAATAATGAGATTATTTTTATCACTCTTTTTATGACAAAGTGTCTGTGATAAGAGGTTAAACTCTTTTTTTAGAAAAGGGATTCCATCTTAAAGAAAGAGTGGAAATACAATTACTTTTATTAGAATTGTATACCACTCAATAGAGGATATACTTTCTCTTGAAAGTATAAAAGGTTTGATCGTCAAACTAACATTTTGAAAAAGTAGCCTATTTGTATAATGGTACAATTCTATAAAGATAGATCTAATGGTTACTTAGATTTTTTATAATCATGTTCAATAAGGATTGTCCTTAAAATACAATTATGCACTATTGTAGTGGGATATTTCATGTTTTGAGAAAACGTGATATTTATTATGCACTAGATATATTTTACAAAAGGTCAAGCAAACATGCTCAAGAGCAAAGGTGTTTAAGGTCAAAAGAGTTTTGATAAACACAGATGTGCATTGAAAAATTATACACATGATTGATTGGCTCTAGTGCAAGTGGGAGATTATTGTGATAATAGTATGCCCAAGATCCAATCCATCATGATTGGCTCTCGTGCAAGTGGGAGATTGTTGGGAATAAGTAGTATGACCACAATCCAATCAATCACGTGTCAAATAATTTGTTATTGTTATTATATTAAAATGTTAATATAATAACGTCCTTGATTAAATTTATAGATTTATTATTGTGATAGTGATCACAATATTGAGAGATAAATCTTTTATAATTTAATCTAAATTGTTCTTGGTCATAGGATTACCAAAAAGGACATTAATAATCCGGAAAGATCAATATATATATAATGGTCTTCATTGGATGAAGATTAATAGATCTCATTTATTAAATTATATATATATATGGTGCATATAGAGATATGACCATTGAACTGACTCACTTTGAGAATTTCTAATGGTTATAATTACCTATATTTGTCAATAGGATATTCTCAAGATGAACACAGTAATAGAGTTTCCTTTGACCTGCGACTGTCATAGTAATTAACAATGTATTTATTATACTTTGATTCCGGACACCTAATACCCTAGGGTGCTAGTTGAATGGATATTGGGTATAATTTAAATACTTGTAGAATTAATGATTAGTCAATAAGGAATCCGTCAACTCTCGGTAAAGAGTTTGAGCTCTATGATTATAACGACTGAGATGAATAAAACCTTGGCCAAGGGGATTGAATGAATGAAGAAATGAGTTTCTTAGGTCATTCACAGTTCATTATAACAATGGTAACAAGTTAGAGTTTGACAATTAAACCATACTCTAAAGGTTAACCAAGAGCTGGAAAGATGGAAGGAATTATACTTTGTTCTTCTAAGGTTCTTAGTAAAAATATATTACTTCATACTATCGGGTCGTTGAGGAGTGTTGCTAGACGCCAACCTTGATTAGTAAATTTAGTATGACTAATTTAATACCCGCTTAGTATTGAACCTATGGGGTCACACACTAACGAGTGTTCTAATCTTTGCTGTAGAATTATTTAATTATTAATTTGATTTGATCAAATAAATAATTATATTAATTCAAATGGAATATTATTATATTTTTTGCTAGCACCAAGAATATAATAATAGTATGATAATTGAGAATATTATATGAGATTTGAGAATAATTAGTTATTCTATTTCTAAACTTGAATTCTAAATTTGGATGAGATCCTAACTGATTCTGTTTCAAATTGAGTTATGATATGATTCATAAATTTGAAAGATTCAAGTTTAAAATAACAAGATATGATTTAAATTTGAATTTAGAATCAAATTTAAAATCAGTAACAAATCTCATACTACTATATATATGTATGCCAAGAGTAGAGAAATGAAAAAGAGACGAGAATAAAACACAAGGGTTTTATTCCTTTACCTCTATACACATAAACGTATGTGAGCCTGATTCTTTGAGAAGAATTTTATGGCATGCAAAGAGTTGCAAGAGGTTTCTCAATTTAGATCAGATGTCCATTAGTCAAGGAGTTGACAGCAAAGGTTGGTCTCGGTGTGGATACGCATAGCGCCTTCGTACCATCGAAGGAGAAAGTGATTTTTACTAAAAGCGTCTAAAGGTATTTAGATCTGATCTACCATCTATATATTATTGGAATAAAGTTTAAGCACAAAATAGATCTTTAAGGATTACTTTCTTTTGTAAAAAGTTTAGAAGATGGAGCTTTAGGTTTCTGGAGTACTGAGGGTGGATGAGCTGAGTGAGGTGGTAGAGTACTGTAAAGACGATTGGTATGATGAATTAGGGAGTTATGGATTTGGTGATTGATTTACTGAGTACTGAAAAATATTTTCTGAAAACCCCTGATATATTGTTTTCTACTGAGATTGTTGAGACGCTATGTGCCTGGCAGGGTCGGTAGGTTAATCTCGCCTGTTGAGGTCGCGGCGGCGGCATAAGGGCGGTGATTAGTCCTGCTTACGTTGAGATGTGAGGTCTGTGGCAGAGTATCCTGCTCGCATCCTTTTGAAATCACAAGAGTGTGCGTGGGCACTATATCACTGGACCGTGTACCGGGCACGATATCCCTAGGGGTACCCATTTTATTCGTGACTGAAAGGCAACATCCTGGGGGGATGTGTCGGGTTGGCAGTTGAATCGACAATGTGATATCACAGCTAATAGAGTAGGCATTCATCATATGCATTTTCTATATGGTTGTTTGCTTTGTTTACTTGCATAATATGCCTAATTGTATAACATGCTTAAGTGCTTCTGGATTTACTTGCTATAATTGACAATTATTTGTGCTTTACTTGTATGAATTAATTGTGTTTTCTACTGGAATTGAGGAGGCTCGATAGGCAGTGGCGATGGGATCGCATGGAGGTTAGGCTGGTGAAGGCTGTAGAGCAGCGGTGTGAATATTAGATTAGAAATCCCCTAAGTTAGATGACATGTTTAATGATTTAATTGTTTGTTTTATAAGCTTGAATACTATGATGGATATGAGGTTCTAGGATTGCCTCTGGCATCCCAAAATCTTATATATTTCATTACTGGGCACTGTTACTCTACTGAGAATCTCCGGTTCTGATACCATATTCCGTTGTTGTTTTTCAGATACAGGTCGTAGCCAGTGACGAATCCAGAAAATTTTATCAGTAGGGGCAATATATATATATATATAATAATAATTTTTATAATTATATTATAGTATTATAAAATATGATTCTTCCTCAAATTATTAAACTAAAAAATTAAAACAATAAAATAATAATTCAAAATAATAAATAATTTAAAATTCCATTCTTCTAGGTTTCATATTTTGAATATATTGAATAATCTTTTCATTGTCAATACAATCAAATGTCTCTCTTTCTATATATGTCACTAAACAATCATTTAAAAATCCATCTCCCATACGGTTACGGAACCGAGTCTTTATGATGTTCATAGCAGAAAAGTTCTTTCAACTGATGCAGTTGGTACAGGCAAAACTAAAGCTAACTTCAACTGATGCTATGAGACTTTTCTACTTCAAATTCTAAAAACCTCCTCTTGTTAGAAGGGGTCGATGAATTGTTTTGGGATCCAATCTCCAACGATGAAGTTCTTTTGAAATATTTCTCCATTACTAATAGAATAAAATTATAAACCTAAATTAATTAATTAATAAAATTAATTCACAATTCTACACAAATTGACAAAAATATCTCAATATACAAAAATAATTAACAAATAAATTATATCATCACAACAAATTCAATCACAAATTCACAGTTCCTAAACCAACTATATCAAATTATCAATTATCAAACCATGAAACAAATGAGCAAAAACCTGAATGAAGCAACTAACCAGGGACAGTGTGCTAACTAAGTAAGTAACTAAGTAAGTAACTATTGATTATTATTCAGTCTAATAAAAATTTAACACTCCAACTGTCCAGAACTTGAATCTCATTATCTCAATGAATATAATGGATTTGGTTAGTTGCTCATTAACAAGAAGATAATCTAATTATCTCATTATCTCATTAACAAGAAAACTAACACGGCAACACAATACCACCTAACCTAACTAATGCCATGTTACACAAAGTTACAAAGACACAAACCATTCCTTATTTCCTTTATTCTGAATCTCCACGACCCCACCCCCCAAAATCTTATTTATTTATAATATACATATGCTATAAATCTATAATTAATTGGTTACAGCCTACAAGTAAACTTGAAAATTATTTGGTATTTACCACTCTTGAAACTTGAAAGGTTGATTTGGGTTCCCAAATCCTAATTATATACCAAGAGGCAAAGTCCAAGACTGAACTCCAAGACCAAGAGGACGACCCTGTAGTGGTGCGGCACCAGCAGCAACAGAGAAGAGGATCGTACCCCAAGAAAGAAGAATTAGAAGTCCAAAAGAGATTGATGTTTGCTGAAGAAGAAGGTAGAACCACAGAAGCAGAACCAGACGCTGAACTGCCGAGTGCCGAAGGAAGGAACGCAGAAGAAGAACAGCGGCAGAACCACACAAATCACAAGCAGTGAAGCAGTGACGCAGAAGAAGGTAGAACTTGAGAACCACCAGATGCGGTGCGACGGCGATGCAAGGAGAAACCGACGGTCGACGGACTGGCGGAGACGCAGAGTGGTGGACTGGTGGCAGTAACTCTAGAGCCTGGAGTGTGGAGGCTGGAGGCTTGGAGCAATTAGGGATTTCAGATTTGGAGAGAAAAGGAGAAGAAGAAGCGTTAGGGATTTGGAACTTTGGACTACTGGGGGCAAAATTAATTATATAGTGGGGGCAATTATGGTATTTCACTCAGAATTACTACTTATTTTTTAAAATCTCACTGGGGGCAGTTGCCCCCACAAGCTTATAAATAAATCCGTCCCTAGTCGTAGCCCACCTCGGTGAGTTGCGAGATGGTGACAGAGCGAGAATCTTGGTTACCTTTTTGGAGTCTTTTGATTACTTTTGTTTAGTACTCTCACATTTGTATTTATATTTGCCTTAGAGGCTAACTTGAGAGAGATATGTTGTATTCTGTTTTAACTTTCAAAACTCTGTATGTCAGTATTTAAATAGTTGGCCTAAACTCTGCGGGCTGTGGCTAGTACTTTATGACTTTTACACTCATATATCTACATATATCTTGTTATCTTGAATCTGTATCTTGTCTTTTACGCTTGTAGTTATCGTGTGAACGTTTTGCACTTTTGTATCCCGGTTTTTGAGCTTACTTCTTCATTGGGATTCTAGAACTATTATTTCCTTCTATATATATATATAATCCTTAGAATCGTCGTAACCTTTGATTAACCTTTTCTTTACGGCATGAGATAAGGCTTAGGGCAATTAGGGTGTTACAACAACCGCCGTTTTCATCCCGTCCTCCGGTGATACCTCACGCCATCCAGAAGCCACGTCTCTCAGTGTTGTCATTCTCAGCACTGTCAATCTCAGCAACCGCATCATCCTTAGCATTGTGGTTTTTCATCATTCTCAGTTGTGCTCCATTGTTCTCAGTCTCTTGGCCTCATGTATGATTTGTTTAATTTTTGTTCTGATTTCTTGTTTAATCTAATTTTTTAGAATTTTTTTTGTTCTGACTTCTAATTTTTTTTTATGTTGTGACTTGATGATTTTTCTATTCATTATGATTATTGGTTCTTGGTTCTTGGTTTTGATTTTCTGATTGTGGTTATGATGATTTTCAATTTGTTATGATTATTGGTTCTATTTTCTATTTTCGTCTTTATTATTGATTCTCTATTGTTTTTTATTCTGATTTTATTTGTTATGATTCTTTGCTATTTTGTTATAAAAAGAGTAGTAAAGTTGATATTAAGCACGAACTATATTGAAATCTATGTAGGTTTGGTGGTTCTCTTTTTCATTAGCCACCTACCTTTCATAACAACATAAAAGAGGCAAGGGAGCTTGACCCTTCTAGATTTTTCACATTTAAATCTATATAATTGCATTTGTAATACATTTTGGCTGAATAGTTAAGCTTCAGCTAGGCATTATCTTTAGATATTTGTTAAGTTACAAAATTTAAAAAATTCTTACTGATTCATTTTTTTAACTGCAGGTCAAACAAGGAGAGCAATTTGCAATTTTAAAGGATAAATGTTCTTATATGCAATTTTGTAGAAAATAGGACATATTGGGCATCTTTATGGGCTCATCCTAAGGAGGTGGAACACTGTTGGGGTGCTTAAAAAACAATTTAGATAGTTTATTTATCGGTCTTGCTTATTATCATTGTTGATAAATCATAGAAATTTTGGTTGTATTTGTTTAAGTTGATTATTTTACCACAGAAATTTTAGTGTTCTTCACAACATTGTGTCTAGCTTGAGATTATTTGAGAAACTGAAAAAATTGAACCAAACTGAACCAAAGAATTTATATAAAATTAGATCAGATGATTATTTTTAAATAACTGAACAAAATCACACCGCGAACACCCCTAGCGATGACAAGAAAGCTATTGTCAAAGAATTGGAATTTGCTGTTGTAGGATTTTGCTTTCTGAACAAAATTGTATTTAAAGAAATGAATGAGGAGGAGAAGGAAGTTTTTGAAAGCTTAAGGTGGTTCCCTTGTCACTTTTGACAAAGTCTATGATTGACATGAGTATTGATGGGCTAGAAAATCAGTTGAAATTCAAGAGGACATTCATCCTCTTTATCTAGAAGTGCTTTTTGTTACCAACAACAATAAGCAAAATTTTTTTCAGTTCACATGCCACCCATTCTTCATGTGAACACGATATAAGAATGAAATTGGACTGCTCATGTGCTCAACTTCCTCATTAAAGACATCAGAGGTCACAACTTGGAAAATAAATTTGCAATTAATGCCTGTCTCTTTGCAGAGATGATCATATATTTTCATGAATCTACATACAAGAATAAGCTTGTGGATAGAATTTCTAGACCACCATCGATGTAACATTGGACTAGGGCGATGCTGGTTAAAAGAATAGAACATGAGGTGAAGGATGAAATGGTAATTCAACAGAAATCATTCCCTTTAATTTTGGTGCATTTGTTTGAAATATACTATGCTAAATATTTTTCTGTTTTAGGACCTCATAAGAAGAACACAACCGAGGGATCAATCAAAAAAGAAAAAATAAGGAAAAAAAGCAACAAAAGAAAAAGATTGTTATATTGGACTCATATTTGAAAAGTGAAAATGATTCTAAGTATGAGTCTGATTCTGAATATGAATCTGACGAGACATCGAAGAGAAGAAAACCACCTTAAAGATTGACAAAGATGTAAGTGTTACTTTTCACTTTCTTTTATAAATATTTATTTTGTTTATTTAACTCATATGTTTGTACATTTTCAGGATGGAATCCAAAAAGAGGAAGCGTATTACTGTGGATTCATCCTCCAAATCAGAGACTAAATCTGATGATGAATAAGATTAAAACATTATTAATCTAATACTAAGTTCTGTTTTTTAATCAATTTTTTTTATAAATAGAATTTTTTGTATGTATTATCAGAAGTAAAGAAAAATGATAAGCCTGCAGAGTATGTGTTAATTTTTAGTATTTTTTGTTAATATTTGTTATGTTTATTTATTTGATGATTCTTTTCTTTTTCAGGATGCAGGCTAAAACCAAATATACTCCAAAAAAGGCCACACTCGTGAAAAAAAAAAGTTTATTCGGCCAGAATAACCAAAAAGTGGGCACAACTCGATAGAAGCTCACGATAATTCTTTGCAAATGTAAGCTTCGATATATTATATTGTTTCTTTTTTTAAATTTATTAAAAACTAATGTAATTACTCTAATTTTACTAAATAATGTTTATTTTGTCCTTATAATACCACTTGTAAATCTGTCAAGTGAAAATGATCCTGTGTTTAATACACAGTCAAGCTTTCAGGGATTTATAAATGTACCAAATGATCCCATATAATTTCTTTTTCTCTTACCATTTCTTTATTTCTTGTACTATGAAAATATCTCTTTAGTTTCATATCTTTTTGAGAAAAAAAAAACCCTCTAAAAGTTTTTGCAAGAAAAAAGGCATGAAAAAAAAAAAAGCAAAAAAAAGAGTTTGCAACTTGCACCTATGTAAGTTCACATATAGCAAAAATTTATTATTGTTCAATGATTGTGGTGCTTTTTGACATAATTTCGATATATTTCAAGTTCAACTTACAGGAAGACACAATGGATGATGTCAACCCTGTCTAGGAAGATGTCATGGTTAAACAAGCAATAATAGAAAAATAATTGCAACTGTAGCAAAGGATGGAAGATTCACCAAAATCTAATACGTGAGTAAAGTATTCAACTATATTATTGACTTAAATTTTATTTTATTTTATTTTATTGACTTAAATGACACTGGATTTTATTTAGTATGAGTAATGAAACTGTTAATCTTGGGACTGATCCCAATGATCAAATGCTTATGGTGTGAAAACAAACTTAATCAGAATCTAAACCACTAAAAATGTGAGTTTTCTAATTTAGTTTTCTTTTCCAATCATTGAGTTAAGGATTTGCATCGAAATTTGTTAATGTTTACTGCATATTAATTTTTTTATTGTTTGCCATAATTAAAGTGCCATTACAAGCAATTGCTACTTTAATAGAAACCCCACCCTATCTTTAGTCCTCCACATACTGAACAAAAATCTGTTGTGCAGTCTCCAACACAAGAATCTTTGCTACAAAAACCCTATTAATGCATAAGTTCTAGTTAAATTCTTTCTTGTTGCATATTTATTTTTTGGTGCTTTCTTAAACAACTTTATATCTCATATGCAGTTCTACACAACCACATCAAGAAGCTTCTGAGGAAGCTCTGCCAAAGAAAATTCACCATGAAGTTTCCCCTAATGCATAAGTTCTAATTAATACATTTCTGTTATATTTGATGCCTTCTTATACTATTTTGGTGCATCCTGTAGTCCTCTCTTGGCTAGGGATCTGAAAGCTGACTTGTTGATGGTTGCTAATGCTGCGTTGGATGATGACTTTGGTGCACCCATCCTTTGACCTTGGCATTAGTCAATCAAATAACGATGCTACACTCACCCAAGAAGATCAACCACCAACCAACAGAAAAAATATCAAGAAATTAGAAGCCAAGAGAACCTACTATTGGTTGAAGAGTTGGAAGAATTAGTTGGGGTTATGGATACTGGCTTGGAAGTAGATTGAAATATGCTAAGGAGACAACTCCAAAACCAGTTGCCCTTCCTTGAAAAGTTTCAAATTCCGATCAAGAAAAGAAAATTACAAAGAAGTTTAGAAAAAAATGCTATCAATGGATGACAAATGTCAAGACTTACAAAGATGAAAGCACCAATAAATAGGAATTCATATTCAAGTACAATCATAAAGCTCTTTTGAAGGAATGTAGAATGCACTTTGCATCTTTAAGACCATGAGAATATATAGAAAATATGATAATTTATTCTGCTATAACAATAATTATTTTTCTTTATGAGTTATTCTGTCATATATATATATATATATATATATATATATATATATATATATATATATATATATATATATATGTAATAAATTTGGGTCCTTTATTTTTATAGGTGGTCTTCGTAATGTGCCAAATTCTTAACAAGAAAAAAATCAAAAGATTTGAGGAACAGATATACTGTGTCCCATCTGATATGGTGGTAAGCTCTACTACCATTTAACTTTAACATCAATTTTGTTGCATTTTGAAAGTATATTGTGTGCTAAAAGTAATTATTTCGGTGTAGAATAACATGTTGATGTAGTACCAGCACAAGTAGATTGATCCTACAACTAACAAGGCCTATAACATCAATGCATATAAGGAGTAGCTCCCTTTTCTGGACAAGAAGCTAGCATCCCATCCATATGTAAGTTTTCATTTCTTAAATAATTTTTTTTATTCGGTTTTATTTAGACAAAAAAATTGTCCTATTTACCCAAACTTCAGCTATTTGCCCCAATTTGCTATAGTGGACATTAGTGGTTATGGATTGCAGATGTGCAAAAGAAAATCTTTTATGTACTTGACCCTATCCATTCAGAATCTCCCCATGAGAAAAGAACAAAAATGAATAAATTTGTTGTAAATTATTTACGATTTTTTTTATAAATTCTCTTGTTTGTGTGATTGTTTTGAACTTTTGCTTCTGTGTTGCAATCATTAAATAATTTCGGTACAAGTCTATATCAAATAAGGTACACCTCTTTTAATCGGCTTTTCTTCATTAAATAATTAGTTTTCTGTGATTTTCAGAGTTTGATAACATTAGAAATGATGGTTTATGCTGGAGCAAAATCATTGGTGGATGTAGACAATAAATAGGGCTTTGAACCCCTATATATTACCATCAATGATCAACGAACAAAGTATTTATCTTCTTATTATTCTTTCCAATTGTATTGTTATTTCTATTCTCGTATTAAACCTATTTTACTGTGTTATTTCATTTTTATTTATCAGCTGGGACTGCACAATATATATGATAAAATGGCTAGAGATAATCAATCCAAAAAAGATAAAAAAAAAAGGAGAAATATGAATGGAAAAATTGAAAACAAGTATGTATCAATAAACGTAGTTGGTTTATCTACTTCTAAAAATTAACACAGGCTAATAAATTTGTTTCAATTGTAGGAAGAAGTTGATAATTTTAGGCTAGAATATGCTCTGATTATTCTCTTTCACGAAATAAATTAGGTGAGAGATAAAGTAATTACTGAATTTGAAGTCATAAGACTCTTGAAGCCTTTCACTACCTTGTCAAGTTTTTTTGTAAATTTTTCTCAAGATATATTGATAGTAGATAGTTTGTATATAGTAAATTATTATGAATTTTCACATTGATTGAGTACTGAATTGTTTGTGTACTGTATAGTTAAAAAAATCATTTCATTTACGTCTTTGTATCAATATAATCTTTTGATAAATTCTTTTGCCAAATTAAACTTCTATGAACTTGTCTGTACTGTATTATATTGAAATCCTATTAAACTGAATAAATCTAGGTTCACACAATTGCAGGAAGAAAGAACATTACTTAAATTGCACTGAATGCTTACAAAAGGAACATCGAAATTAATTCAAATAAACACCGACAATGCTTATAACTTTCATAAGGAGATATAGAAACAGTATAGGTTAAATATTGTAAATTGTTAAGAATTTATATATTGGTTAAGTATTGAATAGTCTGTGTACTATTCAGTTAAAATAAACACATTCTTTGCATCTTTGTAAATATTCATTACAAAGCTTTTGATAAAATTCTATAGATTTGTCTTTATTGTATTGAAATCCTGTTAATCTGAATTAATCTAGGTTCACAAAATTAAAGAAAAGAAGAACATTATCTAAATTGCACCGAAAACTGTATAACAAAATACTTAATTTAAATCAAATAAACACTGATATATCTATCTTATTGCATTGAATCTCTATACTGATAATTTATAATTTGTCCATGATAAAGGTTGGAATTTAACTACACCACTGATTCACCATCTAAAAAGTTCAACTGCATAAAGTAAATCATATATTAGCACAATTATTAACATGCACAAAGATAATTTTCTCTACTTAAAGCACATCAGTTTTACCTCACTTAGAGCTTTCTTTTTCTTTTTCTTTGAAGTATTTGCAATTTGTTTTTCGATATTTGATCCCAATATATTTTTAGAACATCCTCTTGTTCTCACATGTGGCGGGCTTTGAAGCTCGTTAATATCTTTGAAGCAAGTATCTTCGTGAGATAATGAACATTTCTCTTTACTTTTAGCTTTATATTCTTGCATCTCAGCCATCAAATTATCATAAGTGCGGTGTAGAATCGCAGTCAACTCCTCAAATTTTGATACAAATTCACAAATATTTTGTAACCGAAACACCAGAACATCAAATCTCCTATTTCTTGGCTCCAATAAAGACTCGTCGTAGCTGCTCTTGATATGTGTGTGCCTCCTCTTTATGTTCTTACTCCATCATTCCAATATATATATATATATATATATATATATATATATATATATATATATATATATATATATCTTGGTGTCACTTTATCTACTTGCTCAAAGCTTAATGCACTCAGAGAATGATGGCACAATATCCCTCTTGAATCGAATAACAAGCACTGGCATTTTACTTCCTGTGATGTCGCGTCATATGTAACCACAACCTTGTTGAATGTTGAGTTAGAAACCTATTTTATAACTTCATATGCCATAAAACCTAAAGCAGACCCTGTTGATCTTGTGATATAATTCATCTTTCCTCTAAATTGTGCTTGAACTTCCCTAAACTTCTGGTGAGTATACACATGCTGAAATTAAGCTTCTATTGATGATTTTGTTGTACACGGTATGATAGTATGAAAATCTGCAGCATCAGACTCTCTCTCTCTTTGCTCTCTACTTACTAGGCAATTATCATATTGTTTGACGAATTAGATCAATGAGCTATTTTGCATGATAAACTTGTCAAAAAGAGCATGTATGCTCTCACTCCTTTGTGTGCTTCTCATCCCGGCCTAGAAGTGGTGATCAATATAAAACAGGATCCATAAATACGATATTCGAAAAGCTTTGAAAAAAAATGATAAAATACGTGAATCATAACAAAATGCACCGAAAAGTATACGCGTTCACAACGTTATCAGAGCAGCAAAACACATAAATATTCAAACAGTAAAAATAACAGCTAATTCTAATAAAGTTACCCTTACTTGAAAGCCACTTAGTGTCTCCAACACCATACTTCATAAGAAAATCATTCCATTTTCTATCAAATGCATCTTTTGTAAAAGAGTTCCAAACAGCATGACCTATCTCTTGTTTAATTTCTTTGTGTCTCTTGTAGCCATTTAATTTCTATAGAATCTTCTTCATAATATGCCGAATACACCACCTATGAATGGTTGTGGGCATACAAGTCTCAATAGTCCTTTGCATCGATGCACATTGATCGGTAAGAATGCCTTTTGGAACTTTTCGCTCATGCAACAAAGCCAACATTCAAACAACTATTTGAATGATTGAATATTCTCATTTTTTATTAAAGGACATCCTAGAAGTGTAGAATGACCATGGTGATTGACACTAACAAAAGGACCAAAAACCAAATTATACCTGAATCAACAACACAAATGAAATAAGATATGCACCGAAAGAAGAATCTCATATGCACTGAAAGTTGTTTCACAAAACACATACACCAGAACAACAAATTACCTATTTGTATTGTAAGTGGTTTCAAATGAAATAACATCTCCAAAATACTCACAAGCAGTCCTGCTTCTTGCGTCAGCCCAAAAAGCAATTTTGATTAAGTGATCAACCTCAAGTTTAAGCTCAAGAAAGAAATTCTAATTCTTCTCTTTCATTCTTAATAAGTATTTCCCAAATTCTTTGGCATCGTCTAGTTCGAAGACATTATGGACTTTCCTCGTAATGTAATTTCTCACATATTTTTCAATAAAACTTAATTCACGATGATCACCTGCTACTGTGATAAATGATTGATATGTTTTGCTTGGTTTGATTCCAGCTTCGTCGTTATTCTCAGTTGTACGCATACAAACATGCTTAACTGCCTGTGTTGTTTAAGCATCTCTACTTGATTTGGATAGCATGGATGTGAATGATCCAAACCAACCTTCGAAATAAGCCAAACACCAACGTCCTTCAATATATGTATATAAATTCTTGCAGGACAATTTAATCCAGCTGAAGAATTTGTCTTCTGAGTTAGAGATATATTCGATTTCTATTTTCCCTCTCTATTACATGTAATCAATTTGTTCTTAATTTCATTTCCCTTTTTATTTGTGTTCCAAATTTTCGTAGAAAAACTAACAAGTTTAGAATAATATTTGTAAAATTGTCTAACTTCTTCAAGTGTGTTAAAATTCATCCCAACCTTTGGCACAAACTGCTCATCAGCATCACAGAAAAACTGAAAAAACACCAAAAATTATTCCTGATTAATCCAAAATGTCTTTCCAAATGCACCGAACTAGGGGTGGTAAAGCAAGCTGGCCCACCTCGCTCCGCCAAATCCTGCCCAAATATGGGCCGGGCCGACCCGCCCTACTAAACTATTATGGGTTCAACTCGCTATCCCACCCCGCCAAAGAGTGGACTGGCGGGTTAGCGGGCCGGCCTGCCTCTTGTTTTTTTTTTTTTTAATATTTTTTAACAAAACTCTTTTTTTTTTATGATGAAGTTCAATTTGACATACTAGCGATTAGTTTATTTTATGAAAAAATTTTCGATTAGTTTTTTAATATATAGAGGAATATCTTAAATTAATTATTAATCTTAAAAAAATTAATTAATCATAATAATTTTTTATGTGAAATTAACCATAATAAAAATAACTTAATAAATAATAAGTCTCAAGGTCTCAAACATAACAATAATAAAGTAAACATATAATCCACACATAAATTCATATTAAATAATCCTACTACACTTAAAACAAAAAACACAACATAATCCATAATAGAACAAGACACCCAAAAAAAATTCATAAATCAACATACACAAATCAATTATTGACTTCCAAATCAATAAAATTTGAATCTGATCCGAAAGTTGAAATACCGTCTCCCCTAGCACCTTGAGGAATCATATTTTTACCTTCACCTACAATTAGAAAAATACCCAAATTTAAAATAAGAAATAAATACTTAAATATTATATAAATATTAAATTAGTAACTAACAATCTAATTAGGAATTACTAACAACAATGCCTTTATTCCAATTGTGAATACAAATCACAGCCTCAACATTTTCTAGCAACATACTGTTGGGTTTTTCTCTCCTTTGTGAGGCCCAAGCCCAACATTTTGAGGGTGTCTCTTGCACCCATTGTACCACAACTCTAGTTCAGATTTTGGGGGGTCATTGAGTGAGAGAGAGAGAGAGTAGTCACCAAGTGAGAGAGAAGGGGAAAAATAGAATTCCCGTTTTGCCCAAAGCAGTAAATTTCAAATGGCAGTTGCTCAGTTGTTCACCGTTGGATCGGCTTGAAATTTAAACTGCATGTTCCTATCATATTGTTCTTCATTCTGGTCGGTGGAGATGTTGATTGGAGATTTGCAGTGAGAGAAATTGGCTTCGCAAGAGAGAAATTAGGTTTCCCATTTTTACACAGAGCAGCAATTTTGGAATGGCAGTTTCTCATTCTTTCACCGTTGGATCGACGTGAAATTTGAACTGTAAATTCTTCACATCTTGTTCTTTATTATGGATGGTGAAGATTTTAATTGGAGGTCTACAGAGGGAGAAATTGGCTTCGATAGCAGCTCTGTTTTTTTTGGGTATATTTCATCTTCTTGCTTCTAATTTGTGAGCTTTGGTGTTTTGATGTTTTGGCTGGTTATATGCACATTTTTGTGCTTTGTTTGAGACTCTCTTGTATCTCATTTGATTATAGTGGAGCTATTTCATTGGTCTGGACGACTCGTGGTTTTTACCTCTCACATTGAGGGGGTTTTCCACGTTAAAATCTCGGTGTGTTCTTATTATTGCTTTACTTGCTATATATTTGCTTGTTATAGTTGCTGCCATATTGTGTTGTGAGTGCTTCCATATTGTTCTTGTGTTGGACATTTGTGTCGTTTCCGCTGCTAGGCTCTTTCACATACGACTTCTATATTTGTTAATGACATGAGCTCCAATACTAAAGGCAGATTCCAAAGCAACCGTAGTAATTGGAATACTCAATAAATCATGCGCTGTGATTAATAACTTTGCATAACGATTCTCATATCCTTTCCACTATTCCAAAACATCTAAATCTTCAAAACAATCATTTAACAAAAGTGGCTCATCCAAGTATGTATCAAGTGGATTCTTTCCACTAGAGACCTCAGTTTGATGGTTACGTTTCATCAATATCTAACAAAATAGAAATAAACTATCTTGTTAGGATAGAAAAATGGCAATTAATAATATAAGAAAATTAAAATATGTTAAACATTGCTTACACCAACAATCACAAGTCACTTCTTGCTTACACTTTTAGGCATATGGGCCATGGATGAAGATTGAATACTAGGTCTTTGTGCTTCATTAGCTGAAAGAATTCTTGTCATATTTTTCAAAAAGCTTGTATAATTTCTTTTCACAAGTTTCACCTTCCCTTTTGCAGTCTCAGCATCAATCTCTTCATACATAAGCTCTAAAGTAAAAATTTTAATCCTAGGATAAAAAATAGCATCGAATGCAAGAATAACAGTATACTTTCACTAATACTTCTTAAATTTGTTCATCATCTTTTCTCCCATTCTCCTTAGAAGCTCATCTTCACTTCTCAAACTTTCCATCAAAATATATTGAATCTGATAGACTTGTAAAAAATACAAATTCAAAGTAGGATAAGATGTGCTAGAAATCAAATTAGTAGTTTCATAAAAAAACAATATAAAAATTCACATATCCTTTCGAGTCTCCCCCATTCATCAACTGAAGGACAATGCTTATAAGCATGATCGGTTGCCTTTAAATACTCAAAGGCCTTCCGATACTTGATAGCACTTTCGAGCATAATGTAAGTAGAATTCCATCGAATAGTAACATCTAGATGCAACCCACTTATAAATTTCAAACGCTGAATCGCTGAAACACATTTTTTAAACTTTATCATTCTACTTTCTGATCCCCTTACAAATTTTACACTTTTTCTAATCTTATCTAATGCATCATGAGCAATTTTTAATCCATCTTGCACAATGAGATTCAAAATATGAGCAGAACAACGAGTATGAAAGAACTTTCCATTACACAACAACCAATCATGCATATTTAAAGTACTTTTCAAATGATCTTGACATGTATCATTAGCAGATGCATTATCTAATGTAAGAGTCATAATCTTCTTTTCAATTCCCCATTTATTTAAAAGCTCAAAAATTTAGAAGACAATTCTGTTGGAAATAAGTTGTATGGCCACAATCCAATCAATCATGTGCCAAATAATTAGTTATTGTTATTATATTAAAATGTTAATATAATAAGGTCCTTGATTAAATTTAGGAATTTATCATTCTGATAGTGATCATAATATTGAGAGATAAATCTTTTATAATTTAATCTAAATCGTTCTTGGTCATAAGATTATTAAAAAGAACATTAATAATCCGAAAAGATCAATATATATATAATGGTCTTTATTGGATGAAGATTAATAGATCTCATTTATTAAATTATATATAGATGGTGCATATAGAGATATGACCATTGAACTGACTCAATTTGAGAATTCCTAATGGTTATAATTACCGCATATTTATCAATAGGATATTCTCAAGATGAACATAGTAATAGAGTTTTCTTTGACCTGCGACTGTCATAGTAATTAACAATGTATTTATTATACTTTAATTTCGGACACCTGGTACCCTAAGGTGCTAGTTGAATGGATATTGGGTATGATTAAAATACTTGTAGAATTAATGATTAGTCAATAAGGAATCCGTCAACTCTCGGTAAAGAGTTTGAGCTCTATAATTACAATGACTGAGATGAATAAAACATTGGCCAATGAGATTGAATGAATGAAGAAATAAGTTTATTAGGTCATTCACAGTTCATTATAATAATAGTAAAAAGTTATAGTTTGACAATCAAACCATACTCTAAAGGTTAACCAAGAGATGGAAAGATGGAAGGAATTATACTTTGTTCTTTTGAGGTTCTTAGTAGAAATAGATTACTTCATACTATCGGGTCATTGAGGAGTGTTGCTAGACGCCAACCTTGATTAGTAAATTTAGTATGACTAATTTATTACCCGCTTAGTATTGAACCTATGGGGTCACACACTAACGAGTGTTCTAATATTTGCTGTAGAATTATTTAATTATTATTTTGATTTGATCAAATAAATAATTATATTAATTCAAATAGAATATTATTATATTCTTTACTAGCACCAAGAATATAATAATAATATGATAATTGAGAATATTAAATGAGATTTGAGAATAATTAGTTATTCTATTTCTAAATTTGAATGCTAAATTTGGATGAGATCCTAACTGATTCTGTTTCAAATTGAGTTATGATATGATTTATAAATTTGAAAGATTCAAATTTAAAATAGTAAGATATGATTTAAATTTTGAATTGAGATTCAAATTTAAAATCAGTAACAAATCTCATACTATATATGTATGCTAAGAGTAGAGGAATTAGAGAAGAGAATAAAACACGAGTTTTATTCCTTTACCTCTACAGACATAAACGTATGTGAGCCTAATTCTTTGAGAAGAATTTTATGGCGTGCAAAGAGTTGCAAGAAGTTTCTCAATTTAGATCAGATGTCCATTGGTCAAGGAGTTGATAACAAAGGTTGGTTTCGGTGTGGATACGCATAGCGCCTTCGTACCATACATCGAAGGAGAAAGTGATTTTTACTAGCGTACACATATATTTAGATCTGATCTATATATTATTATTGGAATAAAGTTTACGCACAAAATAGATTTTTAGGATTACTTTCTTTTCTTCTGCTACGTGTTATGAACACATGATAATCCCTCAGTGGTATCAGAACTTTGACTTTTTTGTGTTTAAATTTTTATTCCTATTTTCTTAAAGTTTGTGAATTAATAGAATTAATTCAAATTTTTTTAAGCATGTGATGCAGTTATTTTCATTGAGATAGTTTTCTAATAAATTAATAGTTAATTTATTTTAATTTTGATTATTTAATTGTGGTTAAATTAACATCCTTTTATTACAATAGTTATATTTATAATCAAATATTTTGTTTGGTTTTATTTATTTATTAAATTTTATTTTGATTTTGATCACAATGAAAGAAATAAGATGCAAAATATCTTTTGTTTGTTTCTTATATATATATATATGTGTATATATATAAAGGTCAAATTTGATTTTGATAATTTTTTAAGGCTAGACGTTAGTATACAAAAAATCAAATTTTGATTTGATTGGTGTGTTTTGAACACTATAATTTTAAAAATTAGTTTTTTCTAATATTCTTGATTTTAAAGAGCGGCCTAATAACCAGGAGTTTTATTTTCAAGATAATAATCAGTATATACATGTGATGTATTAGGGATTTAATTTTATATTTTGCCTAGACAATCTGGTAGTATAAAATTTTATCTATGAGTACTGATAAAAAATTCTTTAACAATAGAGACAAATCCTAAAAGTTAGAAGATTTCCAAAAATAAATTTATCTCTTGTTTATAAGGAGCAACCTGACAACTAGGAGACTTGTACTCAAAGATAGAATTTATTTATGCATATGATGATGCATAAGGAGAATTAATTTTATACTTGAACCTAGACAACCTAGGAGTATAAAATATAATTCAGTTAAATAATTTTTTGATAACCAGATAATTATTTGGGATTATAATTATATGGGATATAATTTAATCATGTTTATTTGGAAGAGGTATGAGTAACAACTTGACAACCAAGGTACTTATTCATGATTCTAAATAATTTTTTACAGAAATATAGATTTCTTAATTTACTTTCATATTTTAGATTTTTAAATATGCCCACATTTTATGCGGCATACTTAAAAGTAATATATTAAATACAATTTGAGAATTATAAATGATAATCCTACTGAAATAATATCCTCTAATAAAATTGGTAATAGAATAGTCAGTACTTGTTAAGTATTTGAAATATTCCTTTACTGCAATATGGGTTGTTTTGATAACCATGAGTTCCAATTTCAAAGGCATACCCACTATTTATTATAGAACATCTTGAGAAGATGTATGGTGTCCAAAGCAAGATATGTAAATCCCGTTAAATTAGTAAATAATTAGTCAATAAATTAAACTTTAATAAAGAAAATTAAAAATATGAATATTATATTAAATTAGGATAGAGCTCATCAAAACGAGAATTTTGACACTAATTTCAAAAAATTCGGCCCAAGATTAGACCGAACGGGTTGAACCAGTTGAACCGGACCCAAACCGGGCCCGTGGGACCAACCGGCTCAACAATTAAATGAGCCAAGGCTCTTCTTCCTCCCCACTTCAGCAAGAACACGCTAAAACCATAACAGGGGAAAGAAGAAAAGAAATTTCCCTAACCCTTACGCTACCTTCAAATCACTGTATCTCCTCCGTCCGAGCTCCGATCGCCGCACTATTTACAGCCACGCGACCACTGCGTTGAGTTCTACGATTTTACCAGAATAATTTTATAGGTAACTCACTTTATTGCTCTCAGCCTCTCCTTCCCCCAATTTTCGAAAATTAAGTAGTGGTGTTGAATTTCTTTGCTTTTGATGTATTAGGATCCAATTAGCTTGAGAAAAACGTTCACTCTTACTTATACGAAGCTTGGGTAAGGTGAGGATACCATAAATTCTATTTAATTTTCTGAATTTGTGCTTTGGGTATTAAATTGGGTGTATATGTGTTATGAATATGAATTTAGTTGTGAATAAATAATTGGAGCTTGAAATTGTGGATATTGAAACTTGGTGGAAGCTGAGCACTAGTGTTTTATTGAACTTTTGGGGCTGTGTTTGTTTTGGTGAGTTGCCTTGATCACTACGTGGAAACTGGCCAAAGTATGGTTTATGTTTCTTGCATTTAATATATAATGTTCTGTGAAAACTTAAGTTAGATGACCCTAGGATAAGCTGGAACGCGCAGAAACGTACAATGCTTAGTATCCTTGATATTTATGATGTGAGTTAGTTATGTGGTGGTGATTGTTGTTATATTGATATTAGTGTGAAAAATGCTTCAGTTGGTGGTGATATTATTATACATATATTAAGTAAGTGCATGATGAAATTGTTGAAATGTGAGATTGTGAATTGTTAATATATGATGGATGATAAAATAGTGTAAGATCATGTGGCTGGAATATTGTATGTATTAGGATTGATATCAGGTGTGAAATGGCTGATATGTGAATAGAAAAACAATGAAATGGAGGTTTAGTGAGTTTTGTAAAAAGTTGGTTTTGGGCCGAACTTCGGCGAGCTATAACTTGGCTTTCAGACCTTCAAGTTGTTTCCAACTTATTTTAAATGAAAATTGGATTCGTAAAGTTTACGCGGTTCGAAGAACGGGTGAAAAATATTTTAAATCAAAGAAGTTATGGGCGTCGGAAAATTGAACAAAAAGTTGTTTTCTTTTTTTCAGTTCTGGCAGAACCAGGATTTTTGTATGTGTGCACACGCACACACTTGTGCGCGCACTCTGGGCAGGGTCAAGTTTTCACTTGTGCATACGCACAATGTTGTGCGCACGCACACCCCTGTACATTTTCAGAAAACGTGTGTACACACACTATAGTGTGCACGCACACACAGGGGAAGACCCACTGCTGGGAGCGCTCGCACACTTTGATGCGTACGCACGCCAGTGTGCATACGCACAGGGACAATTATGCGCACTGCTGGGAGCACTCGCACCCCCTGGTTCATACGCTTCTCCTTGGATTTTTACGTAAGTGTGCGTACGCACACCCTGTTTCTCAGCACATGTATTTTTGTGATTCCAAAATAAATTCAAGCTTCTAAACCTCTATTTTCATTCTTCTAGTCATAATAGTAGTTTTAAGTTTGATAATCAAGTGAAGTTAGGAAATGGGGATAACTTGGAGGTGAAGTAAAGCTGAAAAAGAGATGAATTGACTATGAAATGTTATGAATGATTATGTATGATACTTGGCTTGAATAATCAAATGATCTGAGACACGAAATTCCCTGGGTAAAGTACCGTGGCTTGCCACCACGTGTACCAGGTCGAAACTCGATACTCTGTTGACCCTACGTCGTAAGGGTGACCGGGCACATATAAATTCCCGGGAATGGTACCCCCATTGAGCAATTGATATTTATATAAGAGAAAAAGCTATGCATAGACTCTTGGGGATGCACGACGAGGGACAGTCCAAGGGTTTAATTAGCAAACCGGACTTGTCGGGTTGGCTTGATAACCGACAGATGAGACTCATCAGCCATAGGACAGGCATGCATCATGTGCATATTACTTGAAGTACTTGTTTGTGCATTAACTTGGTGTGCCTAAGTGTACTTGCTATGTTAAATATATATTTTTTACCTGCAGTACTTGTAACTTTCTTGTGCTTGCCTTTATCTACTTATTTGTCTGTGATATGTTGTCGGAGATGGAGGTATGGAGGAAAGGCGGTAAGTCTTAGATTCAAGATTAAGTTAAGTTAGGCTTAGATACTCTTAGAAAACCACCTTTTATGGTTTCTGTTTAATACTTTAAGCTTTATAATCTGAGTGTTGGCGCTCTAGGATTGCCTCTGGCATTCCCAGGACCTTATACCTTATATGTGTAGCACCTTTACCATGCTGAGAACCTTTGGTTCTCACCCCATACTATGTTTTTGTTTTTCAGATACAGGTCGAGAGGCACCTCGTTAGGCGTCTGGACGTCTGAAACGAAGTGGTTATCGGGTTATTTTTTATTGTATAGTTATGTATATATATGTACTTAGTTTTCTCTCCACATGACTTGTTCTTTTTAAGCCTCTTAGAGGCTTATGGAAAGACAGATTTTTGTTTATGTAAATTTGGGTTTTGGTTATGTATATATATGTGTAAATATTCTCTGGCCAGTCTTGACTTCGGGGGTTAAGTTAGGAGCTTGTTGTTTTGTATATTTAGTCCTTTATTCCTACTTTTGTTAGCTTATGCTTGTCAGCTATAGCTTTCTTAGTACGCAAGATAACTCGTGGCTGTGGCAGTAGGGAAGGGGAAAACGAGTTTTGGAGGATGGGGCACGGTGAATGGGTTGAATTTGAATATTCTAAAATGAGGAAGTTGGTAAAGTGATAAAGTAAAAAGTTAATTATTATTGATTTTGTAATTTTTATGAAATGTATGTTTTATTACTTTATCAATTTTTTTACTTTAAAAGATCTTAATCTAAATGAGTTATTGGGTCATGTGAGGAGGAGATAGTAAGTTTATGTCTTGGAATTAGTGGAGGAAAGGGCAAAGCTTGTTACGGCGGTGGGTGTTGCTTTCATGATGGTGCCATTGATAATGGAGACCAGGAAAAAGAAGCAGCAGAAAAGTTAAGAGGTTCTCTTATTAATTAAAATTGTAGGAATATTGGATGAAGAGAGAGGATGGCGACTACCTTGGGAGGGTGAGCTTTAGGATTAAGGGTTTTAAGTAGAGATGGCAAAATTTCTTTAGACGTGGAATTTCTGTGGAGATTATTTCGAATGGAGATCTGACTGTGGAGAATTTTTTTTATGGAAATAGGACGGAAAAAAATTTTGCCGAAACAGGCGTGGGACCCGAGCGGAGATTCCCACCCCATCTCCTCTAATTCCCGAAATTCATAAATTTATTTAATTATTTTTAATATTTTATTTTTCATATATATTTTTTAGTCATTTCATGAAGAGAGAGACCCAAAATTTCTAATAGTTTTAATTCTATTTCTATAAAAATTAATAATTAGTCAAAACTATTAGAGAGAGAAGTAAACTACATCCAACTTTAGCTGAAATTTAAACCCGAATTAAGTATTAAAGAGGCATATAAATATGTCATCTATGCTAGACTTATGCTGCAAATTCAGCTTGAGTTGAATACCATTAATCGTGGGCTGGTTCTTGTATAACCATGAAACAAGAATAGTTCCCAAATAAAATACAAAAAGCCAGGAACTGACATGTGATTTTCATATTCGGTGGCCCAATTATACGAACCTAAGAAACCATACAACCTGAAATTTGTGCCAACAATGGTTTCCTTCACAAATAAGAATCACTTTCTTAATATTATGATATATTGGAATCTTAAAATTTAAAATTAATGATAAACTAGTTTTCTTTACTTAGCTTGTATCTTTGGCATAAAACATCATTATTTAAATTACATTAGCTAGACTCTCTAGTTAATTTAACTTGAGTTGCAGATATAAAGTTTTCTCTTTCTTAGTTAAAAGAAAAAAAATAAAATTAAAAATTACTCTTATGAAATATTTGGAGTAGGGGTGTATATGGATCAGGTAAAATTGGATTTGTCTTGATTCGGATTCAATCTTAAATAATGATCGGGTCTATTTTTGAGATATTTACTTGATCCTACACCTAGTGAAATCACACTACTTTCGGGTCACACTAAAAGCGGGTCTCGACCTGGTGAAATCTGGGTCTTGATAAATTTTATGTCAAAAAATTATGATGCACTCATTTATAAAAAAGAAAAAAAAATACTTGTTACAGAGAAGTTGATAACCATACTTGAATTTGAATTTGTCCATAAATGTTAATTTCATGCTTCTTTGATCTATTTCCTAATTCAACAAATGTGATTAAAAATAAAACAATAAGTTTATAATTAATATAACATAATATTGAAATTAATTTAAAACATATATACCTTTTTTAGTCCCTTAGAATACACATGGGTCGGGTGAAACCAAATTTGTCTTGACCTAGATCCGACCTTAAATAATAACTGGGTCTATTTTTAAGACTTTTATCCGATTTTAGACCCAATAAAATCACACCAAATTAACCTCAAAATATTTGGGTCTGAATCGGATCTTTCGGTCGGATCGGATCATGTACACCCCTAATTTGGAGAGGGACAAGAGTCAAATACCCCTATATACTCGAATAAACATATAAGAAAATCAAATACTAAATAATAAGTTCGAAAGTAAAGATTGTTACGATAAGGAAGCCTAGGTGGATGACCATTTTCCCACAATGGCTCAAGTATTGAAGAAGAATAGTATTTCATGTAATTTGACAATCTTCCATCACATACGCTTATAAATAGAGGCTTTTGCCTCAGAGAAAGACACACAACAACAACTGAATATTATTCTCTCTCCCTTTATACACATAGCAATAATAAAAACAAATGCTATTATCTCTCTCTCTACATTTCATACTCCTTTCTATCTTTATATATATATTTATGCAATTCTCTCTCTCTTTACTTTTTATACTCCTTTCTATCTTTGTATATATATATATACATTACAACATATAATATTATTATATATCTATAAATTATTATTGAGCTAATTATTTTAATACTAGAGTCTTCTATTTATACATCTTTATCTTATATATATCTCTTATTTTACAACACGTTATCAGCACGAGACTCTGATCAAATTTTTAGGAAGACTCAGGTAACAAATTTTTCATTATGTCGAAACTCTCTCATCTTGAATTTAATGCTCTTGATATATCTGGAAACAATTATTTATCATAGATATTAGATGCTGAAATCCATCTTGATTCAATGGATCTTGGAGATACCATTAAGGCTGAAAATAATGCATCCCAGAAGGATAAAGCTAAAGCCATGATTTTTCTTCGTCGTCATCTTGACGAAGGATTGAAAAATGAATATCTTACATTAAAAGATCCTGCAGATCTTTGGAAAGACCTTGAAGAAAGGTATAATCATCAGAAAACGGTGATACTTCCTCAAGCCCGATATGAATGGACGCATTTGCGTTTACAAGATTTTAAATCTATAAATGAATATAATTCTGCAATGTTTCGAATCACCTCACGAATGAAATTGTGTGGGGAAAAAATAACTGATCATGATATGTTGGAGAAAACTTTCTCAACCTTCCATGTCTCGAATGTGCTCCTGCAGCAGCAGTATCGAGAGAAAGCGTTTAAAAAATATTCTGAGTTAATTTCTTGCCTTCTTGTTGCTGAACGCAACAATGAGTTGTTATTGAAAAATCATGAAGCGCGCCCAGCTGGCGCTGTCCCATTTCCTGAAGTAAATGTGGCAAATTACCCCAGAAGAGGTAAATGGCAAGGTTTTAATAATAAGAAAAATTATGGAAGGAAAAAGAATTATATTCAAAAGAGAGGATCTCTCCAGAAGTGGGATAGAGAAAGGAATATCAGGCAGAATAAATCAACAGAGGATAAGTGTTTCCGTTGTGGTGGAAAGGGCCATTGGTCACGTACCTGTCGTACCCCAAGGCACCTAGTCGATCTTTACCAGGCATCTTTGAAAAAGGACGACAAAGGAAAGGAAACAAATTTTGTCTCAAATGATGTTGAGAACTCCACCACTCATTATGATGTATCTGATTTCTTTGAGGATACTGAAGGAAATATTGGTCATTTGATCAATGATGGAATAGTTTAATATGTGGGACTGTGAAGTATATATGTAAATAAATAATGTAAAGAACTTATTGTTAAGTTTTATTTTCTATGTATTTAAGTTTCAAATGTGATGTACATAAATAATGAAATATTAATGTTTATAAATTTTGAAATTATTAAATGTGTCAAATTTTAAAATAAAATTTTAGTATATGACATTATTTTATGTACAGTGTTTCTTAGAAAAATAATTCTGATCAAGTATTCAATTTAACTGTGCATACTACTCATTTTATTATTATTTATTTTTGAAGAGAATGGCAAGGATATGTAATGAAGATGTATGCCTTGCGGATAGTGTAAGCTCGCACACTATTCTCAAAAGTGATATATATTTTACCCATCTTGTACCAAAAGAGGAATATGTTAATACTATTATTGGCTCAGGCAATGTGATAGAAGGCTCCGGAAGAGCTATAATTTTGTTTCCTGGAGGAACAAAATTTATAATAAATAATGCACTGTTGTCTACCAAGTCTCGAAGAAACTTGTTTAGCTTTAAAGATATTCGCCGAAATGGATATCATATTGAGACTATGAATGAGGGAAATCATGAGTACTTATGTATCACAACTCATGATTCAAATAAGAAAGTTATATTAGAAAAATTACCCTCACTTTCATGTGGGTTGTATTATACCAAGATTAGTGCAATTGAATCACATGCCATTGTAAACCAGAAGTTTACTAGCCCAAATGAATTCATAACTTGGCATGATAGATTGGGTCATCCGGGAACAACCATGATGAGGAGAATTATTGAAAACTCTCATGGACATTCACTAAAGAACCAGAAGATTCTTAAAACTAGTGAATTTTGTTGTGCTGCATGTTCTCAGGGAAAGTTAATTTTAAGGCCATCACCAGTAAAGATTGGATTTGAGTCCCCTGAATTCTTAGAAAGGATTCAAGGTGATATATGTGGACCTATTCATCCACCATGTGGATCTTTTAGATATTTTATGGTCCTGATAGACGCATCTTCGAGATGGTCACATGTGTGCTTATTATCTTCTCGCAACCTGGCGTTTGCGAGATTATTGGCTCAAATTATTCGATTAAAAGCACAATTTCCAGAAAATCCAATCAAAGCAATTCGTCTTGATAATGCTGGTGAATTTACTTCCCAAGCTTTTGATGCTTATTGTATGGCTAATGGAATAAGTGTTGAACATCCAGTAGCTTATGTTCACACACAAAATGGGTTAGCAGAATCACTTATTAAACGCCTCCAATTAATTGCTAGACCCTTGCTTATGAGAACAAATCTCCCAACCTCAGTTTGGGGGCATGCTATTTTACATGCCGCAGCACTTGTTCGTTTGAGGCCAACGAGTTACCATCAGTTCTTTCCTATGCAATTAGCTTTTGGCCAGCAGCCAAATGTCTCCCATTTAAGAATATTTGGGTGTGCGATATATGTTCCCATTGCACCACCTAATCGCACCAAAATGGGACCCCAAAGAAAATTGGGGATATATGTTGGATATGATTCTCCCTCTATAGTGAGGTATCTTGAGATACAAACTGGTGATGTGTTTAAAGCCCGGTTTGCGGATTGTCATTTTGATGAATCAAAATTTCCAACGTTAGGGGGAGAGAATAAGCTTCCTGAAAAGGAACTTAATTGGAATGCATCATCGTTGATGCATTTAGATCCTCGATCAGGGCAATGTGAACTGGAAGTTCAAAAGATTATACATTTGCAAAGAATAGCAAATGAATTGCCTGATGCATTTTTCGATACAAAGAGGATAACTAAATCTTATATACCAGCGAAAAATGCCCCAATTCGAATTGATGTCCCAGTTGGACAAGTAGCCACTGAAGCAAATTCACGCCAGAAGCGTGGCAGGCCTGTCGGTTCCAAAGACAAAAATCCTCGAAAGAGAAAAGAGATAAATAATATTCCTATTGAAAAAGACATAGTAGAGACACCTGCAGTTGTCCAAAATTCTGATATAACGCCAGAAGACGTTCAGGTACCTGAAAATTGTGAAAATGACGAGATCTCGATAAATTATGTCTTTACAGGAGCAAAATGGAACCGAAATAAGACAATTGTCAATGAAATATTTGCATATAATGTGGCATTAGATATCATGCATGAAAGTAAGGATCTTGAGCCAAGATCAGTCGAAGAATGTCGATAAAGGAATGATTGGCCAAAATGGAAAGAAGTCATGAAGACTGAATTAGACTCACTAGCAAAACGTGAAGTCTTTGGACCTGTAGTCCGTACACCTGAAGATGTAAAATCTGTTGGATATAAGTGGGTATTTGTGAGAAAACGAAATGAGAAAAATGAAGTTGTGCGCTACAAAGCCCGACTTGTGGCACAAGGTTTTTCACAAAGGCCCGGTATAGATTATGAAGAAACGTATTCCCCCGTAGTGGATGCGATAACATTACGTTATTTGGTCAGTTTATCTGCATATCATAAACTGCATATACATTTAATGGATGTGGTAACAGCCTATTTGTACGGCTCATTAGATCGGGATATCTATATGAAAGTCCCTGAAGGACTAAAGATATCTAAACCATCCAATGAATATTCGCAAGAGTTGTACTCAGTCAAATTGCAAAGATCTTTATATGGTCTAAAGCAATCTGGACGAATGTGGTATAATCGTCTTACTGAGTATCTGGCCAAAAACGGATTCAAGAATGATGATATCTGCCCATGTGTTTTCATAAAGAAAACTACATCTGGGTTCATTATAATTGCTGTGTACATTGATGATTTAAATATTATTGGGACTCCTGAAGAGATTCCAACAATTATAAAAACTCTAAAAGAAGAGTTTAAGATGAAAGATCTTGGAAAGACTAAATTTTGTCTCGGCCTACAGATCGAGCATATAAAAGGTGGGATCTTTATTCATCAAACAACATACACAGAAAAGATCTTGAAAAGATTTTATATGGATAAGCCACATCCATTAAGTACCCCAATGATCGTAAGATCTTTGGATGTGAAAAAGGATCAATTCCGTCCTAAAGAAGAAAATGAAGATATCCTTGGTCCTGAAGTACCATATCTTAGTGCCATTGGAGCACTAATGTATCTTGCTAATAATACGCGACTTGACATATCATTCGCGGTGAATTTACTAGCAAGGTATAGTTCCTCTCCAACCAGAAGACATTGGAGTGGAATCAAACAAATTTTTCGATATCTTCATGGAACGGTTGATATGGGATTGTTTTATCCCTATGGATCCAAGTCACAACTAATTGGCTATGCAGATGCCGGATACATGTCTGATCCACATAAAGGGAGATCTCAAATAGGATACCTATTCACATATGGTGGTATAGCTATATCATGGAGGTCCACGAAACAGACGATAGCAGCAACCTCCTCTAATCATGCTGAAATACTAGCGATTCATGAAGCTAGTCGCGAGTGTTTTTGGCTGAGGAGTCTGATTCAATATATTCTGTCATCATGTGGACTAATTGATCATAAGATAGCTCCAACTGTCCTGTTTGAAGATAATACAGCATGCATTGCTCAACTTAAGCGTGGATACATCAAAGGTGATAGAACAAAGCATATTTCTCCCAAATTCTTCTTCACTCATGACCTTCAAAATCAAGGGACAATTGATGTCCAACAGATCCGTTCAAGTGACAATCTGGCAGATTTATTCACAAAGTCACTCCCAAAATCCTCCTTAGAAAGATTGGTACATGAGATTGGGATGCGCCGATTTCGAGACATCAACTGATGTCGACAAGAGGGGGAGACTGTACTCTTTTTCCCTTGGTCAAGTTTTTTTCCCATTGGGTTTTTCTTGACAAGGTTTTTAACGAGGCAGTTCCCATCACTAAAGGATATTATACTCTTTTTCCTTCACTAAGGTTTTTTCCTACTGGGTTTTTCTTTAGTAAGGTTTTAACGAGGCAATAATCCTAAATGGTCATCCAAGGGGGAGTGTTACGATAAGGAAGCCTAGGTGGATGACCATTTCCCCACAATGGCTCAAGTATTGAAGAAGAATAGTATTTAATGTAATTTGACAATCTTCCATCACATACGCTTATAAATAGAGGCTTTTGCCTCAGAGAAAGACACACAACAACAACTGAATATTATTCTCTCTCCCTTTATACACATAGCAATAATAAAAGCAAATGGTATTATCTCTCTCTACTTTTCATACTCCTTTCTATCTTTATATATATATATTTATGCAATTCTCTCTCTCTTTACTTTTTATACTCCTTTCTATCTTTGTATATATATATACATTACAACATATAATATTATTATATATCTATAAATTATTATTGAGCTAATTATTTTAATACTAGAGTCTTCTATTTATACATCTTTATCTTATATATATCTCTTATTTTACAACAAAGATATACAATTTTTTCCATTATCATTTTTTATTTGTTCAATAAATTTGAGTTTCTTTATAAATAATAAGTATTGAATCACTTGAATTAACTAAACACCAATATATAAGATAAAATACTTCTTTGGTTTAATGGTGTTCGGTAGGTCGGTTACCGGACGGTTCGGGTCAGGACCCAGGGTGAAGGAAAGGGCTCGTCTGGTCACGGTCTTCCAGTCCGGGGCTGGCGAGGTCCCGAGCACGTCGTGTGAGAGAAGAGGGAGGGTGCCACCTGCAAAGACACTCCGACGCTCTTGTCAGAATATGTGCAGGCGAAATGAGGGTGGTGTAGGGATGTGACGTACCTCGGGGGAAGAGCCATTCTTCCCCTTATATACATGTCAGTCCTGGGCCCCTCTGGAGGTCAGACCCATATTTCAGGGACGCTGTCCCATAGCTGTGTGTGAGCTGTATGGGACGCGTGTCAGGGTCGGTTGAAGGGCGCGTAGCCGGGCCGGGTGGAGCTCGGGTCGGGTTGACCCGCAGGAGTCCTGGGCTGGGCCGTAACAGTGCCCCCGACGCGCCAGTGATGGTCGCGAGGACGATCGGTGGCGCGTGATTTCCTTACTCGTGCGTTGTCGTCGAGTCGGCTGACTGTGGGAGAGACGCGTCTCTGGTGTGCGTGTCTCTTGGTCTGCTGAGGCGTTCGTTCGTCACTTCGTTCTTCGCGCTGAGCATTAAATGCTCGTAATGATTTGAAAAAACCCCGTGCGCAAAGACCATTTTGCCCTTGCCTTTTTTCGCGCTTATCATGGTGGTTTTTAAATAGTTTTCTTTTCTCTTCCTCCCACTTTGCTATTTTCATCTTCTTTTCTCCCTGACATCCAAAAATTCTCTATTCGAACCAACTTGTGCCTCTCTTTTACATTCTAGTTTCATACTCCATTTCAGGTAATTTCTTGATCCTTCTCCCCCTATGTTTATATTATGCCTCACTGTTGCGGTAGTTATTGTTTGTATGTTTTGGTTTACTTTTGCTAAATGGCCTTTCACTGGTGGGGTAGACGAACTAGGGGAGGGGTACCATTCCTGGGTAGGTTTTAGGTGATTTGTGTGATAGGCGTAGTTTTTAACTGTTCTTGGCCATGATCTAAGTTTGAAAAGGCGTAGTTTCTGGGTTTCTATGGACTCCCGACCTCATAGTCTAACGGAGTGGTACCCCGATGTAGGTATGCCTCGCATCGTTTCCCGGTCTTCTGGAACTGGCGCGGCCTACGACCCGTACGCCTGGGTGACCGACGATATAAGGAGCTCACCCAACCAAATGGACTTGGAGGAGTTGACCGAGTTCCAGCAAGCCGGCTACTTGTGCGGGGGGACTGACGAGGAGGCCAACTACGAGGCCATCGTCCCTGCCCCCCATGAGCGTATTTATGAGCTCAACTTCCACTCCCCTCGTGTCCCCGATTGGATCTGGTTTTACAAGTCCATGTTCACACAAGTTGGCGTTCGGATACCGTTCTCCGACTTTCAAATGGCGCTGCTGAACTGGATATCCGTCCCCCCTTCTCAGCTTCATCCGAACAGTTGGGCTTCGATCCGCTGTTTTGAAATGGTTTGCGAGCACCTGGAGCTGCCGGTGTCGGTGGACGTTTTCCTCTTCTACTTCAACCTTACCAACCCTTCCAAACAGGGGAAGGCGAGAAAAGGGTTTCTTTCTTTCCGTTCCGCCCAGGGTAGGAGAATTTTTGGCCTTTTTGAGGACTCCTACCATGGTTTTAAAGATAAGTACTTCAAGTTTCGTCCTGTCAAAGGTCGTCACCCCTTTTGGTTGTCATTAGAGGGGGAGCACCTTATCCAGACTTATTGGAGTTTTGGTGCGGGGTCGAATCCTTTCATCAAGGTGACGTACAAGAGGTTGTCGGCTGTAGATAAGCAAATAGCTGACGTACTTTTTGCCATTTTTGAAAAGAACCCCGTGAACCCTCATCTTCTTATGGGTGAACGGGAGGCCGCCAGGAGCTATATTCGTGAGTTGTCTTCTTTGTTTGCCTACGTTTCTTTATTGTTGTTTTTCTTTTCCCGATCTAACGACTAACGTGCCTGTTGTTCGTTGCAGTGGAAATGTCTGCCACCGTGACCGGTCTTGAGAATCTGATGAAGACCTTTTTTGAAGCCAGTGACGACGAGAATGCCGAAGAGAAGGATGCTGGTAAGTCGGAGGGTCCTTCTGGGGAGAAGGAGAATCAGGCTGTGCCTTCTCCCCAGGGTGCCGATGTGTCGGGGAAACAGGTTGCAGGGGGCCAGGCTTCCCCTACCCGTGAGGAAGGGCCCGCTGAAGGACACACGTCTCTCACCCCCCATCCGGATAGTGACGTGGAGCTCATCCATACTCCTAAGAAGCGAAAGATGTCTTCCAGCCCGGAAGGGGCCCTTACCATAATGGAAAGAAACTTTGATGCTACCAAATTTATTGATACCCAGTTGTTGCCCGGGACAGAGGAGCATTTTCACGAGACCGAACTGTCCGGGCAGGCGAGGTGGATGTATCGCACCTTGCTTCGTGGGGTCGTGATAGCTCAGAAGGCTGAATTTGAGTTATCGGGGATGGAGGCGCTCCGAAGGAAGCTTGAGTCCTCTGTTAAGGCGAACAATGACTTCAAGGCTCAAGTTGAACTTCTCCAGGGTCAGCTGTCCGAGATGGGGGGAAAGCTTAGCGCTGCTGAGGAGAAATCGTCGTTTGTTGCGGAGAGGTTGAAGGCGTCCGATGAGACCGTGGCCCGGCTTCTTGAGCGTGAGATGACATTGGAGGGTCAGCTGAACGCCGCTCAGGGTCGGGTTGTCGCCTTGGAAAAAGAGCGGGAGCAGGCCATCTCGGAGGCGAAAACCGCTAAAGCTGAAGCCGCTGAGCTTAAGAAGAAGCTTAAGGTGACCAAGGAGCAAGGGAAGAATGCCATCTCGATGACCGAAGATGCCCTGAAGGCTCAGCTGAGGACCGCAGCTCCTGATTTCGACACATCGTCAATTGGCGTTTTCAAGACTATCCAGGACGGAAAGATTGCTGACATGCCGAGGAAGTAAGGTCTTGTAACTTAGGATATTTTGTAACGCGTTTGCTGAACAACTTATTGCTCGTTTTTTGTTTTGACTCTTTATAAGTTATGCTTACTTGGTCGTTTGGCCGGGTTGCCGTTTACTATATTTGTTGTCGTTATTTCTCTTGGGGGGCTCGCGCCCGTTTTCCCGTTTTATGATTGTTATGGCTTGGATCGCCGTGGTCGTGTTGTCGTCGCAGTTGGCTTTGGCCGTAACGAAGATGGCCCCCGGGGTGATCAGTCCCGGTCTGCCGTTTTAAGGCGCGCTCGTGTGCGGCGCACGTAGGGAAGAGGTAGACATGTACGAAAATTTTTTTGACAAGTATGAGTTAATCGTTAGCTAAGCAAATTAATCAATATGGCGAATATTTGACAAGATAAAAAGGTAGATTGTCATGCAAACAAAGCAGGTATTTACTATTTCTTTAGGTTCTCAGGTCGGCGAGTCGTCTGGTCATGGGTAGAACCTTCTTAGGCTACCCGCATTCCATGTTCTGGGCACTTCCTTGCCGTCGAGTCTTTCGAGCTTGTAAGCACCTTTGCCGAGTACCTCCCTTACCCTGTAGGGACCTTCCCAATTTGCCGCCAGCTTGCCTTCCCCTGGGGTCGGGACGCCGATGTCGTTGCGTCGCAGGACGAGGTCCCTTTCCTCGAAATCTCGTTTGAGGACTTTTGCGTTGTAACGCAGAGCTATTCTTTGTTTCAGCGCCGTTTCTGTTAGGTGAGCCATCTCCCTTGTTTCCTCAATCAGGTCCTTTTCGACCGCTTCGCTCATGCCCGCGAGTAGTAGTCGGGGGCTCGGTTCGCCGATTTCGACTGGTATCACCGCATCGACCCCGTATGTTAGGCGAAAGGGAGTTTCCCCCGTGGCGCTTTGCTCGGTTGTCCGGTAAGACCATAGGACGGAGGAGAGTTCGTCAGCCCAGCTTCCTTTCTTATTGTCTAGGCGCTTCTTTAGACCAAGAAGGACGACTTTGTTTGCGGCTTCTACCTGCCCGTTTGTTTGGGGATGTTCTACCGAGGAGAACTTTTGCTTTATCCCTAGGCCAGAGAGGAACTCCATGAACTTCTTGTCTGTGAACTGGGTCCCATTGTCTGAGATAACGACTTCCGGGATACCGAAACGGGTTATCACCTGCTTCCACATGAACTTCCGACAGTTGGAGGACGATATCGTAGCCAGCGGTTCAGCCTCCACCCATTTGGTGTAGTAGTCGATGGCGACAATGAGGTATTTGACTTGTCCTGGGCCGACCGGGAAAGGCCCCAGGAGGTCGACTCCCCATTGTGTGAAAGGTCGAGTAGTCGTCAGAGAATTTAGCTCGGAGGCCGGTGCCTTGTGGAAGTTGGCGTTTTGTTGACACTTTATACATTTTTTGACAAATTCCTTTGAGTCTTTCATCATTGTTGGCCAATAGTATCCTGCTCGGATGAGCTTCCTTGCTAGGGCTTTGCCCCCGATGTGGTGTCCACAACACCCCTCATGGACTTCTCTAAGCACGTAGTCCGTCTGGTCGGGGTGCAAACACTTCAACAGGGGCTGGCTGAGTCCCTTTTTGAATAGTTGTCCCTGTATAATTGCGTATGTGGCCGCCTCCCTTCTTAAGGCTTTGGCTGCTTTCTCATCTTCGGGCAACTTGCTGAGTTCCAGGAAGTTGGTGATGGGGTCTAGCCATGAGGGGTTTGACTTCGTCAAATGGAGGGCGACCGTTGGTTCCTTCACCATACCTTGGATGAGGGACCGGTTACCCGATCCTGGCTTTGTGCTCGCCAGCTTAGACAGGAGGTCCGCCCGTGTGTTCCTTTCTCTTGGGACGTGTTGGACGATGACCTCCTGTAACTGACTCGTTATTTCTCTAACCTTTTCCAAGTATTTTTGCAGGAGGGGGTCCCGGGCTTGGTAGCTTCCGTTTACCTGCGAGGTGACAACTTGTGAGTCGCTGCATACTTCGACCTTTGTCGCTCCGACTTCCCGAGCTAATGTTAGTCCGCCCAAGAGAGCTTCATATTCTGCTTGGTTGTTCGACACTGGAAACTCGAACTTAGTCGATTGTTCATAGATGACCCCTGCTGGGCTTTCTAGGATGACCCCTGCTCCCCCGGACGTTTGGTTGGAGGCTCCGTCAACGTGGAGCCTCCACCGTGTGCCCGTTTCCTCGGGAGGGTGCCCCGTCACTTCAACCAGAAAGTCTGCCATTGCCTGAGCTTTGATCGCGTGTCGGGGTTCATACTGTAGGTCGTATTGGGAGAGCTCGATGGCCCAGGTCATCATCCTACCGGCCAAGTCAGGCTTTTGCAGTACTTAGCGAATCGCCTGGTCCGTCCTTACGACTATACAATGGCTCTGGAAGTATTGTCTTAACCTTCGGGAGGAGACTAGGAGCGCCAGCGCCAGTTTTTCCAGCTTGCTGTATTTCAGTTCTGGTCCTTGGAGGACCCTGCTAACGAAATAAACAGGTTGTTGGGTCTTTTCCCCTTCTCTGACGAGCACCGTGGCCATTTCTTCCTCGGTTACCGATAGGTAGAGATAGAGCGGTTCTCCGGCCCTGGGTTTTCCGAGAACTGGTGGTGCCACTAAAATCTGCTTGAAGTGGTTGAATGCCTCCTCGCATGCTGAGGTCCATTCGAACGTCATTCCTTTTTTCATTAGATTGAAGAAAGGTAGGGCTCTTGCTGCTGACGCACCGAGGAATTGGGACAAAGCCGTTAACCTCCCGGCAAGTCGTTGGATGTCTTTGATACAGCCCGGGCTCTTCATCTGGAGAACTGCCTGACACTTCTCGGGGTTGGTTTCCACCCCTCTTTGAGTAATCATGAATCCCAAGAACTTACCGGCCTCCATGGCAAACGCGCACTTGAGCGGATTAAGCCTCATGCCGTGTTGCCGGAGGGACGAAAAAACACCATCAAGGTCGCTAAGGAGGTCGTTGGGTCGTGTAGTCTTCGCGAGTATGTCATCCACGTAGACTTCTACTGTTTTGCCTATGAGTTCACTGAATATCTTATTCATCAGCCTTTGGTACGTGGCCCCAGCGTTTTTCAAACCGAAAGGCATTACCCTGTAACAATAGATTCCTCTTGGTGTTATGAACGCCGTTTTTTCTTCGTCAGGTCGGTGCATCGGTATCTGATTGTATCCTGAGTAGGCGTCCATGAAGCTCAGATACCGGTATCCCGCCGCTGCATCAACGAGTGCGTCAATGTTAGGTAGAGGGTAGCAATCCTTGGGACACGCCTTGTTGAGGTCAGAGTAGTCTACGCACATTCTCCACCTCCCATTGTGCTTTTTGACCAAGACCACGTTTGACAACCAAGTCGAGTAGTCCAGTTCTCGGATGAATCCTGCTTCTAGGAGGCTGGCCGTTTGCCTGGCTACCTCTTCTGCTCTTTCTTGCGACATTTTTCTCCTCCTCTGGGCCACTGGCTTGGTTCCCGCCTTGACGGCCAGATGATGCGATATGAGCTGGGGATCTATCCCGGGCATATCGGCAGGCGTCCAGGCAAAGAGGTCGGCATTAGCCCTGATCATTTCCATCAATGGCTCCTTCATTTTGTGGGGGAGGTTCCTGTTTATCAATGTGAATTTATCGTCCTCCTCGCCGACCCTGAACTTTTCCAAGTCCCCTTCTGGCTCTGGTCTAGGTTTGTCGTCTATTCTGGCGTCTAGGTCAGCCAGGAAGACCCCAGACGCTTCTTTGGATTTTTTCCTGAGAGAGAGGCTGGCGTGGTCGCAAGCGACTGCCGTTTCCAAGTCGCCTTTGATGGATCCTATGGATCCGTCATCAGTGACAAACTTCATCACCAGCAGCTTTGTGCTAATGGCGGCCCCCAGGTCGTTAATGGTTTTTCTCCCCAGGATGATGTTATAAGCCGTGGAGTCTCGTAATATTACGAAGTCCGCCATGACTGTTCGTCGCTTTTGCCCCTGTCCCACAGAGGTTGGGAGTGAGATGATTCCATCCGGCTTGATGAAGTGGTCCCCCAACCCTACCACACCGTGCTGGTGGGTCGTCAGGTCGGCGTCCCTTAGTCCCAGGGCATCGAAAACGTTTCGAAACATGATGTTTGAGTCTGCCCCCGTATCTACCAGGATTCGTTTGACGAGGCCCGTTCCGACCCTGGCCGTGATGACCATGGGCAGACTTTCTGGTGCCTCGTCAAACCATTGGTCCTCTGGGCCGAAGGAGATGGGTGGGATACCTCGGAAACTTCTACCTGTCGAGGTGGAGACCACTAGGACCTTGGCGTCTTTTTTCTGTGCTGACTTTGACCTTGGGGCGGTATTCCTGGCCGTTACCACGTTTACCACCGTAAGGCCGTGGTCGTCACCCTCTGGTTCCTGCCGTCGCCTTGTTGGCCGGGATCTATCTTCGCTATCGTGGTCCCGGTTACGTCTCCTTGGTTCCCGTATAAGGTGGGAGAAGTCGGCAAGTTTCCCATCCCTGATAGCTTGCTCCAGGGCGTCTTTTAGGTCGAAGCAGTCTTGGGTCTTGTGTCCGTAACCCTTGTGGTACTCGCAGTAGAGGTTCTTGTTTCCTCCCGTCCTGTCTTTCAGAGGTCGGGGCTTTGACAGTATCCCCTTTTCTGCTATCTATTGGTAAACTTCGGTGATTGGTGCTGTGAGGGGGGTATAATTGGTGAACTTCCCAACTCGGGGGAACGGTTTGGGTGTTTTACCCGGACCGCCATCCCTGGCGTGTTCCTTTGGTCTTTCTCTGCCTTCATAGTGCCGGGCTTGGTTGTAGGCGGGCTGCCGCTTATTGGCAGCCACGACCCGGCTGACTTCTTCGTCATTGATGTATTCTTTGGCCACGCACTGGATCTCTTGCATTGTCCAAACGGGCTTTGTGGTAAGGTGTTTCCTGAAGTCCTCATTCGAGAGCCCGTTCGTCAAGCATAGACTTGCCACCGAGTCCGTTAGACCGTCAATTTCCAGGCACTCGTCATTGAAACGGTCCAGGTATTTCCTGGTCGGCTCTCCGGGTCTTTGTGTCACCCCTAGCAAATTGATTAGGTGTTTGGCTTTGACAATCCTGGTCGTGAATTGAGCCAAGAAGGCGTGGCTGATGTCGGAGAATTGAGTCACCGAGCCCTGCGGGAGGTTGTTGAACCACCGTATCGCCAGGCCCGCCAAGGTGACCGGGAAGGCGCGACATCTGACCTCGTCTCCTACCCCTTCCAGGTTCATTCTGGCCTCAAAGGCCGTCAAGTGTTCCAGGGGATCTTGTGTTCCATCATACTTCATGTCTGTTGGCTTGTCGAAGTGTTTCGGCAGCCGGACCTCGAGTACGGAACGGTGGAAAGGGGTCGCTCCAATTATCACTGGTCCCCGGGTAGTTCTCCCCGGCTCGTCATTCTCCCGACGGCCGTCCTCTTCGCCTCTGTTCGAAGCACGCCGTCTCTCGTATCGGGCGTAAATGATGGGGTCTCGACTTCTTCTTCTGGCTCGTCCCCGTCCCCCCGTGCTCTCCGACTCGTATTGGGGGCTGGGTGAGCGCCTCGAGCTACTCCTTGAACGGGAACGGGTGGGGCTTCGCTCCGGGGTGCGTTGGTCGCGTTCTCTTTCGGCTAGCCGGCGTTCTAAGTCTTGCATCCTATGGCGCAACTCTTGCATTATCCTGGCGTGGTTGTCGCCAGTTCCTCCGAAGGGGCGTCTTTCGTGAGTCTGCGTCGCATCCCTCGGAGGCGACCTCTGCTGTTGTCGGGTTTCTATCGAAACGGCGCCTCCCCCAAGCACGGGAGGCGCGGCCTCGCTGCCGGTCCCAGTCTGGACTAGTACGAAGTCCATGGACGATCCCCACAGACGGCGCCAATGTTCGGTAGGTCGGTTACCGGACGGTTCGGGTCAGGACCCAGGGTGAAGGAAAGGGCTCGTCTGGTCACGGTCTTCCAGTCCGGGGCTAGCGAGGTCCCGAGCACGTCGTGTGAGAGAAGAGGGAGGGTGCCACCTGCAAAGACACTCCGACGCTCTTGTCAGAATATGTGCAAGCGAAATGAGGGTGGTGTAGGGATGTGACGTACCTCGGGGGAAGAGCCATTCTTCCCCTTATATACATGTCAGTCCTGGGCCCCTCTGGAGGTCAGGCCCATATTTTTAGGGACGCTGTCCCATAGCTGTGTGTGAGCTGTATGGGACGCGTGTCAGGGTCGGTTGAAGGGCGCGTAGCCGGGCCGGGTGGAGCTCGGGTCGGGTTGACCCGCAGGAGTCCTGGGCTGGGCCGTAACAAATGGTCAGTCAGTAAATGAGAAATGATTATTCTCCAAACAAAAAGTATATTCCTTCTTGATTAATTGTGCATATATATATAGACACACACACAAATATTACTTTTTAAAAAATAATTTTCGCTTTTAGTAAATTTTAAGCAAAATGATGAGAATGCAGTAAAAGCAAAAAGCTCAAACCGAAAAGTTAATAATGGTAGCAAAGGCCCTTTATCCCTTTACAATTTAACGATAAAAAAAAGTGTCCATTTCAAAGGGAAAGGCTAAATAAAAAATAAACAATATTTTTTACATGTGAATGCTGGGTAGGAAGGAAACTATAAGAAGATCTGTCCTCTTTAAGATAATCATATATGGATGTAATTTGTCTAAGATTCAATCTATATATTCCTGTTAATAAGACAACTTTTTATTTGCATATGACCATAACGATTAACGATCATTAAATCTTTTTATTGTCTATTATTTCAAAAATAAATTGATATTGGTAACTTGGTGTATATATATTTTTGCAATGTATTTGACTATTTGTTAACATCATTTGGTGACTATACAAATTTTTACATTATTCAATTATGTGTAAGTTTTTTATTTTTAATTTTTTAATAATATTTTTCAATTTCACACATAACAAAAAATTGACATTAGACTATAAAAAGAAAATTTAGGAGGTCAGCAATTTTATTAAAATTTGACCAATACTTAACCAACAAAAAAAAAAGTGAGTAATCTTACATTATTAGATGTAATCTCACATCATTAAAAATACTAATAATAACTAATTGATGGCTACAAATCACAAAAACTGCTATCCTAACATTCCTCTTTCTAATAATCATGTTACACGTACATTAAAATTAATTTCTAGTATAAATTATACATTAAAATACAAATACATATTAAAAATGAGTTACACAATATATAATAACTAATTTTAGTCGCTAAATTTAATATATAAATAATATTTTTGAAATTTCAAATAGTTCTTGAAACAACCTAAAAGTAGATAAGTAGCAGTAGGTAGAAACCTTTTTGAATCGCCACATAAACTATTTCCATTTATTCTCACAGAAGAATCATAACACCAAAATGCATGCGTTCTCATCAACAATAATAAGCACTCCATGATCATTTAGCCATATTCATCACCATCACCCTCCTCCTCCTCCTCCATTTTTTTTTCACTCTTAGCTTGCACATATACATGGGAGCTCGTTGCTCCAAATTCTCTTTTTGCTGGTTCCACTCGAACCTCAAACCATGTGTCCTTGAATCCCCCGACCAAGGTTAGTTTCTTATGTTTCGTCTCAGTCCCAAATTATTCTTAAAATATATTTAATGCGACTAAATATATAACCATTTATTAATATAATTTCTAGAGTAGGTATTAAATATGATTGAGAAATCTATGGAAATGTTTCTGGGCCTTGAAAGATGTGATTTTGTTGCAGAAAATGGTGGAAAGAGTGAAAAGGAGTTGTGTGTGAGGTTTGGAGAGTTCAAGTTGGAGGAACTGAAGGGTGCAACAAACGGTTTCAGTTCGGAGAACATAGTGTCTGAGCATGGAGAGAAGGCTCCCAATGTGGTCTACAAAGGGAAGCTTCAAAATGGAAATTCCATCGCCATTAAACGCTTCAACAAGTTTGCTTGGCCCGATTCTCGCCAATTCCTTGTTCGTTAACAACAACTACTTTTCTCTTACTCATATCAATTATCTATATAAAAATGAATAATGTTGCAGGAAGAAGCAAGGCAAGTGGGGAGCCTTAGAAGTGAACGTTTGGCGAATTTGATTGGTTATTGCTATGAAGGGGAAGAGAGGCTTCTAGTTGCTGAGTTCATGCCCCATGAAACACTTGCCAAACATCTCTTTCATTGTACCTTATTCTTTTTCTTTCTTTCTAATTAATATACTAATATTTCATTAATAACCTCCACTTATTTTATTTTTTATGGATGCAGGGGAGAGAGAGCCAATGAAATGGGCAATGAGGTTGAGGGTGGCATTGTACTTAGCTCAAGGTCTAGAGTATTGCACAAGTAAAGGAAGGGGTTTGTATCATGATCTGAATGCCTATAGAATCTTGTTTGACCAGGATGGTAATCCTAGGTTGTCTTGCTTTGGCCTCATGAAGAACAGCAGAGATGGCAAGAGTTACAGCACTAATTTGGCTTTCACCCCTCCTGAGTATCTAAGGACTGGTATAATCTATTGATGGAACCACTCTTTATATGCTTGAAATGTTACAATAATTGTAATAACCTTCTTGGTTTATATATATGCAGGGAGAGTGACCCCAGAGAGTGTGGTTTATAGTTTTGGAACATTGTTGCTTGATCTCTTGAGTGGTAAACATATTCCCCCAAGCCATGTAAGTTTGCTTTTAATTTCAAAACAAAATCATTGAGTCATTCTTAATTAAGAGAGAAATTGATTTTGTAATCATCAAATTTGCAGGCACTTGACCTTATTCGGGGGAAGAATTTCTTGATGTTGATGGATTCAGCGTTGGAGGGTCATTTCTCAAAAGATGATGGAACAGAGTTGGTTCGTTTGGCTTCTCGTTGTTTGCAGTATGAACCTCGTGAGAGGCCAAATGCTAAGTCTCTTGTTGCTTCTCTCATCTCACTTCACAAACAATCAGAGGTACTACTTACACATTCACACTAAAAATTGAATTAAACTAAACACAAATATATCGTGATTAATTTTAGTGTATAAATATTATTTCTATATATAATATACTAATATTTTATCCGTAATAATATTTATGAAAGTATAAATTTTTTAAAATTACATAGATTTTTGTTTTGATATTATATATTATGTTAAAAAAAATTATAAAATCAAATTACTTTTACAAAAATATCGTATGGGACAAAAGTTTTTATCGACTAAGAAGACTAGAATTTTAGTAAAAAAAATTCTTAATTTTTGATAAAAAAATTTAATTTTAATTATAATAAAAAAGTGACATGTGACATATTTTAGTATTAAAACTAGTAATATATAATATATAATATATGTACCAACAGTATTCTTGAATCCTATTTGTTTTTATGGTTGATATATATAGATATATTATTTTATAAGATGTCTTCTATTATGATAAGCCTATTTCTCATGAAATATTTCCCTTCTTTCATGGTTTCTGAACAGCCTTAAATAATAAATTAGGCAATAAGTTACATTCAGCTACTGTATATAACGAGAATGAGAGAAGTTTTAGTGGACAAATTTTTGTTCTTAAATATTCTTGATTATATATATATCGATAAAAAAAATAATTTTGCAATTTTTAAGATTTGAATTTAAGACTTCTTAGTTAAAGTACAAGATAGTGTTTACATATATTTGTTATTATATACGCAAATGTTCACTTTTTTATTTTTTATATTAGAATGACAATGGTATTTTTTTAGATTATGAATTGTTGGGGTGTTATTTTTAAATGTGGCACAATTTAATTTGGACTCTCCGATTTATAAAAAATACAAAAATTAGATCTTTTTATTTTTGAGGTACAAAAATTGAACTCTCCAATATAAAAAATTAGACCTTTCGATTTCTACTTCAAAAAAAATTAAAATATAAAAATCAGACTCAATAATTTCTGTACCTTCTACAATTTTAACCCATCTCGCATCCACAAAAAAAATTAGCCGCAAACGTTTACATGCACCTAATCTAATCACTAAATTCTTAGTAGTATGATGTTAAGGATAGGTTTAATTTAAGTAGGGTAGTTTTGGATATTTTACACATATTTTTTGTCGATTTGGTTTAGTGAGAGGTTTTTCCTAAATTTTAAAATCGAAAACCGAAACGAATCGGTAAAAACAAGGCAAAAATTCAGTATTTCGATTGTTTCAGTTTGTTCAATTTTTGTTTTTTTTTTTTGGTTGATCGATTTTGAATTATCCCAGTATGATGATGTTAACTGTTATTGTCAACGAATGTGAAAGAAAACAAAACAACTATTGTTAATAAAAAATACCAATATACATTAAAAATATGTTTTTATATGTATTTAATTTGTGTATATATATATTACAACTAAATAATTAAATCTATCGTAGTAAGTTGACCAAAAAGATGTTTTGTTGACCAAAAAAATCTATCGTAGTAAAATAATTAATTTTTTTTTTAATCAAATATAAGGAAACTCAAATTCGTAATTTCTTAACTGAGTATAGAGAAATTGTACCATTTGAGCTATAAATAAATTTGTATACAATAGTATAATAAATTTTTTTTATAAAATGTTAAATACATATTTGTATATATTGTGATTGATGAGTAACTCATTTTTAATGTATACTTAACACTATTGATATTAATTCCATATTGGGAAGACTATAATATCTCATTATGGATAGTAAATGAGCAGGTTCCCTCATATGTTCTGATGGGTCTGAAGCATGAAACTACATTATCCTCAACAAAGCAATTGGCATTGACACCTTTTGGGGAAGCTTGTTTAAGAGTGGACCTTACTGCCATACATGAAATATTAGAGAAGATTGGTTACAAAGATGATGAAGGAATTGCCAATGAGGTTTGAGTGTTTGACCCTCCATCTTCACTTCACTCCGGGTTTGGGTCAAATTAGGGTTAAACTAAAACTCAAATTTGACCCAAAATAATTTTTACTATTGATTTAAATTAGATTATTTTTATTTTTAGAAGTTATAAACTTTTTATATCAAAAAACAACTCAAGATATAATAATCAATGTTTTGAAAATCAAACCGACAAAAAATAAAAAAATTCAAAAGTTTAAATATTTAAATGAAATTCAACTGAAGTTAAACTAGATATAATAAAATAATATATTTATTATGTACATAATATATATCTTTTAAAAAAATAAATTTTTTTGTTAATTATTTTAAATTAATTAATCATTAAAAAGTCCAGGGTAAGTGGTTTAATTTTTTTTTTTTTTTTTTTGGTTTTTTTTTTATCAATTTATTGACAATTGATTTTAACCTAAAATCAGTTTAGTAATTGATTTTTGGTTAATTCGCTCAAATCGGTTGATTAGGTTCTAATAATAATAATAATAATAATAAAAGAATTACTAATTTACTATGTATCCTATAAAATTACAGGATGCTAATATTCTTAACTAAAATTGTCACCTCTCGTTAACTAAAATTAATTTTTAAAGTTTAAAACCTTAAAAAGTCACCAAAAAAAACCTTAAAAATAAATCTTTAATCATTGATTCTAAAATGATAAAGTGATATTAGCTCTCCCTCTTTGCTAAAGTTTTTCAATTTACTCCTTATTCTCACTATTTTATTTTTTATGATGATAAAATAATTTTTTCTATTGAGAATAATTTGAAAATAATATATAATAAAAGAATGAAAGTATTAATTAGGTAGTAACAATATCTAATTCCTATAAAATTTTATGGAATCACATGGTTTACAATATTATCATTATTTATTTCTTAAAATGAATTCTTTTAAAGAATTATTTGATTATAGATGGAATTTTAGAATGAAATTTCAGAACCCAAACCCAATCAAGTAAAATTTGGGCTGGGCCAAGTAATTGGAGTGGGCTGAAAGCACTAAATTGTTATTGTGGAATTGCAGCTTTCATTTCAATTATGGACCAGTCAAATGCAGGAGACCTTGAATTTGAAGAAGCATGGAGATACTGCTTTTCGAGCAAAGGACTTTGCCACTGCCATTAATTGCTATACTCAAGTAAGTGCCCTTTGTGTTCATGTACAATGTTGTTTCTGCATCAATGACTAATAGGAGCTTGAATCCCTTTGAATATTATTATCTAAAAGAAATGAATTTGCTTCTTTAAAATTTTGTACTAATAAAAGGATTGAAACTCATTAATTTTGGGTCATGTTATATGAAAGTAGTGATTTTTTTAAACAACCACTTGCCTATGATGGACGGACATGGACACTGATACCGATACTACATGACACGACATGGAACATACGGAGACACAAATTTTAAAATTTTATAAGAGGGATATATAAAATATAAAGTATTTTTTAGATAAATCGTAATGATATTTTGATATTTTATTAATATCAAAATATATATTTTAATTTTTTAATTATATCAAATATTTAAAATATATTTTGTTGTAATAAATAATAATATATATTATATCTAAATTTATTTTAAGAATATACGTTAAGAATAAGACTGGACACGCTGACACGTGATGATATTTAAGTGTGTCGAAGCATGTCCAAAGAAGAATTTTTCATTTTTTATTAAGACACAGTTGGACACAACAGACACGCATGTCGGACGAATGTTGATGAGTGTAGTGTCCGAAATATGTCCGACATGTGGACACGACAACTCAACGAAGTATCCGTGTTTCATAGCCACTTGCAAACTAATTAATGGATGTAATGATAATTGTGATAGGGTATTAAGTAGTTGGTTAAATGAGAACTAATTTAGTAGTTTAAATAATATTTTTATTTATCTAAGAAATTATTTTTTTAGATCATTGAAACAATTCAATAAGATAATTTATCATCAGGCGATGTAATAGGCCAAATTCCAATAACATGTACTCCATGGACTGTGACAATTTGAATTGCTAGTTGGTTTGTTCACTATTGCACACAAAGTCTTATTATGTTGTTTACTTTTGAATGGATCAGTTCATAGATGGAGGAACAATGGTATCACCAACAGTGTATGCAAGGAGGTGCTTATCATATTTGATGAAAGAGAAAGGAGAAGAAGCATTAGGAGATGCAATGCAAGCCCAAACAGTGTCTCCTCAATGGCTCACTGCTTTCTATCTTCAAGCAGCTTGTCTCTTCACCCTTGGAATGGATCATGATGCTCAACAAACTCTCAACCATGCCACTAACATGGAACCCAAAACAAACAAAATTTGATACTTTTCTACACAATTCTAATCATTTCTTTTCTTGGAATATAGTATAAGTAGTAATGACTGGTTTGGAATTTTATTGGTGCAGCCACTTTTTCATCTCCTTCTTCTCCAAAAAAATATTATTTTCATCACTGAAAAAGAATAATATTTGTGTATTATTAAAATAAAATTTGCATATTTTAAAATTCATGTTGGTTGATCATTGAGGATTTTTGAACCAATAATAGCAATCATTACTTAGAGCAAATTAGTAACAATTATTAATATTGACTTAGTCCTAGTTACACAACTCTGTTCCATATATATACCAGACAGTTACAACAGACTTCACAACTAACACACTTTAAAAAGTAACTAACCATCACAAAATACTCATCATTTGAAACCTTGAGCAACTAATCTAACTTTAAATGTCTATATTTCATCATTTGAAAGTTTCTTGACAGCAAAGACCCACTTTCAACCTATGATTTTAGCATCTTTTGGTGGTTGGACCAAAGTCCATATTTGATTCCTCTTCCAATGAGGTATGGTAAGAGCAATAGATATTGTTTTAGGTAATTTTACATCACTTTTGGTATCTGATATAGTGGTGACTAGAGCTTTTGGCTTGACAATTCTAGCCTTAGCTCTAATTATTATTGGATGCTTATTACTTATGGGATAAATAAAGGTAGGGGAGGGGTTGTTTTTGGATTTCTGGTATAGGAATTGGAGTGGGAGACGCTGTATTTGATGTAGCTTGAGACATTGTTTTCATCTTCATTTGATTTTTGCAAAGGCATTCTTTTATCTTTTTATTTGCTTTATGCTAATTTTTTTTTTTTTTTACTTTTGAGACTCACCAAAGATCGAATTTTAAATCTTTCGGACAAAGAATTCTGATACCATCAACAGAATTATGGTGCAGCAGAACAAACTCAGAGCAAAATAGTTACGATTATCAATATTGAAACGTGAAGAATTTTACACTAACTCAGCCTTAGTTACACAACTCTGTTCTATATATATACCCAAGTCTGCTAAAGCAGTTACAACAGACTTCATAACATATTTTAAAAAGTAACTAACCATAACAAAATGCTCAAATAAGGCCAAGTTATACACTTGTCCTTATTCTCATTTCTATACTCAATAATTTTATTTTCTCTTTTCTTCTGTCAATACTAACGTCGCATATAAAAAAGTTCCGTTAAGTAAAGTTATAAGTTATTTTAAAAATTAATCCAAATTTGTCAAATACTTTATGATCTTGTTATAAATTTTTTCCTTTTTGTTTTGGAAAAAAAAACATGTTAGCATTTTTTCTACTATTAATAGTTAATTTCAAAGTAACAAACTGAATTTTTATTAAATGAATGAAAAGATCATTCATACTTTCAAAAGGATTATCATTTAAATTTTATCAAAATATTTTGACTTTTAAGTATTATTTATTATTTATTTCCGTTTTATTAAAGGTAAGAGCATGTTAAATATAACTGATATTTAAAGCTATGTCTATTAATGAAGTGTTATTTATATTCAAAGGAACCAACTAATATATATAGCCATATGCATCTAGTTTAGATATTAGTAATCAGTGTTTTAATTTGGGAGAAATGCTAGGCAAGCAACTTTTGTGATTTGTAACCATCAACGATGGTTTTAATGGTGTGAGATTGGTGTGAGATTTCATTCAATAACTTATTTTTCTTTGTTGGCTACATGCTGGCCAAAATTTAAGAAAGTTGTTGCCCCCTAGAATTTTCCTTTAATTTGGTGTAAGTAAATATTAATTAAATTAAAAATAAATAATATATGTAGCATAGTTAAAAAAAATTTTGGATTTCTTATTTCATATTTGTCTCTAATAATATAAAGGTGTGAAGGATAACAGTAAAAATTTATATATAGTTATATTCATATAAAATTACTAGTTAAGAACCATTAAATAATTTAATATATTTAATTAAATTATTATCTAATAATTTTTAACTAATAATTTTACATAAAAATCGCTACACGTAAACTTTTATCCATATACACAATAATAAACTTTGGAATTCTTGGTGGAGTAATGCTGGCCGCATATAATTTCTACTCATATCTTTATAATTACTCAAATAATTTGGGATATATCCATCCAAACTTTTGGATACACTTAGATGTTTGCTCACGAAATTGTGAAGACATGCCAAGTGAATTGGGACCAGCAGCATTACTCCTTTTTTTTTTTTTTTTTTTCCTTTTTTGATGGTTGAAAAGCAAATAACGAAAATGAACTATTCTGAGAAGAAATAAGATTGTACATCATGGAAAGAAATATGGAGAAAAATAACAGAGCACAACAATTTTTTTTTAGTTTGTCTCCTCCCTTCATTGTTTCTTTTGAAATTTCAATTATTTATGTAATTTATTTTCTCATTGCAATTTTTTTTAAATAAGGGGAAAAGAAGAAACAAATAGAACTTTTTTTTTTTGGTGACAAACAAATAGAACTTTTAAAATAAGTAATGTTACTCATAACCTCACACAAATTTAAGTATCATTATTCATTCTTTTTTTTTTTCCTAAAATAAAGTTTCTTACTTTTCTTCCTTATCTGATTTCCTGTATACAATAATTCATAGAAATCTCAGCTGTCATGAATTGTTTATGTCATTTTCTTTTAGATATGGATATATGATATTATAATGGCTATTATTTAAACGTTTCTTATGAATTTAAGAGTATGGTACGCGTACTTCTTATTATCATTTTCTTATTGACTACATTATTGGTAAATATGGGAAAGTTTTTTATTTGAACTTTTGATAAATAATTTAAGTCAGCAAGGAATAAGACTAGAAAATATAAATATTAATTAATTAATTAATTAAAAAAGGTTATTTAAAATTTTAAATAATATAATATTTTATGATATAAATATAAATAATATCATATTAAAACTTAAAAATTTAAATATATAAAAATTTTACCTTACTATACAATAACTTTGAATTCAAATGTTAATTTAAAGTATAATTTGTTAATAATTATAATCTATAATTTATATATAATAAGTATTAATATCATAATTATTATCAAATAAATATTATTGAAAGAATTTTAAATATTTTTGAAATACCAATATTTTAATAATTTAAACCGTTGATATATATATATTAAAATTAATGGTTAAAATTACTGAAAATTCGATATTTCAGGAACACTTGAAAATTTTCTAATATTATTACCCCATACGTTTTTCAAAGCGAACCAATTCGTTGCATGGCTGTATGTAATTGTAATGGTTGTCTTAACTCATAACCAAGTTGTTACGTACATGTTTGGTAGCACGTCATTTTCTATATTAAATAATTAATGTTAAAGCATCTAATTGAAGGAAATGAAAATGTAAGTTCTGAGAAAAACAAAAGAAATTGAAATTGTAACGTTCCATCAATCCATCATGAGTTCTTCACTTAGAAGACGCAATGTTCACGTGAGAATCTGCATCTTCACCTGAATTCCATGCTAAATACTATATAGTTAGTAGGTACCTCATAAGTTCTAAATTTCTAATTGTAGCAATATAACACTTTTCTTAATGAGATTGATTAAGCCTTGTTTACTATTAAATGAAGAACTATAACTATTAATCAAGGTGCAATTACTATTTGGTCATCACCAAACGTTATAGTAAAATTTGAACAACTAAATATTTTTCTTGCTGGATTAAAGAAGGGTAATTCACACAAAAAAAATTAAATGTGGATCAATATTACATTAATGTCCTAAAATAAAATGGCTTACATACATGTCCAATTTTATCTTTATAATGAAATTCGATTTATATTTTTTTGCAATGTAATCGAATCAATTTAATTCAATTTACACTATGTTATGTTGGAAGCACATGATAAATCGAATCTATTAGCTTCGATTTAGTACTGATACATATTATTGATATTTTCTTGTTTTGAAGTTAATTGATTAACTTTAAAACATAAATGTGAATAAAGAAATATTTCAATTTAGATTCAAATAAAATATCAAAACAAATACGAATAAAAATCTAACTTTTGTGTTTTAGTTCAAATTCTAGAAAATCTACATTTTTACAAATTTATGAATTTAAAACTGAACAATAAACGATTTTTAAAAATTCATTAAAAATCGTCCTTTGACTCATTAACATCTAAGGAATCATGATCAGAATTTTTGATGTTGAAAAAATTGATATAAAATATAGTCCTCCAAAATAGTATAGGAATATAAAACTTAAATTTTTTTTCAAAAAAAATAACAAAATAATTATATGTACAATATAAAATAAACAACTATATTATATAAATATATAATTTATAAAATAATTAAAATATTATACTAATTAAATTATCATTTAATTTATAAAATTAAATATAAAACTTATGCTTTGATGATGTTATCTTTATCTGAGACAAGGATTTCAAAAAATTTAAAAATTATAATTTGATCCCTTAACTTTACAAATATTTTTGGTATTTATTACAAGTAATTTTTATTGCATGACCAATATAATTTCTATTTAATAATATATATATATATATTACCTAATTAATCTCTACTTACCATACTTAGATGAGATCTTATTAATATGAGATAATTTTTGGATCATAAGTGAAAACAAAAGAAATAAATTACAAATACACCACATCACTTTGTCCTTAAATTATATTTACTAGAGAAGTGCTATACGTACAATTTTTTTTTTTAAACTAAATTTGACTCAATTAAACAATAAAATTTAGATAAATAAGTGAATAAGAATGGTAAAATTTTTTTTTTTATATTAGACCAATTTAATTAAAGTTGATTGACATAACAAACTTATACCTGTAGATTACTCATTGTAGTATAGCCCATAGTCTATCAAAGTTTCTTAAATCTGTCTCATTGAAAAACTTGCCTTAGCTAAGAGAGTTAAAGACCGATGTAACTGTTGTAAGAATGCACAAGACTTTGAAAAATTATATGCTTTTTTAAAAAGTGCAAGGCAAATAAAATAAAATAATATTACTTATTGTAATTGAGGAGTAAAAATGCAAGAGGATAGAGTAGACAAATAATAGTAGGGTTCATTACAGACCTATAAACTATAAAGAACATAGAGTGGAGTCAGCTCAATCCAATAGAGTTCTAGCACTGTACTATCTATGTGCATGCAAGGAGAGTTCACATGTATCAACTTCATCAAGAATTTCTTTTTTTTTTTTTTTTTTTTTTTTTTTTTTTTTTTTATAAATAAATGCTAATAAACTGCCAGTTTAGCACTAGAAAATATTTTAGTTTTGACAATAATTTCTAAAGAGTCTCCTAAATCACAAAATTTGACATATTTCACCTATAAAGCAAAGTTTGTTGAAATTTTGTAAATTTTTAGAGGCTAACTTTGGTAAAAACAAATAAACAAATAAAAAATGTTGTACATTCCAATATCCCATTCTTACCTGTATTTTTAATAGGTAACTACTCTTTAACATTCTCTCATCATAATCTTAACTTAAAAAGTATGACTTATTTATTTTGTCACACTTTAAATAAAGATAACATTTTTATAGGGGCAAAAAACCATATTAAGCCACATGCAGAAATGTTTAACCAAAATACGCCAAACAGAAATTTGTTTCAGCAATAAGTCAAGAGGCATATTTATATAAATCGAACCACCCAGGTTCGAACTCTATTAGCAAGTAATTCGAACCATCTAAGTTCGAACTACTACTGGAAAAATGTAAATAATTCGAACCGGTTAGGTTCGAACCAGGAAAGCATGTAATTCGAACCGGTTGAGTTCGAATTATGCGGAGATTAGTTTTAATAAATCGAACCAGGTTGGTTCGAATTATGGGGAGAGAGGTTGATTGTAGTAATTCGAACCAGGCTGGTTCGAATTACATGCATCATGGTTCGAAGAAGGTTAGTTCGAACCAGGTTGGTTCGAATTATGGGGAGAGAGGTTGATTGTAGTAATTCGAACCAGGCTGGTTCGAATTACATGTATCATGGTTCGAACCAGGTTAGTTCGAATTAGTAGGACTTAGAGCTCTATATAAACCCTGTAAACGTGATTTGCTCTCATTAGAGGACGTAAGATGGCTAGTGAGGAGGAGAGTTTTGCTGTTCTGGTACACCACAGAGGATCCATCAAGAGGAAAACTCGGTCCGGAGTGAAGTTCACAGATAAGAATCATCTCTATATTGTGGTGAATCGAACGACAAGCTATGATGACCTGGTTAGATCTGTGCTGATGAAACTTGGCCTGGAAGGTGCGAAGCGGATTAAGAAGTTTTTCTATCGCATTCCAGTCACGATCCTGCACGATACGGTGAAGTATGATTGTCTCACGATTGGTAGTGATGAGGACCTCCAAGTCATGTTTCTTTGTCGGAGGCAGTTTCCGGAGGTCCGCACACCAGAGTTGCTGGCAAAGCTGGTTGATGTGGTATCCAGCTCAGGGGGTTCGAACCGGAATACCACCAATGTAGCCACGGCAGCTGGCTCCAGTTCCATGGCTGCTGTGGCTTTTTCCTCCGTCCCAGTTTACGAGCCAGTGGCCCAACTTGTCGCCTCTCCGTCATTTGCTGTTGATTTGAATGACGGCGTCCGCGACGAGGTAGGATCCTTTGATGTTCTGCCAAACGCTTTACACGGCGTTCCACCGGTTGGCGTCGGAGACGGAGAATTGGGTGATCCTGATGAGGACGACGTTGAGCCCGAAACGATTGAGGATGATAGCGGGGACGAGGTTGTAGCGGCTCGGCCTGCATTGGCTGGCGGTGGTTCTAGCTCTGGCACACAGCAGTATCCACCATATTTTTCTTCGCTGGACCTGGACGCCATGACGCATGAGGGTGCGCTAGGGCACCCTGTTGGATTCGGAGCTAGAGATGCGGAAGGGAATGCTGGTCTCACAGAGTTCCAAGTTGGTCAGCAATTCCAGGATAAAGATGAGGCCCTGTTAAGTGTGAAGACTTACAGCATCCGGCGAGGGGTACAGTACAAGGTGGTGGAGTCCGATCACCGCCGGTATGTGGGCAAGTGTTCCGAGTTCGGGAATGGGTGCACATGGTTGATTCGACTCAGTCTCCGGAAGCGCAAGGGCATTTGGGAGGTCAAACGGTACAATGGCCCTCACACTTGCCTGGCCACATCCATATCAAGTGATCACAGAAGTTTGGATCATTCTGTGATTTCGGCGTTCATTATGCCAATGGTTAGGGCTGACGCATCGGTTAGCATCAAGGTGCTCCTGAACGCCACGGCAGCGCATTTTGGTTTTAGGCCGACTTACAGGATGGTATGGATGGCGAAGCAGAAGGCCGTTGGCCTCATCTACGGTGATTGGGATGAGTCATACAGCGAGATACCTAGGTGGGTGTTGGGTGTCCAGCTGACGATGCCTGGTACTGTTGCGGTCCTCAGGACGAGCCCGGTTCTAGTTGGAGGACAGGTGGACGAGTCTCAAGCTTATTTCCACAGACTTTTCTGGACTTTCCCTCCGTGCATCGAGGCATTCCGGCATTGCAAGCCGCTAGTCAGCATTGACGGCACACATCTATATGGTAAGTATGGGGGAACGTTGCTCATTGCGATTGCACAGGACGGGAACTCCAACATTCTACCTGTCGCATTCGCACTAGTAGAGGGTGAGAATGCGGAGTCCTGGACATTCTTTCTCTCGCACCTTCGGCAGCACGTGACCCCGCAGCCCGGTCTGCTGGTTATATCGGATAGGCACAACGGCATCAAGTCTGCGCTTGAGGCCCCGGACGGAGGTTGGTTACCGCCATCTGCGTACCGTGCATTCTGCATACGACACGTAGCGGCTAATTTCGCCCTTACCTTCAAGGGCAAAGACGCTAGGAGGCTTCTGGTGAATGCAGCGTACGCGAAGACTGAGGTTGAGTTTGATTACTGGTTTGATATACTGCGGTCTGAAGACCCGGCGATGTGTGAGTGGGCGAACCGTATTGATTACCCCTTGTGGACGCAGCATCGCGATGAGGGAAGGAGATTCGGTCACATGACGACGAATATCTCCGAGTGTGTGAACTCAATCCTCAAGGGTGTAAGAAATCTTCCTGTAGCATCCCTGGTGAAGGCAACATATGGTAGGCTGGCCGAACTCTTTGTTCGCAAGGGGCGAGAGGCTGAGACCCAGATGGGCACCGGACAGCAGTTCAGTCAGTATTTGGTGAAGTGTATTGAGGCCAACTTGAAGACGGCCAGGTGCTTCACGGTGACGTTGTATGACCGTGATAACTCCGAGTTCACCGTTGCGGAGACCACTCCGACTGGTACTTTCTCATTGGGTACTTACCGAGTATCGCTTGCCTCCCGGACATGTGACTGTGGGTACTTTTAGGCGCTTCATTTCCCGTGTCAGCACGCACTTGCATGCTGTGCCTACGCACGTGTGAGCTGGAGCTCCTATGTTCATAGCGTCTATCAGATTAGCTCGGTGTTCAATGTCTATCGGTTGGGATTCACACCTCCAATCCCGGAGGGCTTCTGGCCACCCTACGATGGGCCCACCGTGATTCCGGACCCAAACAGAAGGCGTGCGAGAGAGGGGAGGCCTAGATCCACAAGGATACGGACAAATATAGATGAGGCAGATCCAAACAGGCCAAAATGGTGTGGCCTTTGTCGCCAACCCGGACACACTAGACGTAGATGCCCACAGGTAGTAGGATCGTCTCAGACAGGGCGAAATTAGCTTCCATGATGTTATTCTTAGTGTTATTTACATTTAAGTTGTCTTATTAGATGCATTGCTTGACCACGTATGTAACTTGTTGAGATTAATGCATTGTACTTTGGTATTTGCGAGTAGTAATGAGTATGTTGTCTTTCATTACAAGTAATACTACAGGACTCGTTGATCCTCATTTTAATAACTAAACGAAATCATTATACCTTGTCATGTATCATTTAATACAAATAGTCAACGTCCCCGAACACAAGTTACTAACAACATACATAAACAGAGCACTACATAACAAGAAAAGTACACCTAACTATCATACATGACTGAAATAGAGGAAACAAAATACATGAAATGTGACTCATCTAAACAGATGCGAACCAGTACCACAGCGACGTGCTACCCGTGCCCTCTGACCTCGACGGACAGGCGGCTCCTCATCCTCTATCTCATCCTCCTCCTCCTGCGGAGCAGGCTGTACTGGTGGCGCAACACGCAACGGGGCTGCCGACGATCCTGCGATAGACTCTGATGCAGCGGTGAAGGCGGATGTAGGGGTACCTCCAAGACGAAACTGCTGACCAGCGGATGAGAATGGAGGCTCGTTCAGATCAACATCTAAGGGGGCCTGGATCCCTGAGGTCTGGCCAGCTCTGCGGGGGGTCACGTCACCCTGCATGATGGCGGTGATCTCATCTAGGAAGCGTGGACTCCCGAAGTCCCCAACAAGCGAGTCTGACCCAACAAAGTCTGCCCACTGTGATCCTGATATGCGCCAAGGTGTACCACCCTGCTCAGCCTGATCATCCGCTGGCACACCAACGAAGTAATCTCCAAGAGGGACCGATCCAGGTCCAGCGGCACCAGTGTCAGCCCCGTCACCGACCCCTGTGCCATACCACTCACCTCCATGACCGCCATCGTGTGTACTAGTACCTCCATCGTGTGTGCCTCCTCCAACGTGGCCAGGCTGGTCGTCATCGTCGTCCCCATGGTCAGCACCCCTCCTCGCCCTATGATCCGGCCACCTCCACTGACGCTGGCTCCTCCGTGTCCCTACACCCATCCTCCTCTCAACCCTGCGCCTGTCAGGCACGTCATCCGGAGGATCCATGTCAGGCACTCGCCCCGGACCCCGCTGTGAGGACTCAACTGGTATAGGAACTGATCTCGGATCCCCCAGCTGAGTGTCCGGGGCCAAGAACCTCTTCCCATGCTGACTCCACCACTGAAGGAACTGATGAGACGGTCCAGGGTCGGCAACAACGTCGAACCTCAATACACTGTCATGACGAGCGTCCCAGTATGCATGCCACTTCCGCATGGAAGAGGGGAACCATCGATCGCCGCCTCTCCCGTCCTTGGACATCAGAAAGTCGATGTTCAAGGCGGGACGCGGAGGGGCCTGTACCCCTCCAAACTGAGGAAGAACACGATCTATCTGATGCCACTCTATGACAGCAAAGTAGATCAGCGCGGTCACAGAGCGCCACACCGCCATGTGCCGAGGCTCCAAAACCTCCGGATGCAACACCTGAAGTACGTTGGGGCTACTATACGGCATCCATATAAACTGCAGAACGAACCCACCCTTATCAGGGCAACTGTACGACCCAAGTGTAAAATATTTAACTAAAAGAGCATCAGTTATTAATTAGCATACTAACCTCCTTGGACTGTAACCGGTCTATCCTAAGCTTCCACATCTGCACTCTCGGACCCTTCTCGTTACCGGAAGGGTTGTAACCTGCCCATCTGCACCATACACATGAGTTACATATACTAATATATGTGTTTACATTATGCAATAGAGTATTAACATACACGCAATTCTGTAAGTCATATTGAAAAAGAATAGGCCCAGTATAGTACCTCGACGCCAACGGCCAGCTGAAAGTCTCATATCCTGCAGGCCTAAACTGAGGAAACCGCCAAAAGATCCAAGACTGCAGTAGCTGAAGAGGGCCCGCTAACTTCACAACATGTCTGTTTGCCACTCTGCACATGCACCGGTACAACCAGGCCAGTACTGCCGAACCCCAGCTGTACGTACCCAGCTCCTCCAGCCTCGCTACATATGGAAGCCATCTAATGTGAATCCGGTTGCCAGACTTGTCCGCAAACAGCTGCGTGCCCAGCAACATCATGATGTACGCACGGACATATCGGCGAACAGTGTCATCATCTGCATCCTCAGGGCACTCACCAAAGGTCTCCTGAAACCAGCTGCAGTTCACTGCGTACTTCTGAACCTGACTGGGAGGAGGTATAACTCCTAGCAACTCCTGGAACCAGACCCAGGGTGGACGGCCGCCATCGATGTATATATGGAACTCTGACAGGCACCCGCTCACGTAACGACCATCGACTGGCAAACCCAGCTGGTATGCCACGTCCTGGAGTGTGATCGTGCACTCTCCGAACGGCATATGAAAAGTGTGCGTCTCGGGACGCCATCTCTCCGCGAATGCACTGACGAGCGCCTCGTCTACCCGGAACCACCGGTCGTTCAGCCTTGCAAGATGGTATAGCCCTGCCATCTGCAAGTATGGAACGTATCTGTCATCAAGACGCATGCCCTGCTGCCGCCTCATGCTCCTAATGCATCGCTCGGGCTGCGCATGAAAAGAACCGCATACTGAGATATATAACTACACAGGTTTTACAGTAAACCGGTTCACATCAACCGGTTTACAGTAAACCGGTTTACATTAACCATTTTGCTAAATTAAACAGCATAACATTACATGAAAGATAACTAACTGGAAAACAAACCCTAAACCACACAACTAAACCGCTAGCATATACCACAATTAACGAGAGCCATTAACAAGAAACAAATTCAATAAACCGGCTTACTTAAACCACCTAGCATTAAACAACTACCCTAAACCACATATAAAAACCGCTTGCAAAAACCGCTAACAAAAACCGCTAACATAAACCACCAACATAAACCACTACCAAAAACCACTGACTTAAACCACTAACAAAAACCACTATCCTAAACCACCATCCTAAACCACTAATATAAACCACCAACATAAACCACTACCAAAAACCACTGACTTAAACCACTAACAAAAACCACTACCCTAAACCACCACCCTAAACCACTAACATAAACCACTAACTTATACCGCTAGCTTAAACCACTATCATAAACCACCTACATAATCCCCTCACCTAAACCACCTACATAAACCACTAACATAAAGTACCGTCTAACCAAGATACAAAACCACTAAGGCACAACTAACGCTTGAATCAAAAATATTTCCGTACTAACCTCGTCGTTGATGACCCCGGCTATATGAGTGACTCCGTCCAACCGATATAACCGTGCCGGATCGTCCCCCATCAGCAGAGTTGTCCGTTCAGGTCTTCCTCGGAGAGAATCTGGGTCGTTTTCTCTGAGATTTTGTGGGGTAGGGGGGAGGGAGAATGGTTCGAATGAGGGTGATTCGAACTCCTTATATAGTCGAATCACACCTAATTCGAACCAGCCTGGTTCGAATTATTAAGGAGTGCACTAGGAGTAATTCGAACCAGCCTGGTTCGAATTACATGGAATCGAGTTCAAAGCATAATTCGAACCACCCTGGTTCGAATTATGTATGAGAGAAGTTCGAACCTTATTGGTTCAAATTATTCAAAAAGGTTCAACACTAAATCGAACCATGTTGGTTCGAATTATGAAGGAGTGCAATTCGAACCAGCTTGGTTCGAATTATATAAAAATACACTTTGGCTCATTGTTGAAATGAAATTGGATTTGGCGCATTTTGGTTACAAGATTCTTGCTTTGGCTCAATATGGTTTTTTGCCCTTTTTATAGCATATGAAAATTAAACTTTAGAATTTATTATCTAATGATCAAAATAAAATATTTACATAATGACAATTATAAAATCTTCATTGGAGTATTCACTTTTTTAATATATTTAGCATCTGCTAGACCAATAAAAATTTTTTAACAAAATCATAGTAATAAACTAATAATTGGATGCTATGAAAAAGCGAAAGCCATTTAAGCATCTAAAGATTAATCACATTTTGTCACATTGTTTTTTACAACATTATCCCTTTTAAACTTTAATCATCCATTTCAGTAATATGAATAAACAATTAACACGAAGGACTAATAAAATCCAAGACCAACATAGAGCCATTGGAGGAACACTATAATACATGACATATATTCATATAATATACAATTTTTCTAGATATCACATTGCTTCTGAAAAGGGATAAAGAATGTGAAGCATTTTAAGTCCCCAATATATAATTTAATAAAGACTGCACAATAGAAATGACATGCTATTTTACTAGCATATTATATTATATTGTATTATATAATGCTAACTATAAAAACATTTAATTCTCTAAAGTAACAATAATCTCTATGGATTTCTAGAGATTGCCATTTTGCTTTAATTTCTCTTTCTTTTCTTTAGTATATTAAGCATTCACTTTTACTTTCTCTTTTTTTTTTTTTTTTTTTTTTTTTTTTTTTGTTTAAATAGCAGAAGAAACCTAATTAATGGGACATGAGGGAAACAAATAAATTAAGAAGAGGGAACATTGAAGTGAAAAAGCCATGATATGACAAATGCAAAGACCATACAAGCAAGGAGAAAATTGAGGAAACGATGGCCATGCCAAAATCTTCTAGTTTCTGATGATGATGAAGGTGCTGAGATTGTTGTGGATGCTGCTGAACCAACAGTGACACTAATATTATTGTTGTTGTTAGTGTCACTCAATGTCTCTGTTGTGTCCTCACTTGCTGAATACACATTCCGTGCAATTGTATGACAAATTTCACAGGTCCTATCAATGTTTCACTTAATCAACATTAGACATGTACACACTTATATGATTTGATTTCAACAAAGTACATATGTTTCTTCATGTTGTACCAAATACTAAGTTTCTAACCCATATACAAATACAATCATGAATCATGCAATTCATGATCAATTGTCAAATAGTTATGTTTTTATGATGGTGAATTATACGGTGGAAATGTAAGTTTACATACCTTTTTTTAATGGGATGAAATAGTACTTGAGAAACTAGGACCCACATTTTGAATAGCCTTTAATATAATAGAAAATAATTACAAAAGAAATTCACTCTCTCTCTATACAACTTTAATCTGTATAGTAGAGTGCCCCTTTTATGGTTAGTAACTTTTGTCTCGCGTTATTGCAAGGACTAGGAAAGGGTCGCCGCACTCTGGGATGTAATAAAAGCAATCTAACTTATATAAGTGGGTAATTATGCAATATCAGTGCAAAATTATTTTACACTATATTCAATTAAGTGGCTTATTTTAAGATAATTGATGTAAAGGTTAACAATTTTTATGATTTAACAGCAATGTAAAACTGACATTACATTACATATATAGAACTCCTTGAACCAACTAATTGTTGGTATAATTTTACATACTATGCTTCAAGGGAAATATGATCACATTCACACACAAATGGATGATCAAAGTTAATAAACAAACCAGGTAAGGTGACTAAACATACCATTAAAAATGCATTATGCCAAAAACATAATAGGAAGCAAGCATATAACAAAACCCTAGGAATTCTCTAATCAAACACTTTCAAATTTGATGATGTGTATCATCATTTAACATAGACATCTAAAAGTTAGTGTATGCGAAACACTCGACACGATCTAAGAGTAGAAAACAAGAGACTGGGTGTTAAAGGGGCGGACGGAACCAAAATCTGCCGACGATGAAGTGGGTGTTGATACAGAGTACATTGTTTGGATGTTAAAAAAAAATCCACATGTTAACCGAAAGTTCAAATTCAGCAAAACAGTTAATTATTTTGAAGATCTACCTTTTTTTTTTTCAGTAATAGTTAGCTCAAACAAACTTAGTACCTTCCTTGAAGAAATGTACAAATGTCTTTGGAACATGACATAGGATCACATGATAAACCATGAAGCTTTTTGATAAAACAAACTTATTAACAAAGAAAAAGGATGGTATGTTGATTTATTTTCCACCAATAAAAGCAAAGCACAGAACATGTACTAAAGAAGATTCCCAAAATGGAACAGGTTCTAATTTGTTTTCATCATAACCTTTATTATTAATGAGATTTTAAAACTTATGATTCATGAACCAATGACTTTTGGATGGCATTGCATCATGATTTAGGAGGAATATTAACAACTGATCCTTCCACTAGCAAATAGCTAATCCACCAAAATAGTTAGGTCCACTATCAAATACTCAAGAAAGAGGGAAAATAATTAGTGTTTATTCTATTTGACTTAAACTTTAGGAATGACTAATGAAAATTAAAACCAAGATTAGCACAGTGGCAAGACCCATTTGACAACTATATATTATCCGCTTTGACACGTCCAGCTTCACGATTTTGTCTTTTACAGCACGAACGATGACAAAACCCTCCACACTCACCGATCAAAACGCATCCATGAGGTAAAAAGTATTCACATTTTTATAAGACATGTTATGTTTTTCTCTCCAACCGACGCGGGACTTCACAAATTCAAAGACATTTGGAGATATAAACTTGTTTTAGAAAAAGAAATTTAACAGAAACACAATTTGCACTAATGTTTCTGTATTTTCTGTCCTAATATAATATCCAAACACAATCAAAGTGACACTGTTGATTGCTGAACCTTAGAAGAAAGAAAAATATTTGAACCCAAAGTACTAAACAACTAAGAGCTGAGACATTTGTACTGTCAAATGCAGAATATTGTGGTACTTAAAACAATTATTGACACTAAAAGTTAAAATGCAACCTTACATCATAAATGTAAGCAAACTTATCAGAATTCCATAATATTCTTTAAAAAATTAACATATCCTAGCTGGCAACATCAGCAAAACATAAGCATCAACTAAGAGAGATAAGAATGCATTGATCATAGGAGTGAAGGGGTCAAATCTGAATGAAATCTCCACTTTGATTTGTGATAAAGAGAATAAAAAAGAAGTAGCTCCAGGATTCCTAAAATTCAGAAAAGGGACCAAAGCAAAAACAAGGAATCCCACTGTGCTTAGAGACATGTCAGCAAATCAGTGGGAATGGCTAATGCTTTACGCTTCTTCTTTTTTTCTTTTCTTAATTTTTTATTTTTTATTTCTTTTCAAACATTTTCTTTTATGTAACATAATCTTCTAATATATAACTTTCCCCTCTCATGAAGAAACAATTGAACATGCTGCTTACACAGTTTTTAACTTTTTTCTTCATTTTTTATTTATTTTTGGTTCCTTTAATGCTCTAAATATGCATTGAATCAGTAATCACTTCATGGATCATCTTTCAAAAATTATATACGTACTAGTTTTTTGTCAACTAATAAATATTAGGTTGATAAAATTAGTGCGTTAAAATTTGGTAGTTGGTACGTTAAAAGATTAATTTTTACATTTAATTATATCTAGATACATTAATTTTTATAATGTCCCAATTTTATCTATCAGATACTTAGGAGGAGTAAGTTGTATATATTAAACATTTAATTAAACCATCCAGAATTAATATTTTTGTTACAGTTCATAATCAGAACCTTCAAGAATCAAGAAGGGTAACATTCATACAAGATAAAAATAAAAAAGAAAAAAAATAATTTTAAAGCATTCTAAGTAAAAAGGAGTTTGACACAACAAAATTTGATCAATTGTGTATCATCACATCAGAAAAATAACTAATTTTCAAACAAATCATATAAAACTCTTTGTAGTGTTGTTAGTATATCAAAATTAAATTAAATAAAAAAAATTGAGGAAAAAATTTATTGAATTAGTAATTCTTTTACTCATGGCTAATCCACAAAATTTCTCCCCCATTTTTTTTTCTACCATCATACTACCCTCATCTAAATTCTAAAATCTCAAGTAACAAACAAGTTCCCTAGTAAAAATTCTATAAAAATTAATTAATAAATTTTATATTTCCAATACATTAAATATACTAAAAAACTTCAAAAAAAAATTCATTATTATCCTTTTTTAAACAAGTGTCCTTAGTCACTCTTTAACTAAATCCTAAATCCCAAATTCTACATATGATTAGTGTGAAACTCTTTTACATGAAAATTTAATAGGTATGCAATTAGCTACTTGTCTTTGTGACAAAGATGCATGAGAAAATGCAGACAAGTTAAATTTATTTTCTTGCCCAAAACAATGAAAGTTCCCATTATAAAAAAAAAAAAAGTAGCATAATAAAGAAAAATTGAAACAAGGAAAAAGAAGATTGAAGGTGTTTGGTTTTGAGAAGACTGACCTATTACCCTTAATCTTGAACCAAGCCTCTGCACAATTCTTGTGAGCAGCAGCAAGATCATCTTTACAAGAACAACCCAATTCAATTGGAACACCAGATTCATTATTCCCATCATCACCTTCCAAACCAAGGTGGCAAATCCTGCAATCCCTACTCTCAACCTTATTGTTGGTGGCCAAATGCACCTTAATCTCAGGTAACCCACTTTCAATTTCAATCTCAACTGAACAATCATCATCATCACCATCACCATCTGCAGCATTTGAGGCTCCACCATAGGAGCAGCAATCTTCATCATAGGATCCACCACCATTTGTGGAGTAGAAGTGGGAGTAGCATGAGCCTCCATCATCAGCATCAGAGAAGCATAGACTAATGTCACTCCCAGTCACTGAGCTATGGTGGTGGTGGTGGTGGTGGAGGATTCTTCCTTGTTCCAAATCCACATGAGCCATTTGAATACTTGACATTGGAAACAGAAACAGAACAGAAGCAAAGGTTGGTTCTTTGTTCTTGAGAAGTTGAAACTGAGAATGGGAAATCCCAAAGTTTGAAGCTTTTGGGGTTTAAGTACCCTCTTGTACTTAAAGACTAAAAGAAGAATAGAAAAGTTGTTAATAATATTATTATAAAGAATTGCGGAGAAGAATTGGATTAGATGAGGTATTTGGTTAGAAGGCCATTAATGCATGGTTCCAAAAGTGTGAAGGTTTTGGAACAGGTTGAGGAAAGTTCCATCCTTTGATGAGTGCAGCAGAGTCAAGAGAGAAAGAGAGAGAAAACAGAAACACAAAGACACACACAATGGTGTAAGAGAGACACAGAGTCTTTGCTCTTGGCTGAAGACACGGACAGTGACACTGCAAACAAGAACAGAAAACGTGCAGAGAGAGAGAGAGAGAGAGAGAGAGATGCATAGATAATGAAGAAGAGGCTTTGTGGGGGAGGAGAGAGAGGGGCCATGGAAAATAAAATAAATATGAGCAACAGAACAACAAAAATCCGATTTCTTTTTAATAAAATATAAAACAATTTTACTTCCTATTATTATTTATTAAACAGTAAAAATTAAAGTACGTAAAATTGACAACAGAAAATTATTAGATGAAAATTTAGTTAAATTATTTAACAATTCTTAACTATCAACTTCACATAAAGTTGACTGTACTTGAATTTTCACCTTATTATACTTTTACGATTAATTATATTATTCCGTTTTAAAAAAATAATAACTTAAAATAGTTAATTTTAAATTAAAAATAATATGAATAAGTAAAAATATTATTAGTAAAATTTTAATAGAATGGATGATATAATAATATTAAATAAATTTTAAGACGTTAAGTATATAAATAAAATAATTTAAATATTAAAAACAATTTTAATATTTATCTCAAATGTTAAAGATAGAAGTGATACTTTAGTCTAAACTAATTAAAGTGATAACTCTCTTTAATCTTTATTTTGGTATCTTGCACAGTTGTTATATGTTAACACTGGAAAAAAAAAAGTAAATTAATCATATATTTTATGCAGAATTTTTATTTTAGTTTATGTATAAGAAGAATAACAAAAAGGACACCAATGTCATAATATCATGCGTTGGATTGTTGGAATGCTGTAAAAGAGCTTTATAACACACTAATCATAGTAATGATAAAAAGGTATGTCACTGGAATAATAATGCTACTAAATAAGTAAATATAAGGATAATACTTATTTGACAACTACATTTCCAACACTACTAGTAATTAGAAGTGTTTTTTAGAAGATAGTTCTTGTATTTAAAACACTATAATTAAGTGTATTGCATAAGAGTAATAATAAAAAAATTCTAAAGATATCTTATTTAATTTAATATTTATAATTTTATATATATATAACTTATAATTATATGTTTATTTTTTTAAAATTATTGATTTATTTCAGTAATAATTAAAAAATACAAAATAAAAAAATTTTGAACATTAAAAAAAAATAAAAAATAAAAGTTATGATTATCTTCTGTCTTCAAATTTTGATCACCAAACAATTTTGTTGCAAAATTATCCTTATAATTAAATAATTAATTGGGACAGCAAAATTTTGCAGTAATTTTTTCTTTGGGTTTCTGTGGGCTATATAGCCCCAAAGCTTGAAGCTCTTTTCCTATATTTATTACAGTAAATTATACGGTAAAGATATAAGTTTATAGATTTTTCTTTTTATGGGATGAAAGAGAGATTGAAAAAGGTAGGACTCACACTTTACCATATAATAAAATAATAAAAAATAACTATAAAAGAAATTTATTTTTTCTCTCTATACCATTTCAATCTGTATAGTAGAATACCCATTTATTATACTGAATGATTTATTCAATTAAATGTGATTCACGAAAAAGGAAATTAAATGTGATTGAATTCTTAAACAATGGCTCATTTATTTCACCTACAGATCCTAGTTTGGCATATGGTTCAAGACTTCAAGGAATTGCAATCGGTATTTATTTTCTAAAAAATGAAGTCAAAATTATTAAAGAATACATGAATTTATTTATTTACTATTTAATTCACTGTAATTCATAATATATCACCCGGCCCCACATATATTTTCTTTAAATAAAGGATTACTAATTAGAAGAACTTTTTATCTTGGCACTTAAATCATCAACTTGGTTACAAATTGAATAAATTTTCATATAACAAGAATAATAATAGAGGGGAGAAAATTAAAGGAACTTGGGATTGAACATGTGGCTCATATTAATTTGAATAAGATCTACACGGCTATGAATGCATGCCACAAAAAGTAAGAAGCTGAACCATATGTTGTTTTCATATCATACACACACTACGAATTATTAAATTTTGCTCAATGTTCATTGAAATTTCATCATCATAATAAGAGAGGAAACCATGTGAAAAGAAAGACAAGCTAAGAAAGCATTATTTACCGAATTGCTGAGCAATTTCTGAGAAAGAGAGAGAGAGGAAGGAGGGGGTTTCGAAAATCAAGATGCATATGTTCAATGATGCATCGCACACATTTTCACAGGATTTGCAAGATAAAATACATTTATGATATGATTGTTTAACGCGTCTAAGATTTTCATTAGTTAATATAATTTGACACATCCAAGCTTCATTATTGTAAGTTTTGATGCGTCTAGCTACTTCTTTTATTTTAGTTGATATTTGTTTTGAATTTTGATCATCAACCATATCTTTCTATTCACTTTGTTGTTATTGCATGTCCTAGTGCTTTACTTATCTAAATAAAGAAAATTTGCTTAATGTTTTGAACTGTTTGATAATTGATATAACATGTTCAACTTAAAAGAGTAATTAATGGTATTACAATGAATTTAGTACTCCATTATTATGGAGGGTAATTCAATAAAATGGGTTCAGCTTAAAGATTAAAACCAGATATCGCATGTCTCTACCAAATGATTACTTATAACAAATCCTAGTGATAAGAAAATCAGAAGGAAGATTTGATCACTTGCATCACAGATCTAATTCATTGATGGGTATTAGGCTAATTTTTTGTTTGGTGACTTGACCATTAAAGAAAGAAAAATAAAAGACAAAAGGAAAGAAATATTAAGACCAAATTCATTAACACAATGAACCTCTCTAATTCCTAAGCCTCCATACTTTTTAAGAGTCATAACATTCTTTCGGCTAACTAGACTAAGAACATGACCATCAGAAGAACCCTTCCATAAAAATTGCCTCATGATAGAATTAATCTTGTTGCACATATAATTACGAAAGAGAAGAACTTGCATCTGATATATGAAAAGAGACAAAATCACATACTTAATGAGGTATATCCTGCCAATTCTATTAAGTAATTTGCCTTTTCAACCCGCAAGTTTGGAACTGATTTTGTCAAGGACACTTTGAAACATAGATCGACTCACTCTTTAGTTACTAAGATTCACCCTTAAATAGCGATCAAGATTTTGCGTGAATCTAATAGAAGAAATGCCTGTGAATAACTCCCTTCTTCTTAATATTAACCTTCATACCCAAAACAAAACAAAACAAAAGGAATTAATAATATTCATGTTGAGATGAACTTGAGTCTTAGATGCTTTACAAAAAAGTAAGAGATCATCTGCAGACATAACACGAGAGATGCATGGGCCCCCTCTAAAACCAGCCACCGGCTTCTAAAGACCATTTGAAACTTGTTTGTTGATAAAGCAAGCAAGCCGGCCCATGCACAAAATAAATAAATAGAGAGACATTGGGTTTTGTTGTCTGAGACCTCTACAAAGAGAAAAATTAGGAGTGTTCACGGGTCGGATTGGATCAGGTTTGAGGAAAAATTAGAACCGAATTAATTAAATTATCATTGGATCGGTTTGGATCGGGTAAGGCATTTTTTGAGAATAGAACCGAACTAATACAAACTGATTAACCCCATATTGGATTGGTTCGAGTAGTCGGGTATCCGATTAAATCTTAAATTTGAAAAAAAAAAGTAAAAAGAATTGGGAGAAAAGGGAAAAAAATTTCAGCAGCAAAATTTAAAAATAGATATGATCAATTTTAGCAATGTTAAAATAAATCATATTCATACTCAGGGTTTTTTTTACATTCATAGAATATCATTCCTAAACCAACAGATTTACAGAAATTAATCAACAAATTCACTAATAATATAAGAGAACATTAACCCAAAACCAATTGACTGACAAAATTTAATAATCAGATTCACAAAAAATGAAAGAGAACAAATAAAAAATGAGGAAGATTGCTGAAGCACTGAAGTAGAAGAAGATTTCTGAAGCATTAAAGTAGAAAAAGAGACGATGGTGAAAGCGACGCTAACGGAGACGACGACGCTGCCAGAGAATACGATGCTGATGGAGACGACGATGCTGTTGACAGAGACGATGCTGATGAAGACGCTATCAAAGATGCTGATGGAGAGTAAGCTACCATGAAAAAGTTACTGCCGATTTGCAAAGGTGAGTAACGGTGAGAAAGCTTTCTTAGGATTCTTCTTTTGGGAGAGAAATACGATGGGTATGGGTGGGGACTGGCGAGGTGGCAATGGATTTAAAGTTAGGTTAATAATCAATAAAAGTTATATATATTTTAAATTTATATCTTTTTTAATTTAATTAATAAAGAGTTCGGGTGTATAGATTGGTTTGGGTTTCGCACCTCCAAAACCATTACTCGAGCCAATTAATAGAGAGTATCATTAGTTCGATTTGGGTTGTATCTGATTATCCATTGGTTTCAGAACCAATTTAATTGGTTTAGTTCAGATTTAGATGGGTAATCGGGTACCCGATACCCGTAAACACCCCTAAGAGAAACCATCCAGCTTGGACCCATTCCACATAATAGATAGAGAAGAGGACCAAACACAAAGCATAATGAGCCGAATGGTAGAAGAAAGAAATCCAAAAATCACTAAGGTGTGCTCCAAAAATCTCCAATCAACTCTATCATATGCTTTCTTAAGGTCAATCTTGAACGCTAAAGTTCCCTTCTTGGATTTAGTTTTCTTCATAAAATGAAGAACTTCTTGGGTAATGATAATATCGTCTATAGTTCCTCTTCTCAAAATAAAGTCACCCTAAGATGATTAATAATGACATTGGTATTAATCTTATACAAAACATTACATAATGAGCCTAAACTCCTTGAGATGAGTAGGAGAGGAGACTTTGGGGATCAACACAATTAGGTCTCCAAAAGAGAATAGTGAAAAGGGATACTGATAAACCACTATTTTATGATTTGTCTTGTGCTCAATTGAGTGGTTTTTATCAAATCTTTGCTCACTTATTCATATAATTTGTATAGTTTTACAATTCCTTCCTTATTCTGTGATATATGTGAAAACATGTTTTCTAGGCTTTAAAACTGTTAATTTTAATTACCCTTTATTACCGTTCGATGCCGGTATCTGTGTTAAATATTTTTTTCAGACTTTATAGGGCAGGAATGGCTTAGAGGACAGAAAGGAGACATAAAAAAGTGGAAGGAACGCGTGAAAATGAAGTTTTGAAGGAAATGGCAGCGACGCGCGTGCATGGACGACGCGGACGCGTGCCTAGCGCAGAGCACGAGCGACGCGCACGCGTGACCTACGCGTACGCATGACAGACGTCATGTGCAGAAAGTTGCAGAATTCGCCCCCAGCGATTTCTGGGCTCTTTTTCGGCCCAAATCTAAGCCCAAAAATACAGAATAGAGGCTGGAGAATGAGGGAATCAAAATATTGATTCAACATTCATTCAATATCGAATTTTAGGTTTTTAGATGTAGTTTCTAGAGAGAGAGGCTCTCTCCTCTCTCTAGATTTTAGGATTTAGGATTTCTCCTCAATTCCAGGTTCAATGTTCCTTTAACTTAATTTCTCTTCTACTTTTATTTATTCTAGTACTTTGGTTTATCTATTTCTCTTGTTAATTACTTATGTTGCCAAATTAGTTTATGAATTCTTATGTTTAATTTGATTTTCTATTTTGTATTTCAGATTTATGATTATTTCTTTAATTTATGTTATTAATGCTTTTAAATTTCTCCCCCTTTGCTTTGGTTGAGTAATTGGTGACACTTGAGTTATCAAACTCATTGTTGATTGATAATTGGAATTTACTGGTTGATTTGGATCCCTATAAAGCTAGTCTTTCCATAGGAGTTGACTAGGACTTGAGGAATCCCATTGACTGGTCTACTTGACTTTCCTTTATTTAGTAAGGGTTAACTAAGTGGGAGTAATAAACAATTCTCATTACAATTGATAAGGATAACTAGGATGATATTTCTAGTTCTTATACCTTGCAATGGTTTTCATGATAATTAATTTACTTTCTTGTCAATTTATTTTCTTGTTCCCTATTCCAAAAAACCCAAAAAGATACTTTTCCATGACCAATAATAAATCATACTTCCCTGCAATTCCTTGAGAGACGACCCGAGGTTTAAATACTTCGGTTATAAATTTTGTTGAGTTTTGTTACTTGTGACAACTAAACTTTTGTACGAAAGGATTCTTTGGTGGTTCAGAACTATACTTACAACGTGATTATTTTTGTGAAATTCTTTACTGGCAGAAAATCCGTTCATTCAGATACCTCAAAAGGTATTATTAACTTAAGACCAAATGTCATAATGTACTACACTCCAATTCCTTATAAAAAATAACTTGAAACCCATCTAGTCCAGAAGCCTCTAGAAGGCTCAGCTACAAAGAGTTGCTTTAACCTCCTTCATGGTAACTAGCGTAGTAAGATACGCATAGACCTCTCTGCTCAAAGAAGGTAAAAGACAGTCTCCTAAGATATCTAAATTAACATCCACCGTCGAGCAAAAAGGGAATTGAAAGAAAGATTTTGCTTCTTGTTGAAGGATAATGGGATCGGTTTTTCAAGTCTCATCATTAAGAAATAAGCCATGGATTTTATTCCTCTTTCTTCATACCAAAGCTTTGATATGGAAAAATTGTGTTTCTATCACCAGACTTGACCTATTGTTCTCTAGATTTTTGCACCCAAAAAAGTCCTTTCTATAACAACACAGTATTATATTGTTCGAGCATTTCTTTCTCTTTGATTCTCAAAGAAATAATACCCATAACCTCCAACATTTTTTGAATGAGATCAATATGATTTTTCAACTTGTGCATCTTAGCAAAGATATTGCTGAAAAATTTTGAATTGAACTCCAAAGAACACTTCTAGACATCTTTCAAACAATTAATAATAGAAGGGGAACTACACTTCCAAGTTTGCTGCACTATGTCTTGGTAAGAAGGGTGAGTGGTCCAAGCAACTTATAATCTAAAAGGCCTCTCTCTTTTTGGTTGAGGAATAGCTAAGGAGTGCAAAAGGATAGGCAATAATTATAATACAAACGACAAAGGACTTTAGAAAAATTAAAGCTTCAATAAAGATACTATACCAAGCAGAATTAGAAATAACCCGATCTAGTCTTTTGGCAATGTTTCTAATCCCTAAATTCTACGATACCAAGTGAAAGACCTTCCAGAACTAGAAATCTCTAAAAGACCACAATAATTCATCGTCTGAACAAACTGATTGGCATGAGAATTATAAAAATTACCTCCTGTTATTACTTTTATAGGTGACATGATTTCATTAAAATCTTCAAGTAAAATCCAAGGGCTATTACGGCTATCAGCTATATACTGAATATGCTCCCAAAGAAAGGCATGAGACGCATGTTGTAGGATGCCATAGATGGTGCTGCATAACCACTCTAAGTTATTAATATTAACCTTCATAGTTAAACACTGTTAAAAAACTCCAAAAATTTGACAACTGAAAAAATTATTAGATGAAAGAAATAATATACTACCCTTGTGGCCACTAGCTTCCACAATATCCACAGCAAAATAACCAAGATTATTCCAAAAACATTGCATATTAGCAAAAGAAATACGAGTTTCAACTAAAATTAGAAAAAAAGGGTGAACATTTTTTATTAACTGCTTGCAATAAACTCCAATCATTTTATTAGAAGCTTCTCTAACATTCCAAACTAAAGTATTAAAAATACTATCTATAGAAAAAATAACAAAAAAGAGGAAGAAACTTCATAGTTAACCTGGGCCAAGTTTTGATGCTTCCTTTACACCATTTGAACAGTCATCCTCGTACCCCACATTGATTACTTAAATGCACTTTTTAGGAACTGTAAAAACTAGCAACGATGGTGAATTCTTTAAGGAAGGAGGTCTTCAATGTTTGTATTTGTTATTAGTGATGGGTGTTGCCTAGTTAGCTTGAGTAGCATCCCCAGCCCTATCTCTTCCAGAAGCTGGCATAGAGAAATTATCATGTGAGAGAGAGGTGTTATTCTTCGAGGAAGAGGTTGGTCCCTCGAAGTGGCTTTGTTTACAAGTTTAAGACTAAACTTAGAGCCCTGATTTGTTGAAGCAACACCAACATGAAAAAGGATCTTAGTTCCATTCCTTGAAGAAGAGGAAGTTAGGTCTTGTTGCATGTGGTCTTCCTTACTTTGGTCCACCTTAGTTTTTTCCTTATGCTTTACTTCAGCCTAACCCTCATCACTTGCAAGCAATCACTCACGTTAAATGTATCCAGATTCTCCACTGCAATCTTCTCCAAAACCATTTTGTCTACGATCTTCTCCAAATTCAAATCAACATTATTAGCATCTTGATTCTTTTCAAATTCAAAGACAGCTGTTGGATTTGGTTGCCACCACTATCACATGTTCTTCATGCATCTTAGAATTTTCACAATTATTAATATTAATACCTTGATTGCTAACAAGAACTTTTTTCTTGCAATCACTTATGATATGTATATAGCAATTGCATGCTTCACACATCAATTGAAGACTTTCATACTCAATCAAATACTCAACACCATCAACAATAGTATGCATAACCCGGAGTCTAAGATTAACTTCAATAGATGCTCGTGCGAACTTTCCTCTCTTTGTAGAGCTGGTGGCAAGATTGACCATAAGACTACGTTTGATATAGGATATTAGGACTGGGACTTGGAGACTAGGACTTAGTATTATATTTGATAGTCAAAAATTAGAACTAAAATTTCAAAGACACAAAATTTCAATCCCTTCAATATCTCTAAAAAGTAAGGACATAGGGGACTGAAAATTTTGGAGACGGAGGTTAAAACTTTAATATTTTTTTCTTAAATACTCTTATTATTTTTTTTAATCTTCCAAGTTTACCCCAAGTTCATATTAGAACTTCTTTCTCCTTTGAACAATATTCTTCCTATCACTGCAGAAGCCAGGCGACGGTGTGGCCCCAACAACGACATCCCTTTCTAGCTTAACCAGCTTGCTAGAATCGGTTCAAATCTGAAGCTTCTTTATGAAACAATGTTTTATTTTCTTTGACTCTGACTAACCCCATTCCACATCCCCATTGCTAAGCTCCTCAACGACGAGCTCTCTTGCAGCAACAGCAGCTGTTACTTGCGATTTATCGAAGGCTGGAAATAAAGCACCTCATCTTATGCGACATTGTGATGATGATAATGGAGGTTTGTGTTTTAAGATCAAAACTTTGTCAAGAAATGAATGGATTCAAACGTGGGTTTCCAATGATAAAGTTAAGTGTCTTGACATGATTGATCTTATGGAATATCGAAAAGGATTGGAGAAGGAGAAGTGAAGAGACCAAAAATCCCTTGAATCCAAGGGGGAAGAGATAAACAAAAGGGGTGGGGATTAAGTTTTTTTAGTTAATAAAGATATTTAAGTAATTTTATTTGTTTTAATATCTATATTTATTTTAAATTAAACAGGATATTGAGACATAATTTAATTTTGTACACTTTATACTAAAAACAATATAAAGACTAAAGTCTCTGTCTTAAGACTCTATCTCTCAACTTCTGTTTTTCAATTTCAATCTCTCTTTTAAATACAACCTAATAGATTTCTCAATAGCAGATGTGATTCTATTCATCGTCTTATTATGATAGCACCGAAGGCCTTCAATTCTAATCTATAACATAGTTGCCCCAAAAGACTCTTCTCTTGACAAAAAAATGGGCACCAGAATTTTACCACAACATAATGGCCATTAATCATCTATGCACCACTTGTTAAGACCTTGTCTTTCTCCTCCAGTAGTAGGGGTGTTCATGAATCGGATCCGATCCCATATCCGCGATATTTATCCGAATCCGATTCGAAAATTGCGGATATGGATCTGATCCGCAAGGCTTTCGGATCGGATCGGATTGCGGATTTTGGGTTGGTATCTGCATATCCGCGTATCCGCAAAAACAAAGAAATAAATAAGTAAATATTCTTTTTATGTTTTATTTCAACTAATAATTATCATATATGTTGTATTATTTTAATTTATTATTTAAAAAAAGTATGTTTAATATTATTTTAAGAGTAAACATATTTAAAAGAATAGAAAAATGAATTTTATTGATATTTTTTTAATAAAAATAAGTTTTTAAAAATATTTTTGTGTTTTGCGGATATATCCGATATCCGATCCGCAAATGTGCGGATCGGATCCAACCTTAAAAACTGTGGATATTAGATCCGATCCGATCCGATAATTTTAGTGCGGATCGGATCGAAATTTTGGGCATATCCGATCTGATCCGATCCGCGTGCACCCCTATCCAGTAGATTAAACTTGGCCAAAAAATACATTAAAAATTAAAGTAATAATTATTTATTTTAAAACAAAGAAAGTATATAAATTTTCATCAAAATCAACAATTAGATATATTTTTGGCCAGTTATGTAAATAAAATTGTATAAATACAAAATCTATCCTCTCCAGAATACATCTAATTATTGGTTATAAAATATTAGATATATTATATGGTTGTCAAATAACATTACTATTTACTTTACTCATAGATATCAAGTCATGTAGTTCATCTTGCTGCGGATTAATCAATTAACTCTTGATGAGACTTGATAATATCTCTATTTTGAACTAATTATTATTTTTATCATCCATTGATTAAATATTAATGATTTAATATTCATTTTGGACATTAAAAATTATAAAATTTTGGGCCAGTTATCCTATCTATTGAAAGCTTATAATTTAGTAATATTAATTTTTTGGTATATTGAAGACCATATGTATTAATACAGTAATATTAATTTTTCAATATATTTAAAAAAAATTAAAGCGATGATTAGTTTAAAATTATTGGAGTATTTTAACAGTAAGATGAATGAAGGCGCATGGAGAATGATGGAAACTCGAAACATGCAATTGACTAAAGTTGTTGACTAGAGGTTGACCGTGGACCACACACCTCAGCGTGGCAGTAACGGGTAACAATGTAACATGAATGCCTTTTGCGTGAACAAGAAGAAGAAACAAAATCTTTTTCGCTTTGCTTTTTTTTTTTTATTATTATTATTATCTTTATGTTCCATAAGTAAAAAAGAAAAAGAAAATAATGTGAAAAGAATAATTAACAAAAATATTTGGCATGCCGCCGAATGAAAAGGAAAAGAAGCGTAATTCCAAATTAATATGATTGTTACCCCTCCACGATCGAACCATGGTTTACGTTAAAATAAAAAATAAAAAAATATTAAAAGATAAGTAAAATTTATTATTTTTTATTAATAATTAATTATTAATATTTAAAAGTGTGTGTTTTAAAAATATATTATTAGATTATTTTATTAGACTTAATAACTAAAAATAATGATTACAAATAATAAATTTGGGGGATCTATAAATATTTTTTGTAAAAAATTTACAAACATACATATATTGATATATAAGATATAAGATAAGAAAATTTTTTAAATAATTTTAAAATATTAATATTTCAATAATATATATTAATTATTAAAATTACTAAAACATCCATATTTTAAGAACATTTGAAATTTTTCTATAAAATAAGGATGTGTCCATTTATATTAGGTTTAATACTCTGTTGGTCTCTATAGTTTTACGAAATTTTCAATTAGGTATCTATATTTTTTTATTTTTAATTGGGTCCTGCACCAAATTTTTTTTTCAATTAGGTCCCTCTTGGTAGTAATTGGTTTAATTGTATAAAGACCCAACTAAAAAAAACTGGTGCAGAAACTTAAATAAAAGGGAAAAAAGTGTAGGGATTCAATTGAAAAAAAATTGGTACAAAGACCCAATTTAAAAAAAATATAAAAACCTAATTAGAATTTTTGCAAAACTATAGAGACCAACTGTTCCGAGGGTTACCTGAAATCGTAGGTCGATCTCGGACGAGATCTTCTGTGCTGATCGGAGATGATGTGTCCGGCTGTGAATGAAGGCCGGGGCTATCGTATCCGACTTGTTGAGCTTGGCTGCACTGCTGATCCTTCGCCACCAGAGGGTGGGGGGTACCTGCAAGGGACTCCGATGCTTAAGTTAGCAAGGGTATTAAGCAGGTTTTTAGTAGAATCAGAGTATGAGTTATACCTGGATACTCCAGTGTATTTATAATAGTGTGGAGTGACCTTCTTAGATAAGATAAGTTAGTTATTTTTATCTTATCTTATCTTATCTTTGAGTGAGGTCAGCTTATCTTCAAGGGAACCGCCTTATCTCTATAGGCTTGGGCTGCCTTTGGATCTGGGTCGTATTCCTTGAGTTGGGCCCTTTTTGGGCTTTCCTGTTGATTTGGCCGAGCTCTTTGGAAAGAGGTCGGATAGTCTGACCTGAAGAGGTCGGTCGCTTTGTCGCTAATCATCCCGGGTCGGATAGCTCAACTCAGGGTATGAACAGTGCCCCTGCTTAAGCTCGGTCTTTCTTTCGGAGGTCAAGTCTTAGTTTTAGGACTTCGATCTTTCTCTGGTGAAACCGAACTTGAGTATTTTGTCGATTTTATCTTTGTAGGGTTCCTTTTTGAATGCGGAACGTTTCTTCTTTCGTTTCCTCTGAAAGCGCGCGCTTTTGTATTAGTGTCCTAGCCTTGGGAATGTGCGAGGGTTTAATGCCCTCATTAATGCATTTTTAATGCTCCGTTTCTCATGGCTCTTTTATTTTGAATTTTGCATTCAAGAAACGGTTTTTGTTTTCTGTAACTTCCCTTCTTTTCTCTCTGTTTTTCTGTTTCGCCTCGTTTTTCTCTGCGACGCTTTGTCTTGGTACTTTGTTGGTGCTTCGCTTGAGAGACGATTTCCACAACTTCCTTTCTCCGGCTTTCAGCTTTCTTCAGAGCTTTCCTCCTTTCTCCAGGTTTGGTTTCTACTTTCTGCTTCTTTACTTCTTTCGTTGTTTTTTCTAGTGTATTTTGATAAGGTTTTGATGCATGCTGGAAAGTCTAATCCTTTTTGTGTCGTCATGCTTAATTTGTTGTCGTGATGCATGTTTCTAACATTTTCTTCTGATGATTGAGGTTTTGTTTGTTTGCATTACTGTTGCTGACTGTCGCCTTCGTATTTTGGAATTTTGGGTCGATGAACTGTTTGATAATCTTTTGAAAGTCGATTGCGCCTTTTGTAGCTTTCTTTATTGATAGAATTTTGTAGCAGATAACGATCTTTCTTATATTTGCTTTGTCTTTCTCTTCGTGTTGTTGTTTGTCTGGAAGTGAAGTTTTTTCTTTCTTCGAGGGTTTTGTTAAGATGTTATCCTTGTAGATTTTTTCTGAGTCCTTACTCTGTCACTGCCTCCAAAGGATGCCCCTGGACCTTGTCTTAGGGTTTTCCTTTTATCTGTTTGTATGCTTGAGTCATATTCTGCTATGAGTTGATTTTGACTTTGTCCGAGATGTTTGGGTTAGTAATCTTTTTTCTTCTTTCTTGCTGTAGGACTAGTTGACCTCATGTCTTCTCGTAAGAACATTGTTGAGACATCTTTCCAAGTCCCTGAGGGCATGGCTGATTGGGTGGATTCGATGGTTCTTTTGTGTGTTTCTTTGGTTGATTCTGAATTTTGTCAGCAGCTTAGGCAATTTCATATTGTTTGTAGTAGTGGTAGTGAGGAAAAAAACTATGAACTTGTACCTCCAAATTCTGAGGAAAGGGTCTGTTTTTCTACCCGAATTGCTGGAGAGCGCCCCTTTTTCTACGCCTACGACTTCTTTTTTTGCCAAATGAATATCACTCTTCCTTTTACCGATTTTGAGACCAACCTGTTATGGTCCTGTAATGTAGCTCTGTCCCAACTTCACCCCAATTCCTGGGGTTTTATAAAAATCTTTCAATTGTTGTGTCATGAATTCGGTATCCCTGCTTCACAATCCCTCTTCTTTTATCTCTTTGTTTTGACAAAGCCTGGGGTAGTTAAGAAGAAAGCCGCTTGGGTTTCTTTCCGAGCTTCCCAGGGAAAAAAGATTTTCTCCATGTTTGATGAATCTTTCCGTGACTTCAAGAATTACTTTTTTAGGGTCCGAGCTGTTGAAGGAGCTCGGCCCTTTTTTTCTGGATGAGAATGATGAACCCGCCTTTCCCTTGGAATGGAAAAAGGATGTAAGGGTATCTAGGTATACGTGGAAAATGTTAGATGAGGCTGAGCAAGCTTTCGTGACTATGCTGGAAGAAAATTGGGGGCAGCCTGCCCATCTTGACACAAAGAAATTTTTAACCAACCCCTCTCTCCTTCGAGCTAAGCTGGGTAGTGATATTATTTTTTGTTTTCCTTGTTTGTTGAGTTTATCTCTTGCAAGCTCTTTCTGATTCGTAACTTGGTTTCCCGCAGTTATGTTTTCTTTGCAGAGATGATTAAAAATAATGAATTCATGAAGGCCTTTAAGAGGGCAAGAAAGGCTACTGCGGCTCAAAATGTCTCGGCTAAGGCGGCCGGTGAGGGATCATCTCAGGCTCAGTCGAAGCCGGCCGTACCGAGCTCGCCGGGGGTGAGGAAGGTAATCCCTACTCCCCGGGTTCGTTTGGCTGATCCTTCTCAAGTTTCTGTTGCTACTGTTGGTGCTCCTCCAAACAAAAAACAAAAAACAATTGAGCCTTTTAACCTCGATGTCCTTGACTTTGATGTGGTTGAGTTTGTCGATCAGCAGATTGGTCCTTACGGTACCATTCCTACCGACGATGTCTCTCTCCTTCGCCACTTGGATTTTATTACTCGGAGTAGCGTCAAGATGGCACATATGGGAGCTGCTCTGTACCGGACTGCCCAAGACCTCCCTCTTCATGCTACCAAAGCTTTTATGGAAGAGGCCAAGCAAGAGTTCGACCGTATGAAGGGTCTAAAGGAGGAGCTCCAAGTGAAAGTGACCAAGCTGGAGAAGGAGTTGGAGACCGAAAAGGCTAGTTCTGTTGCCCTGGCGGCTTCTGTGAGGTTGGCTGAAGATACCGCTTTGAGGCACAAGGATAGCTATGTTACGGCCTACAGGGAAGTGATGCGTCTCAGGGAGGAGCTAGAGTCTGCCTGGGTTGATTATGTCGAGCTCCAGGGTCACCTTGTAGGCAGTGTAAATGCTGCTTATGAGAACCTGAAGGAGCAAGTTCGAGTTCTTGCTCCCGAGGTTGACCTTACTCTCTTCAGCCTGGATAATGTTGTAAAGGATGGTAAGATTGTCCCTGACGACGATGATGTCGAACCTTCCTCTGTTCTTACTGCCAAAGCCTCTGTGGTGCCGATTTCTTCAGCTCCTTCAACTGAGGCCGGTCATCCTGTGTCAGATCCTGACTGTCAAATCTTGAACCGGGATGATGGTACTGTGGATGCTGTGCCCATTTAGGCTCGCCCTCCTTCACCTCGTGCTGCCGAGAAGCCTTCTGATGAATAGTTTTCTAAGTGTTTGTGTAGATAACTCGGCTTGTGGGCGTTTTTAAACTTTTTATGATGTTTGCTGACTGTTGACACTTTTTTGGTTGCTTGTTTAGCAACTTTATTTTGAAAAACAAAATAGTTTCCAAGTTCTTGGGGCTAATTTTGGCAGCCTCTTGAGCTTGTTATTATTATAACTATGTTTTTCATATCATGTCTGTTTGCATCTGCCTTGGTATCTTTTTAGGCTTTTCAGAGTGTTGGAGCTTTGTTGACCTCTTTAGATTGCCTTCATACTTGTGGCTTGATTCCTCTGAGGTTGTAGTTGCTTGGATCCCACTTGTATGTCGGCTTCCTTATGTAGGCTTGAAGTTATTTCTAATAACCCTATTTGTTGGGACCTTTGTGAGGTCTCCGTTAGTGTTTACCTTTGTTAAGGTTTTTGGGAAGCCGACTTCATCATTTCAGTTACTTTTAGCAATCCTTTCTTTTGGACCTTGTTGGGTCTTATTTTAGGAATTACTCTTGCAACTTGTTTGGGGGAGGCCGACTTCTTTATGTCAGTCTTGCCTAAGTTATTTCTAGTAACCCTCTTTCTCGGACCCTCGTGGAGTCTCTTTCAGGTGTTACTTTTTATAACTTGTTGATTTTGGAACCGATTTTCTTGTGTTGGTTCCTTCTAAGTTACTTTTGTAATCCTCTTTCTTGGACCTTGTTTAGGTCTCTTTCAGGGATTACTTTTATAACTTTATGTTTTGGGCCGACTTTTTCTTGTCGGGCCCTTCTAAGTTATTTTTGTAATCCTCTTTCTTGGACCTTGTTGAGGTCTCTTTCAGGGATTACTTTTATAACTTTATGTTTTGGGCCGACTTCTTCATGTCGGGCCCTTCTAAGTTATTTTTGTAATCCTCTTTCTTGGACCTTGTTCAGGTCTCTTTCAGGGATTACTTTTATAACTTTATGTTTTGGGCCGACTTCTTCATGTCGAACCCTTCTAAGTTATTTTTGTAATCCTCTTTCTTGGACCTTGTTCTGGTCTCTTTCAGGGATTACTTTTATAACTTGTTTGTAGGAGACCGACTTCGTCATGTCGATCTCTTCTAAGTTATAGCAATCCTCTTTTATAGGATTGGCCAGACCTCTTTCTAGGGATTTGCTTATAACTTGGGTTATTGCGACCGGTCCGACTTCTCTATGTCGACCAGTCTTTAAGTTATTATTTAGCAACCCATTTTTATTAAGACCTTGTCAGGTCCTTTCTATGGATCACTTTCGATAACTTCTTGCATTATTCTGTATTCGTCTTTGCCGATTTTGTAGAAATTGGGTTTAATCCCCGTTTGGTCGACCTTTTAATGAATTTGGTTTTCATCTTTGTTGGTCTTTGTCGTGATCGTGTAGTGAATTTGATTTTCACTTTTTGCCGATCTGTAGCATCGCAATCGGACGACGAATGTTTCAGATTAATGCGTCTTGAGAATTTGTAGAAGATCTAAACAGTTTTTATTCAAGTCGAAAAATGCAAATATATACATGTGGGAGCTTTATCCCTATAGGTTGAGCGATTGATAGGTCTTGGCTTGGTGCCTAATTAAAAAACTTTTTCAGGAAAAAGAGTGCGCCTTATCCTAAGATCTTTTATCATCCCTAACTATAGTACCTTCTTAAGTTGCAGGCGTGCCATGACCTAGGAAGCTCTCGCCCATCGAGTTCGGACAGTCTGTAGTAGCCCTTTCCAAGTACTTCTATGACTTGGTAGGGTCCTTTCCAGTTCGCTACCAGCTTTCCTTCTCCGGGTCGAGTTGTTCCGATATCATTTCGGATTAAGACGAGGTCGTTCTCAGCAAATCCTCACGGCACCACCCTTTGGTTGGATCTTGAAGCCATTCGTCGTTTTAATGCCTCTTCCCTTATCCGAGCTCTTTCTTGGACTTCTGGGAGTAGGTCGAGTTCTTCCCTTTGAAGTTGGGAGTTGGCTTCTTCATTATAGTGGATCACTCTAGGCAACCCTTCTTCGATCTCCACTAGGATCATTGCCTCTATTCCGTATGCTAATCGGAAGGGTGATTCCTTTGTGGTGGAATGCGGCGTTGTTCGATATGCCCACAGGACTTGTGGGAGTTCTTCAGCCCAGGCTCCTTTTGCGTCCTGTAATCTCTGCTTGAGCCCAGCCAATATGACTTTGTTGGCAGTTTTCACTTGTCCATTGGCTTGGGGGTGCTCTACAGAAGTGAACTGGTGTTTTATGTTTAAGTCGGCCACTAACTTTCTGAAGCCTGCATCTGCGAATTGAGTGCCATTGTCTGTAGTGATGGAGTATGGAACCCCGAACCTTGTGACAATATTCCTATATAGGAATTTTCGACTTCTTTGAGCATTGGCATTAGCTAGGGGTTCTTCTTCGATCCACTTCGTGAAGTAGTCTACCCCTACTATGAGGAATTTAACTTGTCCCGATCCCTGAGGGAAGGGTCCGAGAAGGTCGAGTCCCCATTTTGTGAATGGCCAAGGTGAGGTTACGCTGATAAGTTCCTCTGGCGGGGTGATGTGGAAGTTGGCATGTTTTTGACATGGTGGACATGTCTTTATGAACTCCGTGGCTTCTTTTTGTAGAGTTGGCCAATAGAACCCTGCCCGGAGTACTTTTTTGGTGAGTGCTTGCGCTCCGAGATGATTGCCACAGATGCCACTGTGTACTTCTTCTAGAATTTTGTTTGTATTGGAAGTCGGAACACATCTTAGTAATGGTATTGAAATCCCTCTTTTGTATAGGATATCGTTTATGATAGTGTAGTATTGTGCCTCCCGCTTTAACCTCTTTGCCTCCTTTTTATCTGTAGGGAGTGTTTCTGTTTTGAGGTAGTTAATTATGGGGGTCATCCATCCTTGTTCCAGATCTGTTATAGCTAGAACTTTTCCTCTTTCGAGATTGATGGGTTTTGCAGCATTTCCTGGATGAGGCTTCTATTGTTGCCCCCTGGTTTGGTGCTGGCTAGCTTTGAGAGTGCGTCAGCTCGAGCATTCTGTTCGCGGGGTATGTGGCGGATCTCATATTCTCTGAATTGTCTGAGTTGTTCCCTGGTTTTATCCAAGTATTTTTTCATAGTGGGGTCCTTGGCTTGGTAGCTACCTGTTATTTGTGAAGTGACCACCTGTAAATCGCTGAAGATAATAAGTTTTTGAGCTCCAACCTCTTTAGCCAGCTTCAAACCGACTAGTAATGCCTCATACTCAGCTTGGTTGTTTGAGGCAGGGAACCCGAATTTGAGAGAAAGCTCGATTTGGGTTCCTTGGTTGCTTTCAATTATCAAACCCGCGCCGCTTCCGGTCTTATTTGAGGAGTCGTCCACGTAGAGATTCCATTCTATGGGGTTTTCTGGGGTCTCTATGAATTCCGCGATAAAGTCGGCTAAGTATTGTGATTTGATGGCTGTCCGAGCTTCGTATTGAAGGTCGAATTTGGACAACTCGACTGCCCATTGTAGGATTCTGCCTGCTAGGTCTGTTTTCTGTAATATCCCTTTTATGGGCTGGTTAGTCCGGACCTTAATGGTGTGAGCTTGAAAGTATGGATGAAGTCGTCGAGATGTTAGTATGAGGGCATAGGCAAATTTCTCTATTTTTTGGTAGTTCAGTTCGGATCCTTGTAGCGCCTTACTGATGAAGTATACGGGTTGTTGCCCACTGTCATCTTCTCGAACCAATGCTGAGGTTGCTGCTCGACTTCCTACCGCGAGGTATAATATGAGTGGTTCTCCTTCCCGTGGCCGAGATAGGATAGGTGGTTGTTCCAGGAACCTTTTGAAATCTTGAAAGGCTTGCTCGCACTCGGTGGTCCATTCAAATTTCTTCCTCTTCCTTAGAATGGCGTAGAAGGGGAGGGATCTTATTGCGGATCCGGCTAGAAATCTGGACAAGGCTGCCAACCTCCCGTTGAGTTGTTGTACCCCTTTGACGCGTGTCGGGCTCTTCATGTCGAGTATGGCACGGCATTTATCCGGATTTGCCTCGATTCCTCTTTGTGTGGGCATAAAACCCAAGAATTTGCCAGCTTCTACTGCGAAGGTGCATTTTGCAGGATTGAGTCGCATGACATGCCTTCTTATAGTGTCGAACACTCGGGCCAAGTCAGACAATAGAGTCTCTTCACTTTGTGTCTTTATTAACATGTCGTCCACATAGACTTACATGATTTTTCCGATATGATCCGAAAAGACCTTATTCATTAACCTTTGATAGGTAGCTCCTGCGTTTTTAAGACCAAAAGGCATGACAATGTAGCAATAATTTGCCTTTGGAGTTAAGAATGAAGTTTTCTCTTAGTCGGGTGGATACATTGGGATTTGATTGTATCCCGAATATGCGTCCATAAACGATACTTGGGAGTGGATAGGGATCTTTTGGGCAGGCTTTGTTGAGATCGGTGTAGTCGGTGCACATTCGCCACTTCCCATTTGATTTTTTCACCAAGACGACGTTAGCCAACCATAGTGGGTACTTGACTTCCCTTATGAATCCTGCCTCCAGTAGAGCTTGTACCTGCTCTTCCACAGCTTGGGATCGTTCGGGTCCGAGCTTTCTACGTCTCTGTTGTATTGGCCTAGATCCTGGATAGACTACTAACTTGTGGCACATTACCTCGGGGTCTATGCCTGGCATGTCTGCAGCCTTCCATGAAAAGAGGTCGACATTGTCTTGTAAGAACTGTACGAGTGATTATTTTATGTCTCCCTTTAGGTTTGTTCCAATATTGGTCGTTTTGTCCGGGATGTCTCCGATCTGTACTTTCTCTATCACACCTTCGGGCTGTGGGCGAAGTTCTTCTCGCCTCTGAACTCCCCCGAGTTTGATTGTGTGGAACTCTTCTCCTCTGCTTCTGAGGTTTAGACTTTCGTTGTAGCAGCGGCGTGCCGTCTTTTGGTCTGCTTTTATTGTGGCTATCCCTTCTGCAGTTCAGAATTTCATGCATAGATGTGGAGTCGAGACTATTACGCCAAGCTGATTCAACGTTGTCCGACCTATTAAGGCGTTGTAGGCTGAACTCACGTCGACCACGATGTAGTCTATCTTGAGCGTTTTTGACTGGCCCCCTTTGCCGAAGGTTGTGTGTAGTGAGACGTATCCAAGTGGTTGAACTGGGGTGTCTCCTAGTCCGAATAGGCTATTCGGATATGCCCTGAGTTCTTTTTCTTCTAGGCCGAGCTTGTCGAAGGCAATTTTGAATAAGATATCGGCAGAGCTCCCTTGGTCTATCAGTGTGCGGTGGAGATTTGCATTTGCCAATATAATGGTGACGACCATGGGATTGTCGTGTCCTGAGATGACACCAGATGCATCTTCTTTGGTGAAAGTAATCGCAGGGATGTCGGGTGCTTCCTCCTTCCCCTCGACATGATATACTTCTTTGAGATATCTTTTGCAAGATGATTTGGAGATTTCTCCTCCTGCAAACCCTCCATGTATCATATGGACGTGTCTTTCTGGTGAGCGAGGTGATCACTCAGTTCGTCCGACATCTTCGTTCCTTCTTCTTTTTCTTTGCTCATCGTCTCGGGTGGCTAGGTATCGATCTAATTTTCCTTCTCTTACTAGTTTTTCTATAAAATTTTTTAAGTCAAAGTATTCGTTGGTGGGATGTCCGCGGAGTCTATGGTATTCGCAATATTCAGACCGATTTCCTCCTCCCTTCTTGCCCTTGAGTGGTCGAGCTGGGGGTATTTTTTCAGTATGGCAGACTTCTCTGTAAACATCCACAAGGGACACTCGAAGGGGGGTGTAATTGTGGTATTTTTTTATTTTTTCCCCATGTCGATCTTCTTTCTTTTTGGATTTTTTATCCTTGTCTCAAGAGGAGTAGGTGAATCCGGACTTTGAGGTCTCTCCTAGTCGAGAGTTCTCCTCTATGTTGATATACTTCTCTGCTCATTTTTGAACCTCGTTCAGAGATGTGGGGTGTTTCTTTGATATAGATTGGCTAAAAGGTCTCTCTCGCAAGCCATTGATGAGGCCCATGATGGCGGCCTCTGTTGGTAGGCTTTGTATATCGAGGCATGTTTTGTTAAATCTTTCCATGTAGTTGCAAAGACTTTCTCGTTCTCCTTGCTTGATTCCTAGTAGACTTGGGACGTGCTTAGCCTTATCTTTTTGGATGGAGAATCTAGCTAGAAACTTTTTGGCTAAGTCGTCAAAACTTGAGATGGACCTAGAAGGTAGATTGTCGAACCATCTAATTGCTGTTTTTGTTAAAGTAGTCGGAAAGACTTTGCAGCGGACTGCATCTGAGGCGTCTGTGAGGTACATTCTACTCCTGAAATTGCTGAGATGGTGGCCGGGATCTGTAGTGCCATCGTACATAATCATGTCGGGAAGTTTGAAGTCCTTTGGGATTTTAGTCTTCATAATTTCTTTAATGAATGGATCTTGGTCCTTGTGGGAGTCATTTTCGTGACCGGATCGAGTGGTCTTGGTTTTGAGATCGGTCTCGAGTTTTAAGAGCTTGTCTTCTATCTCACGGCGTCGTCTAACTTCCCTTCATAGATCTTTCTCAGCTTCTCATTGATGCTCCACCTTCTTTTCGAGCTGTTTCAAGCGATCTTGAAGTGCCTCCACTGCTCCCTTATTTGGTGAATCATTATTTTTGTCAGGTTGAGAGGTATCTTTTGGTGTAGTGTCCGCTTTCTTATGCGGCGTTCTATCTTCTAGATCTGACTCGTGGTCGTTGTCATGGCCGTCCGCCATGGCGGTGGGATGACTTCCAGGATCCCCAGCAACGGCGCCAATGTTTCGAGGATTACCTGAAACCGTAGGTCGATCACGGACGAGATCTTCTGTGCTGATCGGAGATGATGTGTCCGGCTGTGAGTGAAGGTCGGGGCTATCATATCCGACTTGTTGAGCTTGGCTGCACTGCTGATCCTTCGCCACCAGAGGGTGGATGGTACCTGCAAGGGACTCCGATACTTAAGTTAGCAAGGGTATTAAGAAGGTTTTTAGTAGAATCAGAGTATGAGTTATACCTGGGTGCTCTAGTGTATTTATAATAGTGTGGAGTGACCTTCTTAGATAAGATAAGTTAGTTATTTTTATCTTATCTTATCTTATCTTTGAGTGAGGTCAGCTTATCTTCAAGGGAACCGCCCTTATCTCTATAGACTTGGGCTGCCTTTGGATATGGGTCGTATTCCTTGAGTTGGGCCCTTTTTGGGCTTTCCTGTCGATTTGGCCGAGCTCTTTGGGAAGAGGTCGGATAGTCTCACCTGAAGAGGTCGGTCGCTTTGTCGCTAATCATCTCGGGTCGGATAACTCAACCCAGGGTATGAACACCAACAGAGTAATTAAACCTTTATATTATCTACCGTTGAAAAGTGACTTCTATTTTTATTGAAAAATAAGAATAATAGTGACTGAGGTGTACCCAAGGTGTTATACTATCATATGCAAGGTTATGAAAACCGGACCGGTCATTGAACCGGTCAAGCAACTGGTTCAATGGTTCAATGGTCCGACCGGGGTCGAACCGTGGTCGAACCGATTTAATTAAATATACACTAAAATTATATAAAAATTCAATATATAATTTTGAATATACCAAATTAGTCTCAAACAATAGTATTATACTAACTCGAACAATAGTATTATACTAAAAAATGATTGGCTAAGCTATAATATCAATTAGTCTCAAACAATAGTATTATACTAACTCAAACAAAATTAACTCAAACAAAAAGCAGCAATTCAGAAACTAACCATCAACAAATAATTGCAATATTTCTTGCTCCACCTGGCCCTGTTCCTCCAAAGGCTTCCTTTTTTCCTAAATTAGTTGGCTAAGCTACATGCAAAACTAAAGTTTCCTGTTTTATTTTGATTAAAGTTCCAAAACCAAATCTGGCAAATCAATAGATACTTTTGGAAAAATAAAACTGCATATCTAATTGAAACAAAGTTCTCACGTTTCTACAGCCTTTTCAATATTCTAGATCATGACACCCTTAACTTCAGAGACCTTTTTCTGAACCTTGGCAAGCTTGCTTATCTACTCCAGTACTGTTTATGCTCCTTGAATTTCAGCCTGCACCATCCAAACAAAACAAAACAAAACAACACAATTTACACAAATTCAACCAAATCAACCTCCATAATCAATTAGTCTCAAACAATAGTATTATACTAACTCAAACACAATTAACTCAAACAAAAAGCAGCAATTCAGAAACTAACCATCAACAAAATTAACTCAAACAAGCAGCAGCAATTCAGAATATCAATCCCATAACAGAAGTAGCAATGCAAAACAGAAGCAGGTACCAGAAGCAGCAAAAAATATTCATCATGATTCATGAAGCAGCGAGCTAACAGAAGCAGCAATGCAAAACATATTCAAAATAAAAAACATCAATCCTGAAAATCAAGAAGGCAGCATAGAATAGGCGAGCTCACAGAACTTCAGAAAATCAAAATCCAAAATCATAAAGGCAGCATAGAACAGGCGAGCTCACAGAACCTCAGAAAATCAAAATCCAAAATCAAGCATAGAACAGGCGAGCTCACAGAACAAGATCAGAACCTCAGAAAATCAAAATCAAGAAGCATAGGTGAAAGAACAGAGTCTTACCAAATTCAGAAGGAGGCGGGCTCGGCCGGTGGTCGTCGGCTGCTGTCGATGGTTGTGGGTGGCGACCAACAACAGCATAACAGAATCAAGAATATCATCAACAATCCTAGACCACGGTGATAACAACAATAATTGAAGAAGAAAAATTAAAACAACAATTACAGTACAAAAATACCTTCTCTTCTAGAGAACAGAGGTGAGGGAGCACGACGGAAGGCTGGACGCGGCAGAACTAGAGAAGAGGTGGCCTGGACCACCGCGGAACTGGAGAAGAGGTGGCCTGGACCGCCACGGAACTGGAGCCCAGGAGGGTGGTGCGCGGCGGAACTAGAGCAGAGGAGCAGAGCCGGCGCAGCGGAACAGCGGCTGCGCGACGGAGGAAGCACGCGAGACGAGATGCAGTAGGGACGGCAGCTTCGAGTAGTTGAGACGGCGGAGGTGATATGGCAGTGAGGCTAGGGCTGGGAGATCTGGTGAAGGGGATCTAGGGGTTGGGAGGAGAGGCTTCTGTGCTTCCCCTGACTGCGACGGACGGCGGCGGTGACTCACTCCTTGCGGCTTTCGACGATCGGCAGTGAGGCTAGGGTTTCCGTTTTGGTTTCGGGAGAAAGAAGGAGATGGGAGAAGGACTGGAGACTGGAAACTGACTAGGGCTTCCTTCGATTTTTACGCGTTTTCCCCTTTTTTTTTTTTTTTTAAATCCAAAACGACGTCGTTTAGCATTTCAGCCTTCAAACCAAAAACCGTTAAAAACCGGACGGTTCTTTCAGTTCACCGGTTAACCGCCGGTTCGACCGGTTTTTTCACCGATTTTTTGTCAGGCGGTTTTTGACGTTACCCGGACCGGCTAGATGACCGGTTCCCGGTTATTCCGGTTAAACCGGCCGGTCCGGTTCGGTTTTCAGAACCATGGTTATACCTAGATTTTCACTTACTTGCAAGAAAAATAGCTCGAAGCTAAAGATTGAGTCAGATATAGGTTTTATTTATTCACTTAAGTTTGAAGTGCTGAAAATTGCTTCATCATTTGAGCAAAATCTTGAAAATCTTTAGCTGAAAAACTTTGATTCGAACTTTGATCTAGATTCATCGATTCTTCAAGTATCATGATTGTTTTTTGTGAGTCTTCACACTAGAGAGCCAACTCTCATGATTCTTATACAGTTGAATTGTTCTAGAATCTTCAATCTCTACACTCTCCATGCTCACTTTACTATGTGAAAGCTCATGCTCTAAGTGCAAAATTGTTAGAGATGAATGCGAGAAATTGAGAGAGAATATGTAAAGCCAACAAAGATCAGAAAATGAGAATGTAAAAAATATTAATGAATCTCATTGAACCAAATTATAGAATTTAGTTTATTATATGCCTGGCTAACTAACTAACGTCTAACTCTAGCTAACTAACATTTAACTCTAGCAAAATAATTTATAAAAATAATTTATTCTCCAAAAAAATATATTACCACAAATATAATTTTTTTAATATTTTATAAAAAAATTACTATTATATCTTTCAATTATTATTAAAAGTATTTTAAGAATTAATCATCTATTCATAATAAAAATATTTAAATGAAAAGAAGAAACATATTTTCGTAAAAATATTAAGAATAATTCTCAACAATTTATAATAGTAAACAAATAAACTTTTATAATACCCAAATCATGTTGTTTGATACAAGGTTATGAAAACCGGACCGGTCATTGAACCGGTCAAGCAACTGGTTCAATGGTTCAATAGTCCGACCGGGGTCGAACCGTGGTCGAACCGGTTTAATTAAATATACACTAAAATTATATAAAAATTCAATATATAATTTTAAATATACCAAATTAGTCTCAAACAATAGTATTATACTAACTCGAACAATAGTATTATACTAAAAAATGATTAGCTAAGCTATAATATCAATTAGTCTCAAACAATAGTATTATACTAACTCAAACAAAATTAACTCAAACAAAAAGCAGCAATTCAGAAACTAACCATCAACAAATAATTGCAATATTTCTTGCTCCACCTGGCCCTGTTCCTCCAAAGGCTTCCTTTTTTCCTAAATTAGTTGGCTAAGCTACATGCAAAACTAAAGTTTCCTGTTTTATTTTGATTAAAGTTCCAAAACCAAATCTGGCAAATCAATAGATACTACGGGAAAAATAAAACTGCATATCTAATTGAAACAAAGTTCTCACGTTTCTACAGCCTTTTCAATATTCTAGATCATGACACCCTTAACTTTAGAGACCTTTTCTGAACCTTGGCAAGCTTGCTTATCTACTCCAGTACTGCATATGCTCCTTGAATTTCAGCCTGCACCATCCAAACAAAACAAAACAAAACAACACAATTTACACAAATTCAACCAAATCAACCTCCATAATCAATTAGTCTCAAACAATAGTATTATACTAACTCAAACACAATTAACTCAAACAAAAAGCAGCAATTCAGAAACTAACCATCAACAAAATTAACTCAAACAAGCAGCAGCAATTCAGAATATCAATCCCATAACAGAAGCAGCAATGCAAAACAGAAGCAGGTAACAGAAGCAGCAATGCAAAACAGAAGCAGCTACCAGAAGCAGCAAAAAATATTCATCATGATTCATGAAGCAGCGAGCTAACAGAAGCAGCAATGCAAAACATATTCAAAATAAAAAACATCAATCCTGAAAATCAAGAAGGCAGCATAGAATAGGCGAGCTCACAGAACTTCAGAAAATCAAAATCCAAAATCATAAAGGCAGCATAGAACAGGCGAGCTCACAGAACCTCAGAAAATCAAAATCCAAAATCAAGCATAGAACAGGCGAGCTCACAGAACAAGATCAGAACCTCAGAAAATCAAAATCAAGAAGCATAGGTGAAAGAACAGAGTCTTACCAAATTCAGAAGGAGGCGGGCTCGGCCGGTGGTCGTCGGCTGCTGTCGATGGTTGTGGGTGGCGACCAACAACAGCATAACAGAATCAAGAATATCATCAACAATCCTAGACCACGGTGATAACAACAATAATTGAAGAAGAAAAATTAAAACAACAATTACAGTAAAAAAAATACCTTCTCTTCTAGAGAACAGAGGTGAGGGAGCACGACGGAAGGCTGGACGCGGCAGAACTAGAGAAGAGGTGGCCTGGACCACCGCAGAACTGGAGAAGAGGTGGCCTGGACCGCCATGGAACTGGAGCCCAGGAGGGTGGTGCGCGGCGGAACTAGAGCAGAGGAGCAGAGCCGGCGCAGCAGAACAGCGGCTGCGCGACGGAGGAAGCACGCGAGACGAGATGCAGTAGGGACGGCAGCTTCGAGTAGTTGAGATGGCGGAGGTGATATGGCAGTGAGGCTAGGGCTGGGAGATCTGGTGAAGGGGATCTAGGGGTTGGGAGGAGAGGCTTCTGTGCTTCCCCTGACTGCGACGGACGGCGGCGGTGACTCACTCCTTGCGGCTTTCGACGATCGGCGGTGAGGCTAGGGTTTCTGTTTTGGTTTCGGGAGAAAGAAGGAGATGGGAGAAGGACTGGAGACTGGAAACTGACTAGGGCTTCCTTCGATTTTTACGCGTTTTCCCTTTTTTTTTTTTTTTTAAATCCAAAACGACGTCGTTTAGCATTTCAGCCTTCAAACCAAAAACCGTTAAAAACCGGACGGTTCTTCCGGTTCACCGGTTAACTACCGGTTCGACCGGTTTTTTCACCGATTTTTTGTCAGGCGGTTTTTGACGTTATCCGGACCGACTAGATGACCGGTTCCCGGTTATTCCGGTTGAACCGGCCGGTCCGGTTCGGTTTTCAGAACCATGATCATATGTATCATTTTTATGTGTATTCTTCCATTTCTAAGTGGATGAGTGTTTATTTTAAGGTTAAAAATTTTACTTTTAAGATATTTTATTCTCATGAATATTATATCAAAGTATCAAACAACATGATTTGGGTATTATAAAAGTTTATTTGTTTACTATTATAAATTGTTGAGAATTATTCTTAATATTTTTACGAAAATATGTTTCTTCTTTTCATTTAAATATTTTTATTATGAATAGATGATTAATTCTTAAAATACTTTTAATAATAATTGAAAGATATAATAGTAATTTTTTTATAAAATATTAAAAAATTTATATTTGTGGTAATATATTTTTTTGGAGAATAAATTATTTTTATAAATTATTTTGCTAGAGTTAAATGTTAGTTAGCTAGAGTTAGACGTTAGTTAGTTAGCCAGGCATATAATAAACTAAATTCTATAATTTGGTTCAATGAGATTCATTAATATTTTTTACATTCTCATTTTCTGATCTTTGTTGGCTTTACATATTCTCTCTCAATTTCTCGCATTCATCTCTAACAATTTTGCACTTAGAGCATGAGCTTTCACATAGTAAAGTGAGCATGGAGAGTGTAGAGATTGAAGATTCTAGAACAATTCAACTGTATAAGAATCATGAGAGTTGGCTCTCTAGTGTGAAGACTCACAAAAAACAATCATGATACTTGAAGAATCGATGAATCTAGATCAAAGTTCGAATCAAAGTTTTTCAGCTAAAGATTTTCAAGATTTTGCTCAAATGATGAAGCAATTTTCAGCACTTCAAACTTAAGTGAATAAATAAAACCTATATCTGACTCAATCTTTAGCTTCGAGCTATTTTTCTTGCAAGTAAGTGAAAATCTAGGTATAACACTCTCACCTTCTCTTCTCAATGTTTCAAACTACCATACCTTGGCTCGATCTATTTGGATTTTCTAAAATCGAAGAGTAAATGCATGTTCGTTGATGGTTCCCTACTTGGACCTATTGAGATTGATCCAACATTTGAAGCTTGCGAAATAACACCATTGTTATTTCATGGTTACATGCCTCAATAAGCTTTGAAGTTTTACATAATGTGTTGTGGTGTAACGATGCAAGTGAACTATGAAAAGACCTTAGGCTCCGAATCTGTAAAGGTTATTTGTTAAAGGAAGAGCTATTTAGTTTGAGACAGGAAGATTTTATAATTACAACTTTTTTTTCAAGGCTTAATGTGATATGGGAAGAATTTGATGAATTTAGGCTAATTCCAGTTTAAAATTGTGCAAATTCATGTTCATGTGACCTTGTTGTGATAAAATAATACAAACTTAAATCCTATGGTGTTAAGTTCTTTTAAAAACTTAATTATCAGTATGCGACTGTGGACTCTCAAATCATGCTAATAAAACCGCTTTCTAACACAAATATGATTTATTCTTCAGCAAGAAAGACAACTGAATCATGGTGAAGTTAAACCAAAAACACTAGTTAATGCTATAGCAAATGAGTATAAAGAGAGATGGTACGATGAGGTAAAATTTGAACTATAGAGGGAGAGAGTACTCAGGTCATGGCAGGGGCAGAGGAGCTCCAAAATTGTGCTCGCATTGTGGCAAGCAAGACCACATTGTAGATAGTTGTTACTCCAAGTATGGATACCTTCCCCATATACAACAATCACAATGCAGGATTGCTAATGCTGTTAGTGTTGTTGGGCCAACCATGGAGAGCTCTTGATCACCGAGAAGACTTCCAGGAGGAATCAAGCGAGAGAACATAAGATGAGAAGACACCACATCCAACTCAAAACCTTAAGGTGTCAAATTAATGGGTCTCTCATCTTATAAACTCCTCACTCTTCCTTGCTTTCTTTGATGTGGGACTAACTTCAACACTCCTCACACTTGCAACACTAACAATCTCCCCCTCAAGTGTGAGCCTCCACATCAAGCATCAACTCCCCCTCTTTCTAGCTCCTCCACTACGGGTATTCGTCCATCACACCGCCGCAAAATACCGCGGGACACGCCGCCCGAACCACCTTTGTCGGGAAGACTTTCGATGCTTCACCTTGAATACCCCTTAAAACCAGACCGATTAAACCATCGGCTCTGATACCACTTGTTGGGCCAACCATGGAGAGCTCTTGATCACCGGAAAGACTTCGGGGAGGAATCAAGCGAGAGAACATAAGATGAGAAGACACCACATCCAACTCAAAACCTTAAGGTGTCAAATTAATGGGTCTCTCATCTTATAAACTCCTCACTCTTCCTTGCTTTCTTTGATGTGGGACTAACTTCAACACTCCTCACACTTGCAACACTAACAAGTGTCAACAACGAACTTAGTCGCTGAAGGAAATGTTGAACTCAGTAACACTTCTATTCTTAAGGGTGAGAATGACATCAGCATAGATGAACTGTTCTCAAACAAACAGAAAGAGGCACTAATTACCTTATTTCAACAACATGATCAACAACCTTCTCAATACTTGTTCCTTCCGCATGTATATTCTAAATACTCTTAATCACAAATTATAAATTGAAAAATAATTATTGGATCCTAGTATTTTTATGAGTAATTTTCAGGAATAAATTAAAATTTCTTAAAATAAAAACACACACAAAATCGTATTAATTTAATTAAGAAACTAAATTTTTTCAAATAATAATAAAAAACAAAAAAATTAAACATAATTTTTTAAGAATTTTCAACTTGCCATTTTTTATATGGCTCAACAGAAACTCTATTACACATGCATCTTTACTATTAATTTTTTCTGGCCCTAGCACATGCATCGGCTGAGAATACCAATAAAAAGAAAAATTTTCACCTAAATGTTCATCTAAATAAAACGGAAATTCTTCAACACTTTTGATTTTCAAAAATATTTCTTTAAAATTATTAAAAGAGGATTTATACAGTTTGAAAATACCTAAATCTAAAAACTATTTAAGTTCACCCAAACTTCTTTCCACACTCCCTTTACTTGAAAACATCTCAAAAAATGCCCATCCATTAGGATGGAGTTGAGATGAAGCGTAGTTCAACTATTTTAAAATAGAGCATTCAAAATCTGTAAAAAAGAGTTTTACTCGCAACTCTTGCAAAACACAGCTATGCATATAAAAAAAGAAAAAAAAAAGAAACAAAAATATATGCACTAACCTCTTTTGCTCATACTTTAACCTCTCTTGAAAACGGTTGAGTTCAAAGTCTTTGCATTTATGAAACATACTTGTGATTCCAAATGAAATAAATTGAAGCAATTTACGAAACCGTTTGAAATCTCTCAACCTAATCTCCATCCTTCATTCAAACCAACTACTCAAATACTATAGAAATACAAATAGGTGTCTAATCAATGCACATTGCTTTATTAATAACTTTTCATTAATTTTTTTATTTTCTTTTTTCGGACATTTTAATAAAGTATCTTGATGTAGGACTCCACTTATAATGTATATGCCGAGTTATACATTATCATTTAAAACTCAATCTGCTTTATTAAAATATTACCAGTCTCAACTTGAGTGCTATGATATGACTGTTATAAATTGGTTATGAAAAACTCGACATATACGTTATAGGTTGGCCATAAAAAATCATAACAACAAATCAGAACGTTATGATTTCTATATGTTACTATAATTCGGTAACAGACAATCACGAATCACCAACTCTCAATATAAGAGAAAGAGAAGAATTCATTTGGAGGTAAGTTAAGAAGTATTTGAGAATAAACTTATTTAAATACTGACTTAAGTGTCGGAGTACCTTTTCCAGGTATTCACCCCTTGTTCACAAGAAGCCGAGGCATAACCCGTCTCGAAGAAAGTCATCGAAGAACAAGTTATATCCCAATCAATCCACCTAAGAACAATAGTTAATTAAAGTGTATGTCAATGTATAATAGAATTTGTGATCACTAGTGAGTTCATGTATATAACACAAACTCTACTCTCATTTTAATACAATTTTTACTCATTTTTTTATCTCATATATCTCTGATTTTTCTGTTTTGTGCCCTTATTTTCATTCCTCTAAACCTTAGCTTTGGAAGTTCGATACCTTTCAAATTGAGTTGTCAAATTTGCATTAAATTAGTCTTAGGCATATTAATTATTATGATGATTGAAGAAAATATTTTTCTATGGTTACACACAATTTTTTGTTTTTCTTCTTGTATTAGTGTAAAACAAAAAAATAATTTTTCTTTAAAAAAAATTAACGGATATATATATATATATATATATACACACTCATTTTAAAGAAAATTAACGGATATATATATATATATATATATATATATATATATATATATATATATATATATATATATACTCATATCTAAAACTGTTCTTTCAAAGCCTAGTCATTCAAGCACCCAAAATCAATATGTTCATGTAGTTTTCAATCTTGTTAGTTGTTACACACACCAAATGTAACTTTCACACTTTTATTCTTCTTTTTTTAGTATACTTTTTTATTTGGTGAGAGAAATTTTCACTTCTCTACATTATTAGTCTATTATCAACTTTGTAATGGGGAATCAGAAGTGTTTTTCGATTAGAAAAATGAATTTCTTTATTCACAAGAAATTAAATAAAACGGAACAATATATAATTGTTACAAAGGTTTTGCTGATAGTATTATATATAAAGAAGGTTCTCATATCGATCGATCGACAAATTAAAGATGCAACTTTATATGTATTGCAGTTATAGAGAATGTTTAAAAATGAAGTGTTATCCAAAAACTATAAGAAAACAAGATAAGTTGGTGGAAATCGTTGGGTTAAAATTCATTATTTATTACGATGATAAATATAATCGTTGGAGTATTGAAATATATTTTAAATAGTTTTTATGTGTTTAATATATGTGATAAGTATGATAGGTATTTTCATGAAATTAGAATGAATAATGCTAAAAATAAAAGTAATAATTTGGACCGCACATAACATTAAAAGGAAAAGAAAGGATATTACGTAAAACATAATATAAATCAAGAGAAAGAATATTAAAAAAAATTCAAAACAACACACAATTAATCGAAAAAGCAAGAGGCTTTTACACTAAGCAATGCTTTAGATACATGAGAGTCATATTATTTTTTTTTTATTGAATTCATTTTGTATATCAGATTTTTTTTTCAGGCTTGACTAGTATTTTATATATATCTATATATATAAGAGTCTTGTATTAGGATTTTTCTTTTCTGTAAAGAAAAATGCTATAGTATGCAGAGAGAATTCAATAAAAATTATGAGAGAAAAAGCAAAATATTAGAAAGAAAAGTCATGAAGTATTTTTATTTGTATTTTTGTATTTTGACACAAAGAACATTCATTTAGAGTTTGTTCTTGATGTTTAGCGTTTTGAAAGCTTGAAATTTTGAGTTTTATTTGTCTTAACGTTGGAACCGGTTTTGGTTCTTTTGTTTAATTTTGTCTTTGAATTAGTGTTTATAATAAATTGATGATTATAATAAAATTCTACGTTTGTTGTGGTGAAAATTAAATATATGTCTTCTTACACTTATATGTTGAATTAGGATACATATGATGTTATATTCTCCTTTTCTTATTATATGTTCATGTTAGTCCAGATTCAATTCGTGAAACAAAATAAAATAATCTTCTGCAGTATCTATAATATCTTAGTTTTTTTGAATTATATTCATTATTTAATAATTAATCAATTAAAATTACAATGATTTAAAAAATTTAAATTCATAATAAAAAAATTAAAAGAAAATATGCTTAAAAATAAATATATCTAATTTAAAATTTAAAAATATGAAAACATTAGTTGTAGTGAATTTCTAAACAACAATAAATAATTTTTCAAGATATAGTTATAACTAATTTCATGTTTATTGGATTTGAATAATTTTTTATCATACAAAAAGATGAGAAAACTAGCTTTATTGTTTGAGCTCGTTACAAAATTAAATTCAAATTCAATTAGGTAGATAAATATGTTACAAGTTCATAATAAAAAATTGCGCTGTAACTAATTAATCTGACATATTAATAGTATTTCATAAATATCTTAAGCTCGAGTTATCTGATTGACTTGGTTCAAAGTTTTTTTTTTAAAAATCTAACTCAATTCTCTATAAAATTGTATCTAATAGATATTTTTAAATTTTAAATGTAGAGAAATTTATAGGGTTTGCAAAGTGACAATTAAAATTGAAAATTTTACCGAATTAAATACGAGTTAGATTTTCTAACACATACCTAAGAGCCATTTGAGTCCTATATTTCTCATTTGAGTAATGCTAGGAACCAAAAGGGTATTAGCCAAAAACCAGCCAAAATATTTTTGGTGAATCCAAAATTTCTACGAGTTAATATATATGAATGTTTCTTTTTCTAAATATCAGAAAAGTTTCTTTTTCATACTAAATGGATGTTCTTTTATATATTTTTCGAATTTTTTTCTATTGCAAATGTGAATGCCTATATTTCTTTAAGAATTTTATATATTTTTTTAAAATTTTATAGATATTTAATTATTTTTGCTAAAATATAATTAGATGTTTCTTTTGTTAAGTATTATGATTTTTTTTCATATTAAATGAATATTTTTTTATATTTCTGTAATTGTGTAATTTGCAGTCTCTTTAATCATCAAAATGGCACCTAATATCCCAAAACGCATCGAGCAACATCGTGATGATAAATAATTCTTTTAAAATAATAAAATTTTATTGAAGATAAAAATATTTTATTAAAAATAATAAATGAAAAACAATGAGAAGGGAAGAAAGAATGCAAGCAGCCAAACAAAACCCAAGAAAATACCCAAAAAAATAAAATGCACCAAAAAATAAACCCAAGAAAGTTCTCCAACCCTCTGAATTCTCAATTCTCTGTACGACTGCACACCATTTGATTGGCCTTAGCTCACAAATCCCAACTTTCCAACTGTTAATGGCCTTCCTCTGCTGACCACCCGCGGCGCCGCATGCTTCATGTCTTTCATCCGTAACCACGGCGGAGTCTTCCACGGTGGCCCCACCATCGATCACCACCTTCCATCAAAACGTAAACTTGAAGACTCCAGCTCCCTCATCGATGACAGCACTTTACTCGGCATGATCCTATTCGGTCTCGACGCGCCTGTTCCTGTCGCTGTTGACGCCGGCTCCGAGGGGGAAGTCACGTGCGCTGATGCGCGGAAGCTCCGAGACCCAAACCTGAGTCCGAACATAAGGTTTACGAGCTCCCGATCTAGTAAAGACAGTTCCGACTGGAAGCGGAAGCGATCAGAGGAGTGGGTCGCGATGGGGAGGCGGAGAGGGTCTGACGGTGAGAGAGAGGTCTGTGTGTGTGATTGTTAGAGGTGGGTAGGTTAATGTGAGAGAGAAGAGGAAGGTTTTTATAGGTTTTAATTAGGTTTAGTTAATCAAATTTAAATTTTTTAAATTTTGAATTTAAAAAATTTAAAATTAATTATTAATATAAATTAATGTGGTTTTGTTTAGTTTTTGGCTGATAACCTTTTGGTTCCATATACTTTTCCTTCTCGTTTTCTTCTTCTTTTCTATACAAAAATGCTAGGTGTCTTATCTCTTCTATCTTTTATTGTCTCTACAGATTGTCATTCATATACTTTCTACACTTTATTAAAAAAAATTCTTATCTTTTTTCACTTCTTTACTCACATTCTAAATCTTTTATCAAACTACTCACAAATTCTATTCATATATTGTATGAGAAGGTATCTTCTCTGAACTATACTAATTCTAAAGACTAGAAATATGTAGATTTTCTTTCTATAATAAAGTCAACATAGATTGAGAGATTTGCATAGGATTCATATTTTCGGTAACCTTCGTATTTATATTGAGTCCATCGAGTAAGACAATTTTGTCATCATAACTTATCATTTATTTGTTCCTCATATTGTTTTTATTAATAGTTTATGATTTATCAGTTTCTAACTAAATCCTAATTAGGATTGTCAGACGGGATAACTCAACCCATTTAGATCCGACCCGTTTAAGCTTGATTCATTCGCAAGCCATAATTTCTTAGCCCAGACCATTTATGGTTATCCTGATGGGTTAAACGGACTGGCCTGTTTATTCTTTTATTTTATTTTTTGAAAAATATTTTGACAAAAAATATCTTTTTAGGTAAAAAATCTTAAACAAACAATATTTTTTTTTAGTTGATGGATCGAATTTTCGGGTCGGATCGAAAGAAATATCAGCCAAAAAATAAACGGACTGTCCATTTAGCCCACACGCCTGTTTAACCAGCCAAAAAATAAATGGGTAAACGGGTTGGCCCGATGGGTTTAGCCTATTTTGACGGTCTTAATCCTAATCACCTTTAATCTTACTCTCATGCATGTACTTAGAAGAATAAAATTTATCCCTTAGTCAAAGATTCATATCTACATCAAATACACACACAAAGTATAGCCATGAAACAAGCCTTTCTTCTCTCTTCGCTAACGAATCGTGCTTATTTAGATTGGAATATATATAGGATTTTCACGAATTTCACTGGAGGTAGAGATTATATGCTTTTTATGTATCGTATATTAAATATTTTTTAGTATGGATGCTATAATTGCATGTCATGATATAATGTCTCTTTGTTACATAAAACATCAAGCATTTTGATGGTTTTCAGTGGCTAAGAGAGAGGGTTGAATCTTAGCCCCCTTTTCACTTAATAACACTTGCTGGTCTTTAGAACAACTTTTGGAGACTTTTTGATTTTTGTCTCGTACCCAACCACGAGACTTTTTCTTTTTATCTCGTGACCCGGCACGAGATATTTTTCAATTTTATCTCCTGTGCAGCAGAAACAGAAATGGAGTAAAAGAGAGAGAAAATTACACCCAGATATATCCTGGTTCAGCTGCTAAGTGTAGTGCATCCTACATCCAGTCTCCATCACAATGATGATGGAATTTCACTATAATCATTCTTGATTACAAACACCAATTCTCCCTAGGAACTACCCTTCTTATTCGGGACAAGTCCAGAATCTAATCCCCAATCCTGAACTTGACTTGGTCACTGCCAAGCTTTCAATTGCTAAGTGCTAACCCAACTTGTAAGGGGATTCCCACAGAATCATGAAACACAACACATATGTACAAAGGAACTCTAAGGACATCTATGACTTTTTCTTTTAATTTTGCACTCTCTGCCTTTTTTCGCTCTATGACTTTTTCTTACAAACCTCACTGTTTGCCTTTTTTCATGAGACTCAAGACAGACAAAATTAAACAGAAAATTATAAAACAGAAAACATTGAAGGAGAAGAACTTCTATTAGCTTAGGTAGCTATGAGAACTCTGTGCCTTGCACTCTCACTCCTTGCTTCAAGCCCTGGCTGTTCTCCCTTACTTATAGGGGGAAGCCTCCACGGTTGAAACCAAATAAACTAAGCCAAACTTCTTCTTCTTCATGCAAACCGGTTCGGCCAGAGAGAAAGAAGAGATAACCGAATGCTAAAACCCAACATGCAATTACCTCTGAGTCTTCTCTTTACACCAAGCTTTATCAATCTGAGCCATCAAACTTGTCTTGCTCTCCAAGAAGGACTTCTAGCCCTTGATGCTTCTTGATGTATGACAGCTCCTCCTGCTCCACTTTTGCTTCTTCCTTCACGCAGCCACCCTAGCTACCTTCTGTGATGAGTGAACACAAAAGCAGAGACGAGCCATCCTTGAGATCTTCTTCCTCTGACCGAAATCTTCTTCTTCCATTTTTGGTATGGAGAAGCTGAGATCTCTTCACCAAATCTTACCATAAGTGATGAAAATCTCAGCCACAACATACTTTTTGTTTTCTTTTTCTTGCCATCATTACAATGGTTTTTAGCTTGCTTCTAGCTTCTTCTTGATAGCTTGCAAAAGCTTCCATAGTTGCTGTGATGGAAGTGACCGAAAGTGAGAAGAGAGAATAGTAAGAGAAGAGAGAGAAAATAAAGGGAAGCATTAAATGGATTTGAACAAAGTTAATTTCCTTTCCTTTTGCTTTAGGCAGCGTGTAGCATTAAGTGCTATCTAATCAATCCCTTTTTCTCTTTCCTATTCCTAATGTTTGTATTAACTCTCCTTGATAAAATTTGAATTCCATCACATGGTAAACAAAGGAGATCCGTTGAAAGCATGAAGCAAAATATTTGCTTTCTTTCAATATTGGTCTCGGACCAACTTTAATGGTCTTGGAGCAAGAATTTCAATTGGGCTTGTATCACACATTCTGGCCCAAATATCATAACATTAATTCAGCCACAAGAATAAAAAATAATTTTCTATTAATGCTGAATGTATTTTTAATAGAATTGGGCTTGCAACAATTTTCTTTTCTGTTCGGCCCAATACAGAGATCTGTACACACAAAATTATTAATTAAGCAAGTATGATTTAAAATCAAATTAATAATTTTGTAATTAATTATTTCAATAATGTTTGTTCATCATCAAATTAAATTAGAGTTTTCTAAACTCATCAATCTCCCCCTTAATGACAAACATTATTAAAAAATTGAAATGGAAAGAGATCAAAAGTTAGAGTACTTCCTTTGTGAATACTTGGATTCTTTCCTTTCCAATTGTTACATGGCTCCTCCTTAATGTATGCTACTTTACCAAGGGAAGCTTTATACCTGTAACAATTTTTATCAAGTCTAAGGCAATAATGTTATTCAACATATTATATGTAGGATGTTGAATGGGTTGATTTATGAGTAGAATTGAAGTGATAAACAAAACTCATTTGTTATCATAAATTGATTTTCTGCTCAAACACATATAAAGCAATTGAGTACATATCAACCAAAAATATTTTTGATATTTCAAGAAGTTGCTATTCAATCTATTTGAAAATATTTTTCAATCAACATATTAGAGCAAAATAATCAGAGCAAGGAAATATTTTTGAGCATGATCATCTCAAAACATAGCAACTATTAGAATTTATTTACATATCACAACTTAAAGGAACGGCCAAAAATAAAATATTCCTAATCCATTATACAGTACAGCCAACATATTCACCAAGGTAAATCAAATGTATATTCCTGATCCAAAACATCAAACATCTTTACCAAGGTAAATCAAATGCATCCACAAGATAAATCAAATGCATATTTTTAATTCAAAACACAGCAGGCATATCTACAAATGCATCACAAGAATCAAGCTGATCACCACAACAAGTAATTGAAACAAGGGTGATCATAAATCCACAAAGGATTTTATCCCCTGTTTTGATCATAAATCCACAAAGGATTTCATCCCCTGTTTTCTTAATTTCAATTTCTTAGCCATTTCTCCCCCTTTTGGCATCAAGGGGCACCTGCAAAAAATTGACATTGGAAGCAAAATATCCAACATATAACCAAAATACCAAAAGTTTGTCACAGTGCCATAGGTCTAAAGTATCCAAGTATAAGAAAAACAGTGATCAATCATCAGATAAATTGTACTCAGAGCCATTTGCCTCATCATCACTGGTCGCACCCATCTCCTCTTCAAGACTCTGCAGCATTAGACCCACTCTCTCTTGGCGCTTCACCCATGCCCTTTCATTTTCAAAAGCTTTTTTATGTGCAGCCTTGTATGAATCCACCATTAGTTTAGACATATTAGAGAACTCAGTAAGGATGTCTCTCATCGATTCTGCTGTCTTGGAATGCTCAGGTAGTCGGCTCTCAAACTCGTTGTCAGAGGGAATAGACTTTTTTCCTTTGTTCCCTTTCATACCTCCTCCTCCCTTGATGATGAGTGAAACCTTATTTTTTACAGCTTCATTGATTAGATCAACTTTAAAATACTCAAAATTACTTGTGAGAAATATGTCATAAGGTAGATTTATCTTTTTGGTACTTTTAACAGATTCCCACATATGCCTTATCATAAGGTATCCAAAAGAGATAGGAGAGGAAGTGACAATAGCAAAAAGTATGAGAGAGTCAGAAACAGTTACTCTGTTATGTGAACCACTTTGAGAGGTTAGGATATGAGTGATGATTCTGTGGAGCAATGAGTTTGTGGGGCCGAGTGCCTTGTGAGTCGGGATGGTGCCGTCCAAGTCAGACAAGTTCTCGCAAATATGTTGAAGGGCAACCTTGGATGTGACTCCAACCTGCGAGTCCCATTTGTCAGTCATGTATGCTCTTGGTCCTTCATCTATGTAGCCTAGGGCAGCGCCGATTGTCTTCGAGTTCAGAGTCATGTATACCCTCTTTACATAGGAGTGAATGGTACCATCGATCAGCCTCATATTAGCATAAAATTCACGTACCAATCCAGGATAAACAGATTTCTGAATATGGAGCAGAGGAGTCCATTTCAGATTTTCAAATAGATGAGAAAAGTTGATTCCTTTGGCTGCCAGTGAGTCCAGATTCACTAGGTATGTGGCACATAAGTGGCGTTTCTCCAACACTTCCTTGTGAAACTCATAGAATGCACACGAATTGAACCTGGCAGGATCAAAGTGTGAATGAGATTTGTTGAACTTATTTTTGAATTTCAATGATTTCAAGTTGGCTGGTTCCCTTGTGTTGTGTAACACAAAGATTTTGGTCTTCTATGAACTGCATCCATGGGTGGTCTTCTTTGGAGGTGATGGATGCGGTGATGAAGGCAGTGAGGTGTGGGATTCTTCTTCTTCTTCAACCACTGGTTCCTTCTCCTTCTTCTTCCTAGAGGAAGTCTTTGTTGCTATCACTTTTCTCCTCATGTGTCCGTGTGCTTGGATGGTGGTGAGGGGGATGATGAAGAAGTGAAATGAATGTATATATGAGTGTGGGTTTGAGGTGTGGAAGGTTTTTGAGAGAAGAGGATTCGTTCACTTTTCCTTGGGGCAGTTTTCTTTTTCATGATAATGAGAATGGAGAAGTGGAAGGGGGAAGATGAAGAGAGAACCGAATTGAGTGGAGAGATGAGGGAGGTTAGAAACGCATTAAATGTTGAGTGGAGAGAGAATTGGAGGGAGTTAATACCCATTAATAAACGGTTATTTTATGTTGATAGTCTTTTCTAATCATTCTAAAGATAAAGATTAAAAAAATAAAAAAAATAAAAAAATATTGATGCCAATAAGATGGAATCTCATTTGACCTAGTTCTCCTTCTTTCTTTGATTTTTTTTTTGGATTAATTAACTTTCATAAACTGATAATTCATTTATTGTTTAATTCAAATATTGATATAACCTTATTAAAATTTTATTCGACAATGATGATAAATGAATTTTGAGTTAGTATGCATAGTCACTCGAATCAAATAGGAACAAAATAACACGACTCATCCTTATATCAAATTCTATGTCCCACTAACTTGAAAGATGCATTCGAACTTTAAAAAGGGAAATAAATATGAATATCTCCTATTATATATGCTTTGCTTCTTCCCATTTTTTATTGGTCCTACCTAGAGGTGAACATAAATCTAATAATATTCGTAAATTTGTAGTATTTTTTCGTATCTAATACACAAATTGTAATATAAAAAATTTTAGTTAAAATGACGGTTTTTTAGAGTTATTATGACAGTTTAAACTGCCATTATTACCTTAAATGGCAATTAAAAAAACAGCAATAATTCTAAGCGCCATTAATCGCCACCATTCTGATGATTAAAACGAAAGTTTTCTCTACGTTTAAAGAGGCGATTAAAACCACCATTTTAATTAGATAAAATGGCGATTTTTTAATTGTTTAAAACGGCAGTTTAAAACTGTCGTTTTTACTGGTTAAAATTGCATTTTTTTATGTTTATAATGGAGGTAAAAACCATCATTTTTACCGAGTAAAATGATAATTTTTTCGTTTAAAGTGACGATTAAAACACTATTTTTTACCTGCCAAAATGACAGTTTTTGCTTAGTTAAAATGGCTGTTAAAATTGCCGTTTTTAACTAATTAAAATGACAGTTTTATATTATTCAAAATGACAGTCTTAATCGTCGTTTTTACCTAATTAAAATGACAATTTTATGCTATTTTTATCGGATAAAATAACAGCTTTTACTCGTTTAAAATAGTGGTTAGAACAAATAATTTTTATAATTCATATAATTTTTATAACTCATACATAGTCATCAAAAATCAAAAGTCATAATCCAAAAACAAAATATCAACAATAACATAGTTTTTCAATAACAGATCTTAACATATGGTCCTCAATACATAAATATCATGCAAGATCATTACTTTCTAACTTTTTGTTGATGAAATCTCGCTCTCTTGATCTAATCTCTAAAACAAAAGAAGAGAGTTAAAAGATTAACCAATAAAAATATATTATAAAAATTTATACTCCATTAATTAATAATATTTTATATCTCATTATGCAAGATAATATTTCATATTTTATTATGTATGATAATGCTCCATACTGTATAATATATCATCCGTAATAATAACTATTTTATAACAATTCTCTTGTATTTTCTTTTGTTTCTCTTGCATGTTGCTAATTATTAAAGGTTAAATTAGGCTCGCTTTTAGTTCAAGAAGTTGGATAAATCAAAATATCTGTAGAATAGATCAGAGTTAGAAATGTTAGAATTGAATGTGTCCAAAGTCCTAAATCTTCCAAATGGGTTGTGGCTTGTGGGCTATAAAATTATAATAGCTTTGTCTCCAAAAGAAACGACCCATCTCTCTCTCTCTCTCTCTCTCTCTCTATATATATATATATATAAATAAGAAAGCAAGATTGCCAACCTAATATTATAGAAATCTCTCAACCTAATCTCCATCCTTCATTCAAACCAACTACTCAAATACTATAGAAATACAAATAGGTGTCTAATCAATGCACATTGCTTTATTAATAACTTTTCATTAATTTTTTTATTTTCTTTTTTCGGACATTTTAATAAAGTATCTTGATGTAGGACTCCACTTATAATGTATATGCCGAGTTATACATTATCATTTAAAACTCAATCTGCTTTATTAAAATATTACCAGTCTCAACTTGAGTGCTATGATATGACTGTTATAAATTGGTTATGAAAAACTCGACATATACGTTATAGGTTGGCCATAAAAAATCATAACAACAAATCAGAACGTTATGATTTCTATATGTTACTATAATTCGGTAACAGACAATCACGAATCACCAACTCTCAATATAAGAGAAAGAGAAGAATTCATTTGGAGGTAAGTTAAGAAGTATTTGAGAATAAACTTATTTAAATACTGACTTAAGTGTCGGAGTACCTTTTCCAGGTATTCACCCCTTGTTCACAAGAAGCCGAGGCATAACCCGTCTCGAAGAAAGTCATCGAAGAACAAGTTATATCCCAATCAATCCACCTAAGAACAATAGTTAATTAAAGTGTATGTCAATGTATAATAGAATTTGTGATCACTAGTGAGTTCATGTATATAACACAAACTCTACTCTCATTTTAATACAATTTTTACTCATTTTTTTATCTCATATATCTCTGATTTTTCTGTTTTGTGCCCTTATTTTCATTCCTCTAAACCTTAGCTTTGGAAGTTCGATACCTTTCAAATTGAGTTGTCAAATTTACATTAAATTAGTCTTAGGCATATTAATTATTATGATGATTGAAGAAAATATTTTTCTATGGTTACACACAATTTTTTGTTTTTCTTCTTGTATTAGTGTAAAACAAAAAAATAATTTTTCTTTAAAAAAAATTAACGGATATATATATATATATATATATACACACTCATTTTAAAGAAAATTAACGGATATATATATATATATATATATATATATATATATACTCATATCTAAAACTGTTCTTTCAAAGCCTAGTCATTCAAGCACCCAAAATCAATATGTTCATGTAGTTTTCAATCTTGTTAGTTGTTACACACACCAAATGTAACTTTCACACTTTTATTCTTCTTTTTTTAGTATACTTTTTTATTTGGTGAGAGAAATTTTCACTTCTCTACATTATTAGTCTATTATCAACTTTGTAATGGGGAATCAGAAGTGTTTTTCGATTAGAAAAATGAATTTCTTTATTCACAAGAAATTAAATAAAACGGAACAATATATAATTGTTACAAAGGTTTTGCTGATAGTATTATATATAAAGAAGGTTCTCATATCGATCGATCGACAAATTAAAGATGCAACTTTATATGTATTGCAGTTATAGAGAATGTTTAAAAATGAAGTGTTATCCAAAAACTATAAGAAAACAAGATAAGTTGGTGGAAATCGTTGGGTTAAAATTCATTATTTATTACGATGATAAATATAATCGTTGGAGTATTGAAATATATTTTAAATAGTTTTTATGTGTTTAATATATGTGATAAGTATGATAGGTATTTTCATGAAATTAGAATGAATAATGCTAAAAATAAAAGTAATAATTTGGACCGCACATAACATTAAAAGGAAAAGAAAGGATATTACGTAAAACATAATATAAATCAAGAGAAAGAATATTAAAAAAAATTCAAAACAACACACAATTAATCGAAAAAGCAAGAGGCTTTTACACTAAGCAATGCTTTAGATACATGAGAGTCATATTATTTTTTTTTTATTGAATTCATTTTGTATATCAGATTTTTTTTTCAGGCTTGACTAGTATTTTATATATATCTATATATATAAGAGTCTTGTATTAGGATTTTTCTTTTCTGTAAAGAAAAATGCTATAGTATGCAGAGAGAATTCAATAAAAATTATGAGAGAAAAAGCAAAATATTAGAAAGAAAAGTCATGAAGTATTTTTATTTGTATTTTTGTATTTTGACACAAAGAACATTCATTTAGAGTTTGTTCTTGATGTTTAGCGTTTTGAAAGCTTGAAATTTTGAGTTTTATTTGTCTTAACGTTGGAACCGGTTTTGGTTCTTTTGTTTAATTTTGTCTTTGAATTAGTGTTTATAATAAATTGATGATTATAATAAAATTCTACGTTTGTTGTGGTGAAAATTAAATATATGTCTTCTTACACTTATATGTTGAATTAGGATACATATGATGTTATATTCTCCTTTTCTTATTATATGTTCATGTTAGTCCAGATTCAATTCGTGAAACAAAATAAAATAATCTTCTGCAGTATCTATAATATCTTAGTTTTTTTGAATTATATTCATTATTTAATAATTAATCAATTAAAATTACAATGATTTAAAAAATTTAAATTCATAATAAAAAAATTAAAAGAAAATATGCTTAAAAATAAATATATCTAATTTAAAATTTAAAAATATGAAAACATTAGTTGTAGTGAATTTCTAAACAACAATAAATAATTTTTCAAGATATAGTTATAACTAATTTCATGTTTATTGGATTTGAATAATTTTTTATCATACAAAAAGATGAGAAAACTAGCTTTATTGTTTGAGCTCGTTACAAAATTAAATTCAAATTCAATTAGGTAGATAAATATGTTACAAGTTCATAATAAAAAATTGCGCTGTAACTAATTAATCTGACATATTAATAGTATTTCATAAATATCTTAAGCTCGAGTTATCTGATTGACTTGGTTCAAAGTTTTTTTTTTAAAAATCTAACTCAATTCTCTATAAAATTGTATCTAATAGATATTTTTAAATTTTAAATGTAGAGAAATTTATAGGGTTTGCAAAGTGACAATTAAAATTGAAAATTTTACCGAATTAAATACGAGTTAGATTTTCTAACACATACCTAAGAGCCATTTGAGTCCTATATTTCTCATTTGAGTAATGCTAGGAACCAAAAGGGTATTAGCCAAAAACCAGCCAAAATATTTTTGGTGAATCCAAAATTTCTACGAGTTAATATATATGAATGTTTCTTTTTCTAAATATCAGAAAAGTTTCTTTTTCATACTAAATGGATGTTCTTTTATATATTTTTCGAATTTTTTTCTATTGCAAATGTGAATGCCTATATTTCTTTAAGAATTTTATATATTTTTTTAAAATTTTATAGATATTTAATTATTTTTGCTAAAATATAATTAGATGTTTCTTTTGTTAAGTATTATGATTTTTTTTCATATTAAATGAATATTTTTTTATATTTCTGTAATTGTGTAATTTGCAGTCTCTTTAATCATCAAAATGGCACCTAATATCCCAAAACGCATCGAGCAACATCGTGATGATAAATAATTCTTTTAAAATAATAAAATTTTATTGAAGATAAAAATATTTTATTAAAAATAATAAATGAAAAACAATGAGAAGGGAAGAAAGAATGCAAGCAGCCAAACAAAACCCAAGAAAATACCCAAAAAAATAAAATGCACCAAAAAATAAACCCAAGAAAGTTCTCCAACCCTCTGAATTCTCAATTCTCTGTACGACTGCACACCATTTGATTGGCCTTAGCTCACAAATCCCAACTTTCCAACTGTTAATGGCCTTCCTCTGCTGACCACCCGCGGCGCCGCATGCTTCATGTCTTTCATCCGTAACCACGGCGGAGTCTTCCACGGTGGCCCCACCATCGATCACCACCTTCCATCAAAACGTAAACTTGAAGACTCCAGCTCCCTCATCGATGACAGCACTTTACTCGGCATGATCCTATTCGGTCTCGACGCGCCTGTTCCTGTCGCTGTTGACGCCGGCTCCGAGGGGGAAGTCACGTGCGCTGATGCGCGGAAGCTCCGAGACCCAAACCTGAGTCCGAACATAAGGTTTACGAGCTCCCGATCTAGTAAAGACAGTTCCGACTGGAAGCGGAAGCGATCAGAGGAGTGGGTCGCGATGGGGAGGCGGAGAGGGTCTGACGGTGAGAGAGAGGTCTGTGTGTGTGATTGTTAGAGGTGGGTAGGTTAATGTGAGAGAGAAGAGGAAGGTTTTTATAGGTTTTAATTAGGTTTAGTTAATCAAATTTAAATTTTTTAAATTTTGAATTTAAAAAATTTAAAATTAATTATTAATATAAATTAATGTGGTTTTGTTTAGTTTTTGGCTGATAACCTTTTGGTTCCATATACTTTTCCTTCTCGTTTTCTTCTTCTTTTCTATACAAAAATGCTAGGTGTCTTATCTCTTCTATCTTTTATTGTCTCTACAGATTGTCATTCATATACTTTCTACACTTTATTAAAAAAAATTCTTATCTTTTTTCACTTCTTTACTCACATTCTAAATCTTTTATCAAACTACTCACAAATTCTATTCATATATTGTATGAGAAGGTATCTTCTCTGAACTATACTAATTCTAAAGACTAGAAATATGTAGATTTTCTTTCTATAATAAAGTCAACATAGATTGAGAGATTTGCATAGGATTCATATTTTCGGTAACCTTCGTATTTATATTGAGTCCATCGAGTAAGACAATTTTGTCATCATAACTTATCATTTATTTGTTCCTCATATTGTTTTTATTAATAGTTTATGATTTATCAGTTTCTAACTAAATCCTAATTAGGATTGTCAGACGGGATAACTCAACCCATTTAGATCCGACCCGTTTAAGCTTGATTCATTCGCAAGCCATAATTTCTTAGCCCAGACCATTTATGGTTATCCTGATGGGTTAAACGGACTGGCCTGTTTATTCTTTTATTTTATTTTTTGAAAAATATTTTGACAAAAAATATCTTTTTAGGTAAAAAATCTTAAACAAACAATATTTTTTTTTAGTTGATGGATCGAATTTTCGGGTCGGATCGAAAGAAATATCAGCCAAAAAATAAACGGACTGTCCATTTAGCCCACACGCCTGTTTAACCAGCCAAAAAATAAATGGGTAAACGGGTTGGCCCGATGGGTTTAGCCTATTTTGACGGTCTTAATCCTAATCACCTTTAATCTTACTCTCATGCATGTACTTAGAAGAATAAAATTTATCCCTTAGTCAAAGATTCATATCTACATCAAATACACACACAAAGTATAGCCATGAAACAAGCCTTTCTTCTCTCTTCGCTAACGAATCGTGCTTATTTAGATTGGAATATATATAGGATTTTCACGAATTTCACTGGAGGTAGAGATTATATGCTTTTTATGTATCGTATATTAAATATTTTTTAGTATGGATGCTATAATTGCATGTCATGATATAATGTCTCTTTGTTACATAAAACATCAAGCATTTTGATGGTTTTCAGTGGCTAAGAGAGAGGGTTGAATCTTAGCCCCCTTTTCACTTAATAACACTTGCTGGTCTTTAGAACAACTTTTGGAGACTTTTTGATTTTTGTCTCGTACCCAACCACGAGACTTTTTCTTTTTATCTCGTGACCCGGCACGAGATATTTTTCAATTTTATCTCCTGTGCAGCAGAAACAGAAATGGAGTAAAAGAGAGAGAAAATTACACCCAGATATATCCTGGTTCAGCTGCTAAGTGTAGTGCATCCTACATCCAGTCTCCATCACAATGATGATGGAATTTCACTATAATCATTCTTGATTACAAACACCAATTCTCCCTAGGAACTACCCTTCTTATTCGGGACAAGTCCAGAATCTAATCCCCAATCCTGAACTTGACTTGGTCACTGCCAAGCTTTCAATTGCTAAGTGCTAACCCAACTTGTAAGGGGATTCCCACAGAATCATGAAACACAACACATATGTACAAAGGAACTCTAAGGACATCTATGACTTTTTCTTTTAATTTTGCACTCTCTGCCTTTTTTCGCTCTATGACTTTTTCTTACAAACCTCACTGTTTGCCTTTTTTCATGAGACTCAAGACAGACAAAATTAAACAGAAAATTATAAAACAGAAAACATTGAAGGAGAAGAACTTCTATTAGCTTAGGTAGCTATGAGAACTCTGTGCCTTGCACTCTCACTCCTTGCTTCAAGCCCTGGCTGTTCTCCCTTACTTATAGGGGGAAGCCTCCACGGTTGAAACCAAATAAACTAAGCCAAACTTCTTCTTCTTCATGCAAACCGGTTCGGCCAGAGAGAAAGAAGAGATAACCGAATGCTAAAACCCAACATGCAATTACCTCTGAGTCTTCTCTTTACACCAAGCTTTATCAATCTGAGCCATCAAACTTGTCTTGCTCTCCAAGAAGGACTTCTAGCCCTTGATGCTTCTTGATGTATGACAGCTCCTCCTGCTCCACTTTTGCTTCTTCCTTCACGCAGCCACCCTAGCTACCTTCTGTGATGAGTGAACACAAAAGCAGAGACGAGCCATCCTTGAGATCTTCTTCCTCTGACCGAAATCTTCTTCTTCCATTTTTGGTATGGAGAAGCTGAGATCTCTTCACCAAATCTTACCATAAGTGATGAAAATCTCAGCCACAACATACTTTTTGTTTTCTTTTTCTTGCCATCATTACAATGGTTTTTAGCTTGCTTCTAGCTTCTTCTTGATAGCTTGCAAAAGCTTCCATAGTTGCTGTGATGGAAGTGACCGAAAGTGAGAAGAGAGAATAGTAAGAGAAGAGAGAGAAAATAAAGGGAAGCATTAAATGGATTTGAACAAAGTTAATTTCCTTTCCTTTTGCTTTAGGCAGCGTGTAGCATTAAGTGCTATCTAATCAATCCCTTTTTCTCTTTCCTATTCCTAATGTTTGTATTAACTCTCCTTGATAAAATTTGAATTCCATCACATGGTAAACAAAGGAGATCCGTTGAAAGCATGAAGCAAAATATTTGCTTTCTTTCAATATTGGTCTCGGACCAACTTTAATGGTCTTGGAGCAAGAATTTCAATTGGGCTTGTATCACACATTCTGGCCCAAATATCATAACATTAATTCAGCCACAAGAATAAAAAATAATTTTCTATTAATGCTGAATGTATTTTTAATAGAATTGGGCTTGCAACAATTTTCTTTTCTGTTCGGCCCAATACAGAGATCTGTACACACAAAATTATTAATTAAGCAAGTATGATTTAAAATCAAATTAATAATTTTGTAATTAATTATTTCAATAATGTTTGTTCATCATCAAATTAAATTAGAGTTTTCTAAACTCATCAATCTCCCCCTTAATGACAAACATTATTAAAAAATTGAAATGGAAAGAGATCAAAAGTTAGAGTACTTCCTTTGTGAATACTTGGATTCTTTCCTTTCCAATTGTTACATGGCTCCTCCTTAATGTATGCTACTTTACCAAGGGAAGCTTTATACCTGTAACAATTTTTATCAAGTCTAAGGCAATAATGTTATTCAACATATTATATGTAGGATGTTGAATGGGTTGATTTATGAGTAGAATTGAAGTGATAAACAAAACTCATTTGTTATCATAAATTGATTTTCTGCTCAAACACATATAAAGCAATTGAGTACATATCAACCAAAAATATTTTTGATATTTCAAGAAGTTGCTATTCAATCTATTTGAAAATATTTTTCAATCAACATATTAGAGCAAAATAATCAGAGCAAGGAAATATTTTTGAGCATGATCATCTCAAAACATAGCAACTATTAGAATTTATTTACATATCACAACTTAAAGGAACGGCCAAAAATAAAATATTCCTAATCCATTATACAGTACAGCCAACATATTCACCAAGGTAAATCAAATGTATATTCCTGATCCAAAACATCAAACATCTTTACCAAGGTAAATCAAATGCATCCACAAGATAAATCAAATGCATATTTTTAATTCAAAACACAGCAGGCATATCTACAAATGCATCACAAGAATCAAGCTGATCACCACAACAAGTAATTGAAACAAGGGTGATCATAAATCCACAAAGGATTTTATCCCCTGTTTTGATCATAAATCCACAAAGGATTTCATCCCCTGTTTTCTTAATTTCAATTTCTTAGCCATTTCTCCCCCTTTTGGCATCAAGGGGCACCTGCAAAAAATTGACATTGGAAGCAAAATATCCAACATATAACCAAAATACCAAAAGTTTGTCACAGTGCCATAGGTCTAAAGTATCCAAGTATAAGAAAAACAGTGATCAATCATCAGATAAATTGTACTCAGAGCCATTTGCCTCATCATCACTGGTCGCACCCATCTCCTCTTCAAGACTCTGCAGCATTAGACCCACTCTCTCTTGGCGCTTCACCCATGCCCTTTCATTTTCAAAAGCTTTTTTATGTGCAGCCTTGTATGAATCCACCATTAGTTTAGACATATTAGAGAACTCAGTAAGGATGTCTCTCATCGATTCTGCTGTCTTGGAATGCTCAGGTAGTCGGCTCTCAAACTCGTTGTCAGAGGGAATAGACTTTTTTCCTTTGTTCCCTTTCATACCTCCTCCTCCCTTGATGATGAGTGAAACCTTATTTTTTACAGCTTCATTGATTAGATCAACTTTAAAATACTCAAAATTACTTGTGAGAAATATGTCATAAGGTAGATTTATCTTTTTGGTACTTTTAACAGATTCCCACATATGCCTTATCATAAGGTATCCAAAAGAGATAGGAGAGGAAGTGACAATAGCAAAAAGTATGAGAGAGTCAGAAACAGTTACTCTGTTATGTGAACCACTTTGAGAGGTTAGGATATGAGTGATGATTCTGTGGAGCAATGAGTTTGTGGGGCCGAGTGCCTTGTGAGTCGGGATGGTGCCGTCCAAGTCAGACAAGTTCTCGCAAATATGTTGAAGGGCAACCTTGGATGTGACTCCAACCTGCGAGTCCCATTTGTCAGTCATGTATGCTCTTGGTCCTTCATCTATGTAGCCTAGGGCAGCGCCGATTGTCTTCGAGTTCAGAGTCATGTATACCCTCTTTACATAGGAGTGAATGGTACCATCGATCAGCCTCATATTAGCATAAAATTCACGTACCAATCCAGGATAAACAGATTTCTGAATATGGAGCAGAGGAGTCCATTTCAGATTTTCAAATAGATGAGAAAAGTTGATTCCTTTGGCTGCCAGTGAGTCCAGATTCACTAGGTATGTGGCACATAAGTGGCGTTTCTCCAACACTTCCTTGTGAAACTCATAGAATGCACACGAATTGAACCTGGCAGGATCAAAGTGTGAATGAGATTTGTTGAACTTATTTTTGAATTTCAATGATTTCAAGTTGGCTGGTTCCCTTGTGTTGTGTAACACAAAGATTTTGGTCTTCTATGAACTGCATCCATGGGTGGTCTTCTTTGGAGGTGATGGATGCGGTGATGAAGGCAGTGAGGTGTGGGATTCTTCTTCTTCTTCAACCACTGGTTCCTTCTCCTTCTTCTTCCTAGAGGAAGTCTTTGTTGCTATCACTTTTCTCCTCATGTGTCCGTGTGCTTGGATGGTGGTGAGGGGGATGATGAAGAAGTGAAATGAATGTATATATGAGTGTGGGTTTGAGGTGTGGAAGGTTTTTGAGAGAAGAGGATTCGTTCACTTTTCCTTGGGGCAGTTTTCTTTTTCATGATAATGAGAATGGAGAAGTGGAAGGGGGAAGATGAAGAGAGAACCGAATTGAGTGGAGAGATGAGGGAGGTTAGAAACGCATTAAATGTTGAGTGGAGAGAGAATTGGAGGGAGTTAATACCCATTAATAAACGGTTATTTTATGTTGATAGTCTTTTCTAATCATTCTAAAGATAAAGATTAAAAAAATAAAAAAAATAAAAAAATATTGATGCCAATAAGATGGAATCTCATTTGACCTAGTTCTCCTTCTTTCTTTGATTTTTTTTTGGATTAATTAACTTTCATAAACTGATAATTCATTTATTGTTTAATTCAAATATTGATATAACCTTATTAAAATTTTATTCGACAATGATGATAAATGAATTTTGAGTTAGTATGCATAGTCACTCGAATCAAATAGGAACAAAATAACACGACTCATCCTTATATCAAATTCTATGTCCCACTAACTTGAAAGATGCATTCGAACTTTAAAAAGGGAAATAAATATGAATATCTCCTATTATATATGCTTTGCTTCTTCCCATTTTTTATTGGTCCTACCTAGAGGTGAACATAAATCTAATAATATTCGTAAATTTGTAGTATTTTTTCGTATCTAATACACAAATTGTAATATAAAAAATTTTAGTTAAAATGACGGTTTTTTAGAGTTATTATGACAGTTTAAACTGCCATTATTACCTTAAATGGCAATTAAAAAAACAGCAATAATTCTAAGCGCCATTAATCGCCACCATTCTGATGATTAAAACGAAAGTTTTCTCTACGTTTAAAGAGGCGATTAAAACCACCATTTTAATTAGATAAAATGGCGATTTTTTAATTGTTTAAAACGGCAGTTTAAAACTGTCGTTTTTACTGGTTAAAATTGCATTTTTTTATGTTTATAATGGAGGTAAAAACCATCATTTTTACCGAGTAAAATGATAATTTTTTCGTTTAAAGTGACGATTAAAACACTATTTTTTACCTGCCAAAATGACAGTTTTTGCTTAGTTAAAATGGCTGTTAAAATTGCCGTTTTTAACTAATTAAAATGACAGTTTTATATTATTCAAAATGACAGTCTTAATCGTCGTTTTTACCTAATTAAAATGACAATTTTATGCTATTTTTATCGGATAAAATAACAGCTTTTACTCGTTTAAAATAGTGGTTAGAACAAATAATTTTTATAATTCATATAATTTTTATAACTCATACATAGTCATCAAAAATCAAAAGTCATAATCCAAAAACAAAATATCAACAATAACATAGTTTTTCAATAACAGATCTTAACATATGGTCCTCAATACATAAATATCATGCAAGATCATTACTTTCTAACTTTTTGTTGATGAAATCTCGCTCTCTTGATCTAATCTCTAAAACAAAAGAAGAGAGTTAAAAGATTAACCAATAAAAATATATTATAAAAATTTATACTCCATTAATTAATAATATTTTATATCTCATTATGCAAGATAATATTTCATATTTTATTATGTATGATAATGCTCCATACTGTATAATATATCATCCGTAATAATAACTATTTTATAACAATTCTCTTGTATTTTCTTTTGTTTCTCTTGCATGTTGCTAATTATTAAAGGTTAAATTAGGCTCGCTTTTAGTTCAAGAAGTTGGATAAATCAAAATATCTGTAGAATAGATCAGAGTTAGAAATGTTAGAATTGAATGTGTCCAAAGTCCTAAATCTTCCAAATGGGTTGTGGCTTGTGGGCTATAAAATTATAATAGCTTTGTCTCCAAAAGAAACGACCCATCTCTCTCTCTCTCTCTCTCTATATATATATATATAAATAAGAAAGCAAGATTGCCAACAACAGCTACACAACAAAACTCATTCTAAGAAGACCCATTATGTCTGTGCATTGCACATGTTGAAGAATCAATCAGATGTTTATTTATAACTCAAAAAATTATTATTAAACTTTTATATTGTTCTAATTTTTTTTCTTCAGTCAAATTTTATCACTGCGCTCTTATATGAGATGATAAATCACTTTTTTATTACAAAATTATTATTTAACCATAAAGGAGCTAAATAAAAAAGTAATATTTATATAATATATAGTACAAACTACAAAGACTTACTTTTACAACATCTAATTTAAGTATTTAACCGATCTAGGCCTCGACTCATCAACCACAGCTTCCAATCCATATTTTCTTTTGTTTGGACATTAAACTATGTCTTATGTTAACAAAAATATTTGATGAAAATTCTTGCCAATATAAAATAAAATAACTCCTCCACCAAATTATGTAACAGATCAATGTAAGGTCAACCTAATACCATTGTTCTGCACCACAGCCTAATAAATTAAATAATAGGTGGTTAGGAGGGTATTTTTGTCATCTTAGAGTTAAGGAACGAAATGATAATTTTGTTATATCTAAGAATCTGAATTCTAGAGGAATTATGTCATGTCAGTCTTGGACATCTAGAAGACCAAGAGTCTGTCTCAAGAAGGCAACAATTCATAAGGCCCATTGGGTTAAGGCAAGACAACAAGAAACCCAATAAAACTTTTCAAATTCAATTGAAGGCATATTTTATTATTTATTTTCAAATTTTTAGGCCTTTATTTTAAGTTTGTTTCGTTGTTAAAGTTTGTTGAAAGATTTGATTTACTTTTGATTTATTTAGTAGTATTTTTAGGGATTTTAAATTTAAATAAAATCTGATCTAATCCAATAAGATCAAATTTGATTTAAATTATTTATCTTATCTTTTAGCTAGTTTAAATAGACTCCTAACAAACTAGCTAAAAGATAAGATAATATAACTAATTTAAATCATATTTGATCTTATTGGATTAGATAAGATTTTATTTAAATTTAAAATCCCTAAAAATATTATTAAACAAATCAAAAGTAAATCAAATCTTCCAACAAACTTTAACAACAAAACAAACTTAAAATAAAGGCCTAAAAATTCGAAAATAAATAATAAAATATGCCTCCCATTGAATTTGAAAAGCTTTATTGAGTTTCTTGTTGTCTTGCCTTAACCCAATGGACGTTATAAATTGTTGCCTTTTTGAGACGTATTCTTGATCTTCTAGATATCTAAAATTGGCATGGCACAGTTCCTCTAGAATTCAGATCTTTAAATATGACAAGATTATCATTCCATCTCTTAGCTCTAAGATGACGAAAATATCCTCATAACCACGTATCATTAAACTAAACTAGATCACATTGATACTTGCCTATTTATTTTTATTCAATTTGCATCCAAATATTAATATATAGTACTTTGTTGTTTTCAAGCTACTTTCGTTTTCTAGGAAGTGTGCTTTGTTAGACTCAACAACTAACGTTAGTTGTTGGGCAAGTGGTACGGTTGATGCAAACTCATTCGCAGCCCTCACATCATTTCCTGTTCTGCTTCTTTTTCATTCCAGGTCATGGAAAGTATTTGGTCAAATAATCAAATGGAAATTTTTTTTGGTGCTTAAGTAAATTTTGGCTAATTTGTCTAAAAGTAGAAATAGAATAAGGTGGGACGACTCACCTTTTTATATTTTAAATTCTGCCAATAAAATTTAGGCACATAGGAGAGAGAAATATATATAGTAGTCAAAGTGACATTTCCATTGTTATGTTCAACTTTCCCACATTGCATATTACCAAGTGGTGACTAATTGGACTCTCCGGTTGGAAACAGCATGAAATGATTTATTCATAATATTTTCAAACTCCTTTCAACCAAACCATATTCCTCTCGCCTGAAATTTCCCATGATTTTGAATGATTTCTTGCAAGAGACAGGAAACTACAAAGCCAACTTTCAAAATGTTGCACTAACACAGAGCAGGTAAACGACTATGCAACTGCTTGAACTAAAATATCAATGATAAATGATTATGGTTACCATTGTAAGTGATGTGATAACTGAAAATTTGGAATCTTACTTAAACCATATATAAATTTGGTAGAATTGGTTTTTTGTTTAAGATTTTTAGTACTGCTATTTCTGGGAATGATTTTCTCCCGGTTTTCCTTAGAGCATTTGGTAGGTCAACCAAATTTTCATTTTTTTTTTTATATATTTTCAAAAATACATAGTTGGTGGCAGTCAAGTAGGCAATAGACCAATAGTGGTGTATGGCAATAGTAATATTTTTGTCTTTTCTTGAGGAAAACATTCCTCAGTCCAAAAAAACAAAAGGGGAAAACATTTGTCCTCATAGAAATGTCACAATCCCATGTAGAAGGTGTGATTACTTTGGAAGGGACTTGTCATGCCACTCACAGCCTTACCATCAATATGACCGAAAAAGAAATTACGAATTAATATGGTGCATTTTTTTTTAATTTCAAAAATCGTTACAGTGCAATTGAAAAGTCATAGACCATTTTGATACAAATGCGCAATTTTAGACATCAAAATGCAGTTTAACTCAATGTTGGCTAAAAACTATTACCAGGAATGCCACGTTCTCAAGGATACTTCTTCGGATCTTCTACCAAATATGAAAAAGATTTCACATTTTTTCCCTGCCAAACATCTCTTGGAACAAGATCTTAGTAAATCACAAAAGAAAACACGGCTTAGGATTCGGTGGTCCAAGAACGTTTGGACCACTTAGTGGTCCCAAAACAAAACATGTTTTTTAAGTTTTTTTAATAACTGCTACATAGTCCTTTAACTAATTTTAATTATAAATTGACCCCATATATTTTATATAATTATAAAAACGATTTTTTATTTTATAAATAATTAATTTATCATAAATCTATCATGTTCATTAACAATCAAAAACAAAAACAACTTTTTGGCCATTACAATCGATTAAAATATTAAATTTGATTCATCTCGTTCGCGAGGAATCTTAAAATTGTGTTTTCTGCGAAAACCAATCGATTGGAATAATGAATCAATCGATTGAATTATATCTCAATCGATTGGATTACAGTTTACCACTAAACAATCGATTGAAAATTGCCAAAAGCATGGTTTTCGCATAACTCAATCGATTGGTCATACGATCCAATCGATAGAACGATGAATAAAAATTGGATTTTTGTAATTCAATCGATTGTTTAGAATTTCCAATCGATTGAATGCTTCAAAACAACCTGGGTCTCACCAAATTCAATCGATTGCTTTTGTGACTCAATCGATTGAATTTAGGGGTGCACAGACCCGGCCCGGCCCGAAGGCCCGGCCCGGTCCCGAACACTTTTGGGGCTAATTTGGTGTGATTTCATCGGGTTTAGGGCCGGGTAAGGGTCTCAAAAATAGACCCGGTCATTATTTCGGGTCGGGTCCGGGCCATATCTCGGGTCACCCGAAGTCGGCCCGGTAACCCGGTCATCATACACAATTAATATTTTGTATTATTAGTGATGGATCATGACTATTCTTATGTGGAATTTAAGTATTGTAAATCTTAATATTTTGTGTTATTAGTCATTATAAGACTATAAGTTAATGTTTTATGTTTAGAATGCATAAGACTTTATACTAATGCATAATATTGTGTTATTTGTATTGATTTAAATATTTGGTATTATTAGACAATATTAGTATTGATTGTGGTTATACTTTAGTATTGATTGTGGTTATGCTTTAATTTTGAAGAAGGGTTGGTTCTTGTTATATTTTTCTAAGTGAATTTTACCATGTTAAATAATGGTTGGAGTCTTGGAAATTTGGATATTTTTACATGCTAACTTACAAGAAGGTATCAACGTAATGTAATGTTAACGGCCCGGTTTTCACCCGGTATAATTGTGGCCCGAAAGTGTATTGGTTTCATCGGGTCTAGGGCCGGGTTCGGGTCTAATAAATAGACCCGGTGTATATTTCGGGTCGGGTCTGGGTCACATCAAACCCGGCTTCACCCGACCCATGTGCACCCCTAATTGAATTTACCCAAACAATATGAATTTGTCAATTTCAATCGATTGTAGTGTGTGTGAATTCAAATTCAATCGATTGAAATGATAATTCAATCGATTGGAACGCGATGTATTACGCCTATGTCAGTCTTGTTTTCGTTTTTAAAAATTATCTTTTTATTCATCTATCTTTTCTTTAAAATTCTATCTTCCTTTTTTAAGGTTTTATTTTGAATTAGATACTCTAATCTTATCTTTTCCTTAATATTAACATTATAAATTGGTGAATAATCCATCACCAATTATTCAATCCCACCATTAAAATCGTGTATCATTCTCTTTATAAAAAATTTCATTGTTTTTCTTTCGAACATCCATCCATCTACTGAATATCCAATTTTTTTATTTTTTATCCGTCTATTTAATATCCACTTTTTGTTCATCGTTAATTGACAATCACCGTTTGCGGCAATCAGCAAAGGTCCAATCAATTTTTTTCATTGTAGTGTTCAGAAAATAATCCATCGTTTTTAGAAACAACTCTCTAATATTTACTTACCATTTTTTGTACTAATTTATAGTGAATAAATTGCAGCTTGAGGATCACGATATTCGCATGATAACCGCTGTGTATTTACTCCGGAATCGGATCAACCATAAGAAGGCACAAATTATAGCGTCGGCCGATGATTTTTGGAAATTGCACACTAACCATGAGATGTAAAGATTATAGTAGTAATCTAGATAAAACTTAATACTTTGGTTATTGTCAATTTATTTGTTATGTTTGGTGGATGTACTTCTTTAGTTATTTTTCAATGACTTCTTAAATAGATATTTATCGTTTTGTGGCTTCTACAATTTTTCTTTATTTCTATGCAATTTATAGATACTTTAGTTTAAAAAACTCATATTATTTTGATGAAGTAATGTTATTTTCATTTATTATTTCAACAACAATGGCATACAAATATTATGTCTTGTGAATTATATTTTATATTATTTAATTAATTTATAAATAAAAAAATTCCATGTCTTTTTATTTGTTTGCATTCTATTTTGGATTTTTGCATCTTATCAAGATTTGACCTCTCTATTTTAATTAATTTTATATATGTTGCTAATAGATAAAAAAATCTAGATAAGAGTAACCATAAGAACAATCAATCATGATTACTATATATTGCATTTGGAAAGAGAGACTTTTTAAAACAACATAACGAAAAATCAAGAAGCAATAAATTAGAACAGCAAACCAGAAATTCAAATTACATAAAGAACAGTTTCTTCTTCTTCCCTTCCCCCTTCTTTTTCTTCCCTTCCCCTTTCGGACGAACAGAGATACTCTTTCTCTTTTTTTTTTCATTTTATAATTTTTTATTATGGATAATTTGATCCAAAATTTTAACATCTAAGTAAAAAAGACGATTTCGTATACAAAAAAAGATTAGAAACGAAAAAAATTTTAGCCTATACCTTAAGAACCAAAATCGTTCTTAACCCTTAATATTTTATAGGGACTTACTAAAATACCTTTTAATTTTAATACTGTATGATATGAGATATAGAAATTCTTGGTTCGGCTAGAAAAACCAAGGTGAGACCACATAATGAAAAATTCCGAGGGGAATGAAAAATTCATTACACATATTTTAATTGTAGAGAACATGTGGTAAATTGGATTTCCATTCTAGAGTTTCTTAGGTAACATAGAAGAATCAACCGTGCATATATTCACTTGGACTACAAACTATGCAATTACATCATTAGGGACAACTGGACAAGGAGCAATCAGATTTGAAAACAAACAAAGGTATGTGTCCTTGTATGTAACACCAAAAAATGTTAAACTATCAAAAAAGCCTAAGTGAGACTTCTAACTAGATTGGTATCTCAACATATAAGATATAAATTTTCTCCACTATTTATTTGGCCATAAGAAGTGGAGGCAAATGAAAAACACTTGAAATGAAGAATGCAAAGAATCAGTATAAAATTCTGAGACAACTTCCATCTTCAGAGATATGGTCTCTTGCATGCATAGAACTGTTGTTAAACCACTCTAGCCGCTACCAGCCCACAAGCCAGAGCTGCTCCAAACAAAGCATGTAACCTCACACAGAAGTACTTTGCCATGAAGACATTGCTTTTGTCCTGTAAGTAAATAACATAACCAAGGCTTAATACCAAACTCCAGGAATCATAAAAGGGTAACACAAAGTCTTGGACGTGCCTTATGATTTTCTTGCACAAATCTCACTACCAAGTTTCCAATTGGTAAGGTCAAGGCACAAAGGAACTAGAACCACCATAGTCATAGCAAGAGAGAAGACAAACAAATCATAAGCTCATAATGAGATGAGAAGATATCAGAAATTAAGTGTTTAGAGTTGCATACAATACTGGCTAGGGGAAGCGCCTTGCACAGACCGAAAGCAATCAAAAGAGCATAGAGTGCCATGACTGCCACTTTCACTACCTCTGCGCCTCTTGCAGTGCCTAGTCTAACCTGAAAGAGACAATGGGAAATCAAAATTATCCTAATCCGAATCCTAACTAGCAACAATACCTAACAAAATAAATCAATAACCAGCAACAATGAATCAAATTAACAATGAATTAACAAGTCAGCAAGTCAGCAATAACTTTGGTGGTATACTCCAGCTTTTAAGTTCAAATCTCCATTACAGTTAAAATATTGTGTTGAGAAACAATTATGTGATCAATCTGATTTTAATGAAGTTTATTCACTTCTTTTTGTCATACTGATCTTACAAAGATAGTTGTATGCGCATATTATGTTGCAAGATGAATAATGACATTAGATTTTACCATGTTAATTTTATATGATAGGAATTGTCCAGTGGGGAGTATTTTACCATGGTAAGACAAATGAAGACTATAATGACGTGAATGTAAAGCATATTTGGGTGTGAGGTTGCGAGGGTTGCGAGATTAAGTAAACAATATCAATGAATCAACGATTTAACCAAATCACATACCTGACTCGGTGGCTCGGGCTCCATATCTGACTTGAATCGGTGGCTGGGTGGGAGACTTGAATCGGTGACTGGTGGGTGCTGTGTTGTGGGTGGCGACTGGCGAGGGTTGTGGCTCTGTTACTGCTGGGTGTGAGGTTGTGAGGTTCGGGCTCTGCTACTGCTGGGTGCGAGGAAGGAGGCTCGTGCTCTGCTACTGCTGGCGCTGGGTGCGAGCGTCGTTCAGGCTGTGGGGCGAGTGTCGTGCGCTACTGCAGAGAGGAGAGCGCGACGGTGAGAGGAGAGTGCGACGGTGAGAGGCTGAGACTGAGAGCTTTGGATTGGGGGTGGGAGGCGTGGGGTTAGGGCTCACTTCTGCTCAGTAATCGCTACTTTTAGCTACATCTGAATGAGGTTGATTAGTGCCTTCGTCTACAGCCTTGTAAGATGAGTACAATCCCATAATTAGGTCACGTGTCTCTTCATATCTCTCTGGTACTTTAGCAGCAACAGCAGCCAATTGTTTAGAAAATTCCATCAAGGCACTTTGGCGACTAATAACAACAGCATCCCTCGTGAACCCACTTGGATCAATGAGTGCTGACTTAACCTTTTTTGTCCATCTATCCAATACCAATGACCGGGGAATCTCACAAATGTCAATGTCAACCAGAACTTTCACAATATGTTCGCAGGGAATTCCAAATGACTCCATTCTTAAACAGGTACACATGAAGATCATTTCTTCTTGACGAAAATCAATGGTCCACATAAAATCGGGCCTCCCATGCTTACACATAATGTACTTTATGCCATCATCGTTATTCTCTATGTTTAGCACCCGCATTGATCCAGCTCTAGAAAGAAATGGCCGAAAGAAACGAAATATCTCATAAGTGTATAACTCAGCAGCATATCTCTCTAGCAGCTCTATACAAGTCTTCATGACGGGCACCCCACGTGTAGATTCATAATCAGCATTAAATTCTTTAAAGCGCATGTGTGCAACACACCTTTGAAAATGCTCTACGAAACTTGTCAAATCATGCCGCGACCCCACATACCTTGCAACAATTGAGTGTAAACCTTCACATCTTGAGGTAGTTCTAAAGCCAGCAAAGAATTTTCCTCTTATATATACAGTATCCCACATATGCTTCTCTTCGTACATGTTGATCACCCACGGCTTATCCTCAAGGCCAAATTCTTCGTATATTGCTAGCAGGGACGGATCCAGAGATTTTAATATTGAGGTGCCAATTTTTATATAATTTTTTTTAATCTATAAAAATAATTAACATATAGTTATTGGAGTTAGTTTTTTAATAGATTTATTAAGATACATATAATTATAATTTTTCCAACAATTTTATTTTTAATATGATAGTTACATAAATAAAATATAACTTTAACAATTGTACATTACAAATTTATAAAATACCATATAATTTATAACGGGATTTGCTAAAAATGATCCCATATCTTATTAATTAAAATTCATTCTTTCAAAAGTTTTAAAAAAATTTGAAAATAAATTATAAATTATTAATTAATTGAAAGACACAGTACCATTGTAGAATACAAGATATACGATATCTTTATAAAATTTTTCTTTTACCAATGTGAATTTAGAAGAAGAATTAATATTTTTTACAAGAAAATAATATCTACAGTACATAATGTGATTACCAAAACATAACTACTTAAGTTATTATTAATATAAAAATATGAATGTTAAATATATTAATATAAAAAAACAAATGATTTTAAAAAAAAATAAATATAGAAATTATTATATAAAAACTAATTTGAAAGGTACAAAGACTTGAGGGTATGATATTAAATTAGTTAGGTAAAAATATTAGTGAATTAATAATTAAGACATAAATCTATTACATAGTGAAAAATAATACATATAAAACTATTAAATTACCTAATATTTGTTTTTATTTTTTAAACACAAATCTTATATGTAAGTATAATTTCTTAAAATTTTGGGGGGTCCAGGCCACTACTCGCCCCCTCTAGGTCCGTCCCTGATTGCTAGCTAATTAGTAATAAAAAATAATAACATCTATTTACTTTTTAGTAATTATCAATGTCTTGTCAGTTAATAAAAGATAAAAAAAACATTTTTTCATTACACAATCAATTTTACGAATAATTGGAAAATTAGAGATTCTATCCACTTACCTCGATTTTGTAATCAAAACGATGGATTGTTTTCTGAACACTACAATGAAAAAAATTGATTGGACCTTTGCTGATTGCTGCAAACGGTGATTGTCAATTAACGATGAACAAAAAGTGGATATTAAATAGACGGATAAAAAATAAAAAAAAATTGGATATTCAGTAGATGGATGGATGTTCGAAAGAAAAACAATGAAATTTTTTATAAAGAAAATGATACACAATTTTAATGGTGGGATTGAATAATTAGTGATGGATTATTCACCAATTTATAATGTTAATATTAAGGAAAAGATAAGATTAGAGTATCTAATTTAAAATAAAACCTTAAAAAAGGAAGATAGAATTTTAAAGATAAGATAGATGAATAAGAAGATAGTTTTTAAAAACGAAAACAAGACTGACATAGGCGTAATACATCGCGTTCCAATCGATTGAATTATCATTTCAATCGATTGAATTTGAATTCACACACACTACAATCGATTGAAATTGGCAAATTCATATTGTTTGGGTAAATTCAATCGATTGAGTCACAAAAGCAATCGATTGAATTTGGTGAGACCCAGGTTGTTTTGAAGCATTCAATCGATTGGAAATTCTAAACAATCGATTGAATTACAAAAATCCAATTTTTATTCATCGTTCTATAGATTGGATCGTATGACCAATCGATTGAGTTATGCGAAAACCATACTTTTGGCAATTTTCAATCGATTGTTTAGTGATAAACTGTAATCCAATCGATTGAGATATAATTCAATCGATTGATTCATTATTCCAATCGATTAGTTTTCGCAGAAAACACAATTTTATGATTCCTCGCGAACGAGACGAATCAAATTTAATATTTTAATCGATTGTAATGGCCAAAAAATTGTTTTTGTTTTTGATTGTTAATGAACATGATAGATTTATGATAAATTAATTATTTATAAAATAAAAAATCGTTTTTATAATTATATAAAATATATGGGGTCAATTTATAATTAAAATTAGTTAAAGGACTCTGTAGCAGTTATTAAAAAAAACTTAAAAAACATGTTTTGTTATGGGACCACTAAGTGATCCAAACGTTCTTGGACCACCGAATCCTAAGCCAGAAAACACAATTGTTTCAGTTTGATTTAACCAACTCTAAGTTGCAAAGTTGCAATAATTTTATAAATGATTAGATTTGCTAAATGACAAAAAAAAAAAAAAAGTGGAGCCACAAATCTTTCATATTGAAATGCAATTATGCAAATAAATTCTCTACACTATACTACATGGACAATGTTGTTAGCAACTACAACTTTTACAACAGGGATATAAAGTCCTAATTAGTCAACAAAGCCACTACTACTTAACTAATGAAAACTCGTTATTACAACAATTAACAAGTCACTACTCACTACAGCCTTTGAATTTCGTTAAAGTTGAGGGAGTAAAGTCAGCAAAACCATCCGGTTAATATCAATATTGCCTACATGGACCATGTTCCTCCACTTAGAATAAAATTGATAATTATCAATTATCATTCTAATGACCAATATGCACTTGAGAGCCATTAGAAACTACTCTGCTGGTTGTTTCTCCCATCATTTTAACACTGCTATTCTCCAATCCGCTTTTAAGCCAAGCAAGGTTGCTGATGTCTGTAGCAATTGCAGCCAACTCAAAACTTGGGAAAGATTGAGGTTCGGAGAATTCGATGAATTCTGGACCCAACAAAGAGCTTTTGAATTTTTTACCATTTGGAGCACCACAACAACCGTGGCCACACTGGTGAGGCACTGATTGGTCACTGTAAATTCCTTCAAGCATTTTGCAAATTTCTCTATCTGGTTTTGATGATTGTAAGATGGGTCCCTGAATTTGTCTTTGAGTTGATGTTGAAGGTTGGAAACCATCAGCAGTGTGATATACGCTAAAAGCACTAATTCGTGCCTTTGGCCGAAAAAGGGTAGGAGGATCCTTGACTTCATGGTACAATTGACCCTCCATCCGTGATTTTTCTTCGTATTTATCATCCATAGCCTCTGCAGAACTAACATCTCTTCCTTCAGAGGATCTTAATGAATTAACATCACATGAAAGTGTTTCTTCTGATGATGCTTTGGCTTTGTCAAGGCTAACATCTTCCACCATGTTACTAGATTCTACCTTGATCTTATCATGCTCAACTCCTCGACGCCTCAAAGTGGAATTCCAGTGGTTTTTAATGGCATTATCTGTTCTTCCTGGAAGAAGTCTGGCTATGGCTGCCCATTTGTTCCCATGAATTGCATGAGCAGCAACTATGATACGATCCTCCTCATCTGAAATAAATTGTAGCTTTTGAGCTTTGATTTTCAGTAAAGTAACTTAATAAGATTAAATGAAAAAATAAACTACAGAATTTTCTTAGTAAATATAAAAGGTATAATTCTTAAATAGAGAACTTTGAATTCTGGACATTGTATTGCCATCACATTTCAAAATTTAGACAGTTTCTATTAGTTCCAACTATGAAATTTCACAAATGAAAACCCCACTCAGCAGAAAAAGTCATCTGTGAAACATTAAACGGATAATAAGGATGGTAAGTGGTTCTAGTTCATGATCATTGCCTGAGCAGTCAAATAGAAGCATAAACGGGAACAAAGAGTTGGCAAAATGGAAAGATGGGAAGAGGATGATGAGGCAAATGATGAGACTGTCAATACAACTTCTTTTGAGGAGCAGACTTATGAGGTAGCAAGGTTAACTTGCCAACTGAGTAAAGACCTTGATTTGCTTGTTGATGAAGATGAGGAAGTTATTCATGTATTAGCCAAAAATCATTGGTAGAAAGGCAATGATCCCAAAGCTTCAAGGATTAGGGTATTATCTGCCTTTGTGTGAAAAAAATTGTTATCGTTAGCTTTTGGGTTAGTACTTGGTAGAATCCTCCTCATTTTGAGATCCTCTTGAGGCTTTTGGATGCAATAATGCTCCACTCTTTCGAAATCAAGCAATTAATCAATTATCGAAAAGAATTGGATATTGAGGAGCTCTATCATAAGGTCGCTTCACATTACATCAGTTTCGGTTATTGTTCCCCCTCCCTCTTTTCAGCGGCGGTCCCAAATGAATATTACATCAGAAATATTTGGGATTAAAATTTTAAGTAAATATACAAAGACAATTTGTGATCTCCTTGTTTTCCATAGTCTTTACTTCTGATCTTCTGGTTGTCAAATTTTAATGGCCAATAAGACTATATAAGAGAATGAAGTGAAATAAGGAAGGCACACATGGTTAGAGAAATGTAATGAGATGTTTTCATAATATCTTGAATCCTTTACCAGTTGCTGTGTAGACAGACTTATCCTTCTTTCAAACCTTTTTAATCCCTTTATAAAAGTCTAACTAGATTCTTTACCCTAGATTGCTAACTTCAGCACCAAAGAAACCTTAGAAATTAAAAAGATGCAATAGCCATTTATTATAGAACAAATAGACACTGGTAGAAGATATCTTCAACACAACAATCTTCCATGTCAATAGATTGGTTCAAAGCATAAGCAACAACCTTATTACCAAACATCAACAATTCTATTCTGGAAACAATCATGGATAATTGGACATAACAGAACAAAATAGTTACATTAGCTATTAGTAACAACTAACAACCATCACACCAGTATTATTAACCTGAAATATAAGAAGCTCAGATAAACTACTTATGATCCAGCCTCCACAATTCACATATTATCTCTCATGTTAAAGATGCAATCTTTAATCTCTAAAGTCCAGACATTTTAAAGTATCTTGAATTTTTTATCCCTACTATTCAAAGTTTAATTTCAAAAACATTAAAACTAAATCGAAAAAAATAACAATACCAAATAATTAATCCCAAAACAGAATTTCATTTTTAATTAGTCTTGTGTTGTTATTTCACATCAAAAATCCTAAATTCAGAAAACAAGATGAAAAATCAACATCTTGAAGGAAAAGCTCTAAATCGAGAACTAAAGAAATTGTCTGCATACCGGTAAAGGGTTTGCGCTTAACGGCGGGGTCGAGCTGGTTGCACCACCTTAGGCGGCAGGACTTGCCCGATCTCCCGGCGATCCCACGTGCGATGAGGCTCCAGTTTCTGGCACCAAACTTGCTCACCAGACGGCTCAAAATGGTGTCCTCTTCTGGCGACCAAGGCCCCTTCACCCTGTCTCTGTTACTTCCACCGCCACCACTTCCACCAGCTTCGGCTATCTCCGTCGGTCCCTCGTCGCCGCTCCCAGTGTCAGCGGCAGCATCTGCTCCAGTGGAAGCTCCTTCGTGATCGACGGTGGTAGTGGCAGTTTCTTCCGGAGGCTCCATAGTTGAAAGTTGAAACTTGAAAGAGTAGTTACGCCGTTTAGAATTAGAATTTAGAAGGAAGGAAGAAAAGGGGTGAATGAGTGAGACTGTGACAGTGACAATCCAATGAATGTTTCTTCTTCAATTACACTTCTGTCCTCAGTTTTCATCCGTTTAAAATAATCTGTGTAAAACTGTAAATTGTAAAGTTTAATTATTTAGTTGGTTTTTATAATTTTATTAAATTTTTATATTTTTTATTTAATTTTTTATAATTAAATTATTTTATGTTAAAAATATTTAAATTAATAGAATATTTTTAAAAAAATATATAGTTAAATATTTAATTAAATTTTTAATTGTGAATATTTTTAATTTATAAATAAATATTTAATTGATTTTAATATTTTTTATATTGTAAAAGATCTAATTACAAAATTAAAAATGGTATAGAAATTTAACTAAAAAATATAAAAATTTAATTATAAATTTGATAAAATTATAAAGACTAATAAAATAATTAAATGATAATAAAATAAGATTTTATCTATTTTTATTTTTATTAATAAAGTAAAATTAACGGAGACTTAAAATAAAAAACATGTTAGTACTTTTATCGTGATCAATGATTTGTTTAATAAGAAAATAAAATTTAATGAGTAATTTTATTTTTAATATATAGTAAGTTGTTATAAATTTTTGGAACTTAAGGATTACTATTTCAGTTTAATTTAAAAGATTATAATATATATTTACTAAAAAAAATACTAATATAGAAACATATATTTATATAATATATTTCAAATTCAAATTTATTTTTAAATTTTATAAATATAATATAATCAAAATTAATGTATACTTATATATCAATATAGTTCTGCAAAATATAATTTTACATTCATAGTTATAATTAAATTTTATAAATAATATAATAAAATTGATTCACATTTATAATTAAATTTTATATTCACATTTAGACCAAAAATTATTCAACATAAAATTACTAATAATAGATTAAAAATAAAAATATCTTAACTTTTATATAAAATTATATAAAAAATTATTTCAAAATTTAATCTATTTTTTAACACTAATTTACCTTTTTTTGGTAAGCCTCTCCTCTCTTGTGTATATATCTTGGGTCTTTCTATTTGGGCAATGGTTCTAAATATTTTTTTTCTCCAAAAAGGCAAAAATATAAAGGCACGCATATATCCTTTTTTTTAGGTTACAAATAAAATTCGAACGCACAATTTTTATGTGAATACAGAGAGATCGCTATTTGAGTTATAACTAATTGAGTTATAACTAATTGGTAAGCACATGTTACCTCTGCTTTGCTTTGTTGTATGTATATAATTATCTATATTACCTCTACTTTGTTTTGTTGCATGTATCTAATTATCTATGACATGATTGAGACCAATTATTCTAATAGAAAAATTCTATGTAAATTTTCAGCTTGAGTGGCATTTATGGATTCAAAATCATCAAAATGAATAAAAATTAAAGATATGATGAAAAAAGACAGAGAAGACACCATAGACAAAGAAGTGGAAGTGATAGACATTTCAGGATCTCCTCATAACAAGCATTTATGCAATAATGCTAGTTCTAAAGTGAGTGTAAACCAAAATGATCTTTGCTTAGATAGTACTAATAGTGAAGTAGAATTTGATAAAAGGTTCCAGAAATGTGGTCAATCTCCTGCTAGTGTAAGGTTTGGGAAAGGATGTGTACAGATTTTTGTCATAAAATTGTAAGGAAAATAAAGTAAATATGTATATTCATATATTATTGTAGGATTGGATATGTCTAAAATAAGTATAATTTTGTGCATATTAGATGTATCATATTTTTATAAATCATTGAATTTTATTAAATAAAAATCAAAGACAACTATAAAAGAAGAGTATTGATAGACGGTACTAAATATAGAATATATCAGTATATAAATAAATATTTTCTTTTAATATATAATACTTTAAAAGACAAATATAATCTTTTATTTTTAAATGAATAAGTATAAAACATCTAAATACAAAACATATAAATGTTTTTTTATTTATTAAGATCAGTTATCATGCAATAAAATTTTTATAATATAAAAATTATATTAAAATAATATTTTAAGTTGTAATATAAAAATATAAAATATTTAAATTTTATTTTATATTATTTGACAAATAATTAGATTATTATATTAAAACTTTATTAACTAATTACTTTATTAAATATTTGTAAAAATATAATTTATTTAAAATGTTATATAATACATCAAAGTGTTGACCTTTTTATTTTTCTATTTTTTAAAGAAAATTTGTTTTGAATAAAAAATTAAAAAAAATAAGAAATATGCATATTTTTCTTTTTTCAATGCTCAAATATTCATAAAAAATTGTTTATGAAATATTTGCTAGTGCCAATTATATTTATTATTTAAAATATTATATATTAAAATATATTTACTTATTTATGTATTAATATATTTTGTATTTATTATGGTCTATTAATATTTTTCTTTTACAAAAATATTTGATTTTTATTTAATGAAATTCAATGGTTTATAATAACGTATGTGACACATCTAATATAATATGCACAAAAGTATTGTGGTCATTTTAGATACATTCATTATTGTATATATATCTATGGCAAAAAATTGTATTTTAACCATTGAATAATGAAACAATACCATAGTAAAATGCACCCAAATTTGTACAAAATTATAAACGATATAAAATGGAAGAAAAAAGTTTGATAATATGGAAGAAACAACATAGCTCAAGCTTATTAGAATGATATTTTATCAATTAGTTTGTCAAAGGCAGATTTAAGATTGGTTATAAAGTTTTTTTGGTAGGACTTGTGATTTACACGAAATATGAGATTTGATTAAGAGAAACAGGAGAGCTTAATTTTCGGATTATTTAATTAACATGAAATCTAAGCGTTTAATTTATTTCACTTTAAGTGTTTTCTCCTAGGAATAAGAAGGATGCATGTCAAATTCACAATGCATGTATGAAGCAGGTCCGAAAGAAAAAGTTCATTTTGTTTAATTATTATAGGTGGGTGATATATAAAAACAACTGTCACTGAAAAGCATGATAAAACTTCAGTAGTTAGAAGTTGTGGTGAGAAAAGGATGATTTTAGAACGGTTCAAATAGTATTAATCTCATTATTGAGGTAAATTATCACATGACTTATGTCTATTTATAAGTTATAACAAGTATTCAATGATAAATGGAAGAGTCTAATACGGTGAAAGTATTTATTGGTCTTTAAAGAATTAGGATGTTTAGAGAAATTTAAAATAAATTTAGGGTGAAATTATAAATATATTAATATATATATTTTTGCATAGAATACTTACAAATTTGTCACATGTTCTTGTCATTTTTTATTTTTATTGGATTTAAGTTTTTTTTATTTTAGATATTTTTTAAATAAATAATTTATTTATTAATATATGTAAGATTCCGAATTTTTAAAAATTAAATAATTAGTTATTTATGAGCTAATATATTATATTAAGATGTAATTTAAAAAAAATTATTTTTAACAAAAATAATTAAACAAAATTTTATAATTATTAAAGTTTAATTTAATTATTATTTATTCTATTAAATTTAAATTAGTTATCCAAAAATAATTTAATAAAACAAAAATTAAATTTATTATTATTATTATTATTATTATTATTATTAATAAAAGGGGGGGGGGGGAGTGGCCGAAGGCCTTAAGGAAGTAAAGAAATAAAGCTAAGGCTTGAATTCATATATGTATATATATACACAATGTGACACCTACCTCCCCTTTTGCATTCATTAATAACGCTAATTATTATCATTCTTTGATTCCATTCATTCTTTTTGCCAAAGCCAAAAAGAGAACCGTGGATCATCGTAATCATGACACTTAAACCTGTCTAACGTGTCACATTTTTTCTAAAACATGATCATTAGCTCCTAACCGGCTTTGCATGTTTCATTTTTGAATAAAGAAAGAAAGAAAGAACCGAGAGAGAAGAGAGAAACCGTGAACTTCCTTGAGCTTTCGATTCCGATTTCTTGTAATCTGTAACTCTAAATAAAAATCTAATTCGATAAAAGTGTTCGTATTCTTCTCCTCTACATATTGGTGTTACTTTTGTCCGATAGAAATCGACGGTAACGTAGCTCTCCTGCCCCTTGAATTTGGTCAACTGAAATTTTAGGAGGCACAGATGATTTCTGATGCTTTCTTCTTCAGCTCGGTCAGAAAGTTTCGGTTTGAATTCATACGGAGGTAGGGGGTTTTATTTTGAAATTAACTGTTTTAAATTATGAATGCCACGGAAGTCTAGTGGATATTTGCAAATAATTTATGATTGCTTGCAATGACTGAATGATGAGTTTGAATTGAGGCTGTGCTTGATATTAGTTTTCTGGTTTTGATGGAGTTGTTGAAATTCTGATTTTGTGTGATTATGATGAATTGGTTGAGTTATGGCTATAAAAGGTGATTAAATTAGTGTTACTTGTTAAATTATAATATGATGAGTTAATTATTGAAGAAATTGCCATATTGATAATTGTTGAATGGAGTTGGATTTGAGTTTGGTTTGGAAGGTGATGAATTTGAGGGAGCCCGCATGGGTGGTGAAGTCCAATTTTTAAGAGGGATTCTGCCTAATTTTATGTAAAAGTAACCGAAAACGTGGTTTTATTTCAAAAATCTGATTTATAAATTTATTTTGAAACATTATTTTATAATGAAAAACATTTTATTTACATATTTTCTCATATTGAGAAACGGATTTTGTATTGAAAATTTGTTTTATTAGTATTGAATTGAGAGTTAGAAAAGGTTTTGACATTGGAACTAGTTGGATTTTCAGATTTATAAATATTTTGGATATTGGACTTGACCTGCTGGTTTATCGGAAGTAATCTGTGAGAATTGAAAATAGGTATTTAGTACTGAATTTGATTCGTTTGAGTTATCAAAATGTTTTTTGAGAATTAGAAATGGTTTATTAAGAAAAAGAAAGAATGAGAAAAGAACATGGCACGTGTGATTATGAAATGTTTAAAAGGTCACGAGAGGGTGACGGAAAGTAAATGGTTATGGTGCTTATGGGAAAATGTTAAGCTGTGGGCTTTATATGTGTATCATTGTGCGGGGACGCCCGTGTGTATGGAATGGCTTCCAGGAGAAAGTGGCACATGCTTCAGCTGGAGAATCAGCGCCTGCAAGTACTTGCAGAGGTCATGTTCGGCATACTTCAGATGGAGAATCAGCGCCTGCAAGAGGTTGAAACCTTGCAGAGGTTATGCCGCTGGAATGCCTTATCTGACTTGCGAGTCGGATTGCGTCGGGTGCGGGTCGAAACCGACAAATGAACTCATTACCTGCGATAGGACTAGATATGCATCATCATTGTTTGCACATTTGCATTTGATTGTGTTTGCTTATCTCGTCTTTCTGTGATTGTGCTGTTTGTCGTATTGCTATTTGTTTGTGTGTTGATCTGTTTTCTATGCTATTAGTTTGTGTATTGAGCTGACTGAGAATTGAGGTTGGGATTGAGATTTGTCTTAAGTTCGGAAAAAGAAAGTAATTAACTATATAAGGTAATAGTAAAAAGTATTTTCAAAAGGTTTGATAAGAATATAGTTTTATTGCGTAAAGTTAATTATTTGCACTTTATTTTATTACTTTTACGGCATTATCATTCCCTACTGAGAACTAGAGGTTTGTTCTCAACCCAAAATCTTCCACCCTTTCAGTGACACAGGTTCAGAGATTCTGTTTGAAGCTGCGGGTGATTATGAGTTTTATTTAAGTTAAGTTTACGTGTTGAGTTATTTTCATAGAATTTTCTCGCCTTTGTTATTTAAGATTTTATTTTATACAGAGGGATAGGAATTGTATCTGAGTTTCTTTTGGATTCTTTTGTTTAATATTTATTATTATTAATAATTATGTGATTAGTATTACTTGGGGATCTTTGATATTTGATTTTAATTAATAAAAGCAAACTTTTCAGGCATTTTCTTAAAAATTGAGACGCGATATCTAACTAAAGGCTCAATATTAAATAGTAAATAAGGAAAGTAGATTAGTAATACCTTATCTTTAGTATGATCATGACGTGCTAAAAGTTAAGGTGTTACATTATGGTATCAGAGCAGTTCATTCCAGTTAGAGCCTTGGGAATGGACTGACTATGCTTAATGCTTCACTGCATACTCTGAGTGTCTGTCATGCAATAGGACTTGTCTATATGATTTATTGATCTTAGGGTGATTCATAAAATTGAGAATTGGATTATTGGTACTTCTCTATATGTATACTTGTTCTATATCTTGGTGCTGAGTCTTATAAATATTCTCAATTTACTTACAGCTATGGTTTTTTTTTTAATGAGATTTTATTTTTCCAAAAAAATCATAGAGAATTACTGGATTAGGGTTGTAGATTTTTTAATTGAGTGATGAGTGTAAAGCTGAAGATAATGATGACAAAAGTACTTGGAATTTGGAAACATATATTTTAAGAGTGTTTTAAAAAAATTTGAGTTTGTAAATTGATAAAGATCATATAATTTTGGTGTATTTATTTATATTTTATTTATTTTTTATTATAAAACGATTTTTTCGATTCAACTACGGTCGAATCAGTTAAATCTGTAAACCAATAAATCAGTAATTAGAACGATTCGATGATCGGTTCGATTTTCAGAACCTTTATATATATATATATATATATATATATATATATATAATTCCACCTTCGCAAGGCTACATGGTGCTCGTAATATGTATCCGATTTTTCTTTGTCGTATTAACCTGACTAATTTTTAATAATCATACAACTCATACTAAAATAAAATAAGTGTTCATGGGAGCGTTTAGTCATATATTTCATGGTCCATTACCGGCGGTGGCAAGGACGAATAATATATATAATGTTAAGAGAAAAAACGATATATATAAAATTTATTTTTGATGTCCTACCAGTCGTATAATTATATCTATTTTTTTGGATGATTATTCACATCGTTAATATAAAAGATAGTGATTTTGTTGATGTAATATTATATAAGTGAATTCTACCCAACTTTTTCTAATAAAGAATAATAAAAGGGCTCAACACTAGAAAGGCGGCAACAGATGTAAAGAATTTATTTAAAAGAAAGGATCTCAGCAAGAAGGTAGCGACGGGCTCAGCAACGACAGTGATGAGCTTACCAGCGACGACGACAGAGTTGTGAAGGTAGACGGTGAGTGACGACAATGAGCTCAGTGGCAAGATGGCATGAGCTATGACGACAAAGAGAGTTGTGAGACAGTAAATCACTAATGTGAGACAAATCCTAGTCCTAATCCTGAACGAAACCCACCTCTATCTCGGGTTGGGTTATTATCCGTCCTGACCGAACAGGGACGGGTCGAGTACTTGCAGATTTTGGTGCTCCTGTAAAGTCTAACCAAACTACATATTGATACTCCATTTATTAATGAACAGCCACTAGCCACTGAATTACTACACACGTAAAACGAGATTCGAATTCCTAATACGTACTCACTAACGAGTGAGATGACCACTCAACAAATTTAGATTGATTAAGATAAATACTAATTATTTATAATATTAAAAATTTTTAAAATTTAATTTAATTATAACTTAATAAAATATTTATAATAATAATTATTATATAATTTTTTATTTAATTTTTTAATAAATTTTTTTATATAATTTTATGTATTATTCTGTATAGAGTATAAAAACATACACAAATACCAATAATGACAGAAAATATATATACTCATTAAATACTAAACATAATAATTATGTCATTGTGGAGTTTATATAAGACTATTGTATTTTAAACAGGCTAAAATTTTAATTTGTAAAAGTTATAATTTATTAAAAAAATAATTTTATTCCAAATCAAAAGGTTTTTCTTTGTAGAAATTGAAAGTTTTTTTTAGGTGTTTCGGATAAATACTTAGAGTTTTTTAAATAAATTATTTTACTTTAAATTTGAATAAGTAACTGTTTATAAAAAATTTGAATATAAGCAACCCACGGGTACATTTAAATTCGAATAAGTAACTATAAAAATATTAATCCGATTAATTTAAGTTTATTAAATTCAATTAGAATAAATAACGAATAATTTATTTTATTATATATTTTATAAATTAATAAATCAATTAACCGATATAATAAATTATAATTAATGCAGTATACTCAATTTGATATAAATTATAATAAATTATATTAATATTTAAATATTTAATTAAATCAATTAATTAAAATAATTAAGTTATTATAATAAATTATATTTAATAAATTAAAATAAATAAATCGAAAACCATTGTTCGAAGCATGTGACGTCAATTTTATTATTAAATATAAAAATTTAATTTTTATATAATAAAATAAATTAAAAATTGAATTGTCACTTTTTAAAAAAATTACCATTTAATTTATCAAGAATTAATATAATATTTTACCCTTCATCGAACACTTCCGTTCCCTTTATAGGTGCTCACCCATCGAAAAACACTTCCCTTCGAAGCTAAACTTTCCCAATTCTAATCCGAATCCTAATTAATCATTCTCCCCTTCTCCTTCAATCCTCCACCATCGATCTCCGATTCCAGCTCTGCAACCGCAAGCGGAGTTGTTCGTGATTCTCTCATTCGAGAGTTTCGATCGCAGAGGCTCGTCCAAATCCGAGTTCGCAGTTTCGCCTCCTTCACGTTCTTCCCCGAGTTGGGTCGGTTGTCGAAGCGCGACCGTCGGAAATTGTTGCTGTTCTTCCTGCTATCGATTCGACGATTGCATCGCTCAGCTCCTAATTGACGCTGTGCCGGTGCCACGGTGGTTTCTGTTTTCATAGAGGGCTTCGACGGAGATTCTTCTCTTGGATCGGTCGTATTCGGAATACTCTGATTTGTGATGGTTTTCATTGAGAGCGGCTGCAACGAAATCTGAATTAGCGGAGATTCTGAATGCGTAACGGAATTTTGTGAAGAACTTCAAGATTCCGCGTTGATTTTTGCTGGCAGAAGAGAATTCTAGTAGTGTTCGTGCTCTCAGCCTCAGCCTCGGCCTTGTGGGTTCGATTTGATCGATCTTAACCCTAGTAATTAGCAAGTGGGGAACAAAAACAGAGAAAAGAAGAAAAAAGAAATAGAGCTTTGGATATAGCATTGTACTGTTTGTTTTGTTTTGATTTATTTAATATCAAGGGCCATTCTAGTTTTGGGATTTCATAGGCCCTTTTAATTCATCGTTTATTTTTGTTATCATTGATCTTAATCTTTTTTTAAATAGAAAGAATAAATATACCATGGCGGTGTATTATAAATTTAAGAGTGCAAGAGATTATGATTCAATTCCCATGGACGGTACTTTCATCTCTGTTGGAACGTTAAAAGAAAAAATATTTGAATCCAAGCATTTAGGCAGGGGTACTGATTTTGATCTCGTGGTAACCAACGCCCAGACCAATGAAGGTTGGTTCTGAGACTTTTTAATTAAAACTATTGTAAAATTAATTGTAAAATTAAAATATGGAACTATTGCATTCTCTTTGCCTTTGAGAAAGGCTTTCGTGGTTAAACTCTCGGTGTTTATCATGTTCCTCTCAAAGTAAACATTTTTGTTAGTCTTGGCTTTCAGGAGTTCATGGTGTTGAAGTTGAGTTTGATGTTTTATTTTCATGCACTGACAGTGTTGTTTTACACTGATGTCCAATAAAAATCAGGGAATTGTTGTGTTTTGATTGACAGTTAAACAGGCAATTCTCATGAATTCTATTGGTTAATAAATATATAAGATTACACTGTCGCTACATGAGAATCACTTTACGATGAAATTCTTGGTTTTTGTAGTGTTTTTTTATTTGATCAACATTGGCCTCCACCTCTTCTATTGCAAAAATCAAACGAAAAGACAACGAGAGAATAGAAAACCCTCAAAGTTAAAATGCTTAGAATGTAGGCCAGGGTGTTGAGAATTTGAGTTCCAGTGAGGTTGTAAGCTAGTTGTAGGAATTACAAGCGCCCAAACCTTGCAGGATTTGCAGCATGGTAGTTAATATATATAATTGCCTTGATGAATGGCATATTCAGTGTTTTATAGCTGCTCTGTCTCTTTGGAATTTCAGAATATCTTGATGAAGCAATGCTGATTCCTAAAAATACCTCAGTGTTAATTCGTCGGGTTCCTGGTCCGCCACGTTTACCGATTGTTACTGAACTAGAGTATTATCTCTAACCTTTAATCTTATTACTGTTGTTGGTTTTTGGACTATTGTCATGCATCATGCATGTTGGTTCTTGAAATGGGCAGTCATGTGCTTGCTATTCTCATCTTGATACTTCACGTTGTAGTCACACAGTTTTCCCAAGAAACTACCCTTTTGATTTGTGAGAAAAATTCTGCGTTGAGTTGCTACTTTCCTTGGCTTTTGCAGGCAAAAAAAGGTGGAAAATACGGCTATGGAAGCCGAACCTGAAAGCAGCAGCTTACCAGCTGAAGATGCATCTGCTGTAAAATATGTAAGTCCCTTTTTGCTTTCCATGTGTTTTATTTAATAAACAATTCCACTTCATTCCTATTTTATTTACCTTCTCATAACATGACAGCCAGAAGATTCAGATTGGGATGAATTTGGAAATGATTTGTATGCGATTCCTGATGTACCACCCATTCAATCAAGTAACTTAATTCCTGAAGCTCCTCCAACCAACAAAGCTGATGAAGAAAGTAAGATAAAGGCTTTGATTGATACTCCTGCCTTGGATTGGCAACGGTGAGTAAACTATCCACTTTCCTTCAGTTGTCTTTCTTTATTCTTGGAATCAGCATAAAAAGGGATGATGACTGTAAATATGAATATGAATTACTAATAAGTAACTTCATATTCTCTTTCACCTGCAATAATATGGTCAATAATCTCTGGTGGAAAGGATTGCTCATTCTGGAATCAGCACCTGTACTAGAGGAGCAGTTGTTTCTTATTTACCATCATTCCTGCATAAGGATTTCTGCAGAAAATTTCATTTCACATACCAAATGTGCTTTGTTTTGGTGAAATCATTGTCACTCTAGACTTCGCCATATCTAAAGTTTCCTTTTGGCATGCAGTCCAGGATCGGACTTTGGTGCTGGTAGAGGTTTTGGAAGAGGTATGGGTGGACGGATGGGGGGTGGTCGTGGTTTTGGTGAGTCTCCTTTTCCTATTCTATACAAGTTTGAGTCACTGCCTGCTTTGAATACAGATTTTGATATTACTGTTCTAATGCTTATTCACGTACTGAGCAGGGCTGGAGCGGAAAACACCTCCCCAAGGCTATGTATGTCACAGGTGCAAGGTTCCTGGTATATCCTAGACTCTTATTATTATCAGGGAGAAAAAGGGGATCTAATCTGCTTAAATTGCTGGATGGCATTGTCGGTTATGCTTAGCTTACTTATTAAACTTTTTTTGTAGGCCATTTTATTCAGCACTGCCCTACAAACGGTGATCCAAATTATGACATCAAGAGAGTTAAACAACCTACTGGTATTCCGAGATCCATGCTGATGGTGAACCCACAAGGTTCCTATGCTCTACCAAATGGTTCAGTAGCTGTATTGAAGCCAAATGAGTGAGTACATGTTGGTTCTTCGTCTCCATTCTGTCATATGTAGGACTAATATTGTATTTCTCACCTAATCCTGCTAAACAGGGCTGCTTTTGAGAAAGAAATAGAAGGTTTACCTTCCACCACTCGTTCTGTTGGGGATCTACCACCTGAGCTTCACTGCCCCTTGTGCAATGATGTGATGAAAGATGCTATGCTGACAAGCAAGTGCTGTTTTAAAAGCTTTTGTGACAAATGTAGGTTTCTTTGTCTTCCTGAAGAAGTCCTGGTTCTTAGAATTTGAGTAAATACTTACGTTTTTAAGCTTATAATTCTTCATTAAGCAAGTAAAGAATGCTTTAGATGATATAATCTCTCCTCAGCATTTCTTCCCGATGTACAAACATCTCAGATGAAGTTTTGTAAATATCATTCTGAAAATTCTTTTCAGGTATTAGGGACTATATTATCTCCAAGTCCATGTGCATATGTGGTGCAACAAATATTCTTGCAGATGATCTTTTACCAAATAAGACCCTAAGAGATACTATTATTCGTATATTGGAGTCAGGCAATAGCAGTGCTGAAAATGCTGGGAGCACCTTTCAAGTTCAAGGTTATTGAAACAATTTATCATGTGAATCTTACGTGGACTTTATTTGGTTAAAAATTTATTGAAACTATCATGCAAATTGCAATTGTTTTCTCCTCCTTTCCAGATATGGAGTCTGCTCGTTGTCCACAACTGAAGCTTCCATCTCCAACCTCATCGGCTGCATCTAAGGGAGAACCAAAGGTTTCACTTGTTCGTGAAGGAATGACAAATGTACCGGAAACTGTTGATGATAAAAAAACAGTTTCTGCTCCAGCTCCATTGCAAACATCAGAGCAAGTGAAGCCCAGAATGCCTGATGTAAGTGAAGCTACACATGAGTCGACGAGTGTAAAGGAACCAGCCTCACAAGGGAGTGCTCAGTTCGTTGAGGAGGAAGTCCAGCAAAAAATGGTTCCTGCTGAGGCAGGTAATGTAGATTGCTCATGTCATCGTGTGTAAGACATGTAATAATTTATTTTCTTTGATGACAATCTCATTTGTAGTTTCAACTTTCAACTTTGCAGGAAAGAAGAAAAAAAGGAAGAAAGTCTGTTTGCCTGCAAATGGTAAATCTGCTCTCCTGCATTCGAATCTATATATTTATATTCAAATCTGGACATGTATCTGTAACTTTTCCTTTATATTATTAAACTTTGCAAACCGGATTGCTGCTTGAACATTCGGGGGAGGAGTACAATACAGAGGTCTTTTTTTTTTTTTACCTCTATTTATGTTATTTGTAACAATGTCAAATTATTTATCTCTTGCAGATTTTCAGTGGAAAACCCCACACGACCTTGGGGCTGAGAGCTACATGATGCCAATGGGCCCAGCACCTGGTTACAATTCATACTGGAATGGCATGCAACCTTGTATGGAAGGATTTATGGGACCATATGGTGGCCTGATGCAGATGATGGGTTATGGCCTGGGCCCCTTGGACATGCCATTTGCAGGTGGTCTGCCTCATGATCCATTTGGCATGCAGGGTTACATGATGCCTGTTGTTCCACCTCATAGGTATGTAGCTTTTTTTATTATCAAAATTTGTCTTGCATATTTAGATAATTACTATTTTAGAAAGCTAAATTATTGTTTAGGGATCTTGCTGCTGAGTATGGCATGGGGATGAATGTTCCACCTCCAGTTATGAGTAGAGAGGAGTTTGAAGCTCGGAAAGCTGATCGTTGGAGAAAGCGTGAAAATGAGAAACGGATTGATAGGTAAAACAGAATTACTCCTGGATGGCGATTCATTTTATTTTATATATATATATATATATATAACCAATTGACACCAGGTCGATCTGAGTAAATATTCACTGTTCAACTTTTTATTCATGTAATTTTTGAAAAAATCAACCATTGGATTAGAAACTTATATATTATAGATCATCTTAAAAATATTTTGTCAATCTAAAATCATTTGTTATATCTTTTATGCACTTGAAAATAATGTAATATGTTTGTTCAAAATATACATAGATAAAGAGGTCTTCAATTACATGTTTGTTAATGTTTGATTTTGGTAAAATGTGTTATAGATGATCTTTATTATTTGTTAGTGATCCAATAGTTGGATCGAAATATATATATATCCTATAAATAGTTATGAGCGCCACTCATTTTGTCAACTTCTCTAAAAATGATGGAAAAAGAATAGACTCTTTAACAAGAGAAAAAATCTTCTATGATGAATTCAATTATTGTTGGAACTCTCAAAATGAAGGGGAAAAAACCTAAGCAATGAAATTCTAAATAGGGCAGGAGTTCTAGATAAGGGATTTATGCCATTGGATATATTCCTCAAAAAATGAATTAGATTGTGCAATGAAGAGACAAATAGTTATGATCACTGTAACTTTATTTAAACTGACACCTATGTCAACCCATATATATATATATGGAATTTAAACTTAACAGTGAAATGTCTGTTACCACTGAGTTATAACTGTTTTAGACATGATTGCTCGTCTATGTGATCTTCTGCATATTTCTTCTGTATTTTGACTCTGTTTTGTTTACGATTTAACATAATTTTACTTTCTAATAGTTATGATTTGTAGCGGGTACGGCTATCCTTTTTCCTGGGTTAATAAAGGACAAGGGTCGCATGTTAATTAGCAAAAGCTTTGGTTTACAAGATAATCTATTCTTTATCTACGTTGTCTATTGAATTTTTTGTTGCCAAATTTTCCAATGTTATTGTGGTTCTTGTTGCTTGTAATTTTATGTGGGTTATTTTCGAGGTATTTCTGTTTTGTTTATCATTGTTAATGAGTTTGTTTCTTTAATGAAATAGGGATTTCTCCAAAGATCGAGATTTTGGTAGGGAAGCGAGCAGTATTGGGGATGTTCCTATGAAATCAAAAACTGTATGTGCTTTTTGTTCTCTTATTTTGCCTTTATTTATCTGTGGACTTGTATGCAGCATTTACCTTTCTAGGTTTTTTCCACTAAATTTTGGTAGAAACTTGAACCTTGAGCTTGAACAGTAATTGCTTTAGATGATGCCATTCACTGTTTTGGCTTCTTAAATGATGATAGTAGTCTTTAGCAGTTAGTCTTGCTTGTTTTACAGAGTACTATTCTTGTTGGTCATAAATGGTTGAGGGAGCAGTGCCTACTCAGAACCATATATCTCTAATCAACAGCCACCGGTTGGTTTAAAGTTGATTAAAAGGGAATTGGTATAACTAGATTAGAGTTGCATTGCTGCACTTGGATGGTAACAATAATGTGATTAAATTTATATGCTCTCTCTAGGTTCAGAGTCTCTTTAGCGATCATTTATGGACTATTGTTTTTCGATATTCTTTGACTCATGATACCTTTAAATTTATGCCTTTTATCCTGGTTGTAAGGGTTCTGTTCATAATTGTTGTCCACTAATGAGGGCAGGGTATAGTGATTAAAATTTAACATTCCTAATTTTTGTCTATATGGTTTTAATAACTAATACATGGTCTGTACTGCATTATTTATTTTTCGAACATAAAACAAACTTGGGTCAGTATATTGTTGGTCTGTTTTGTGGCAGTTAAATGTTTTATTCGTCATTCTTGTCATGTCATAGATCTGCCTTTTGAGAGGTAAACTTCTAGTCTATATTAGTTGTAACAAGGGTAACAAGGATGAGTGTGCCACCTTGTGCGCCAAACAAAAACAAACACAAACTGCTCAAACTGTGTGTCCTAAAATTATGTGTTTTGAGCGAAAAAGAATATCATGTGAGTTGAAACTAGTGTGTTACTCATGTTTCACTTGCTTGATTCCTTTAAGTTCCAAGATGGAGTTAGTTAATATAAGCTGTTAGAATGAATAATTCTAATCTATCGTATGAGTTAGCTGCTTGAAATGTACAAAATGTGTACAAAATGTGTAGCAATGCTGGCAAAGATTGATTTTTGAATTACTAGAATGCACAATAGTGCTTTTAAAATGTTTAAACCTTATGCGCATGAAGTGGCTTTTGGAAAATGAATATGAAAGGGAGCTTTTAACGCTGTTCTCCAAGTCATTCTTGAGCTATCTTCCTTAATTGAATTTACTTGGGTGACCATATTTTTGTCCTGTGTTAGTGTTCCTTAATATATAGAAAGAAAACGTGATTGGTGTGGCTATGTTGCTTACATATTATTATTTATAATATTACTGTCGTTGGAAATTATCATGGAATATTGTGGTGTCAAGAGGAATGTCAAAAAATAATAATAATTAAAAAACTAAAACCGTACATGTTTCAAACAATAATTTTTGTTCTTTTTTTAATGCAGAAATCACTTCCAGCACCTCCAAGTAGTGAGTACCACCATCCCCAACCTCATTATCACCGTGCAGAACGTGTGTCACCTGAGGTGGAGCCTCCACGTCCTATCAAGAGAAAAGCTGACTACCATGTGGATCGGGATCGGGATCGGGAATGTGAACGTGACCATGATCGTGATCGTGACCAGAGGGACCACCATGATCGAGAAAGAGGCCATCACCACCATCGCCACCACCAGTCAGAATCCTCTTCCCGGATGTCATCTGAACCAGTGACCAAAATCTCACCATCATCTGCAGCTGCAGCTGCAGCAGACCGCAAGCAGAAGGCCAGTGTTTTCTCCCGCATAAACTTCCCCGCTGAAGAAGAAATGACCAAGAAGAGGAAGATATCTGCCTTTCACACAACTGAAGCTGCTTCAGCTGGTCCCCTGCCACATCTTCAGCACATCTCAAGGCAGCATCGACAGCCTACTATGAAGGCAGGAAGAGCAGCACGATTTCTGAATGAGTCCAGTGATGATGAGCGGCATTTCAAACGGAGGCCATCAAGGCACAAGTGTTCTTGTATGTGATAATAGTAATAAAATTCTAATTCACAATAATTTTGATGGCATTGCCAAAGAAATTATTGTGTAGTTAGTGTTTGCTATTTTATTGTGTATGATATGATAGGTGAAAATAAAAAACAAATGTAAAATATGTATTAATGTATATTTTGTTACTATTTTTTTTTACTCCTATTAGAACCCCCTCTTTTCATGTGTCAATTTGAGCCATCAATGAATTTATTTCCAGTTTTGGTCATAAAATTTGTGGAAACTATTGTGATAAGATCAAATTAGATGCCCATTAATATGGGCGGTTGAATTTTATTTTCAATCCTGAATGAAGTTGAAAAGTAAACTTCATACGCTTATAAATAGAGGAGCAATCTCAAGTATATTACACAGCAATAAAGCATTCCTCTCCTCTTTTACTATAACACTCTTCTTCTACATTGCTAATATTTCTCTCTCATTTAATATATAATAGTGAGATTGTTATTGGCTAATATTAATACTTGTGTTTTCTACTTTCACTTTTGTTTTATATTCATTATATCTTCTTTATTTATTTTACAACACGTTATCAGCACGAAGTTCTAACGAAATTTTAGGAAGACTCCAAGTAATAAATTTTTATTATGTTGAAACTCTCTCATCTTGAATTTAATGCTTTTGATATATCTGAAAATAATTATTTATCATGATGTTAAAATCCATCTTGATTTAATGGATCTTGAAGATACCATTAAGGCTGAAAATAATGCATCCCAGAAGGATAAAGGCAAAGCCATGATTTTTCTTCGTCGTCATGATGACGTATGATTGAAAAATGAATATCCCACATTAAAAGATCCTGCAGATCTGTGGAAAGGCCTTGAAAAAAGGTACAATCATCAAAAGACGGTGATACTTCCTCAAGCCCGATATGTTAGAGAAAATTTTTTCGACATTCCATGCTTCGAAAGTGCTCCTACAGCAGCAGTATCGAAAAAAATGATTAAAAAATATTTTGAGTTAATTTCTTACTTTCTTGTTGCTGAACGCAACAATGAGTTGCTCTTAAGAAATCATGAAGCGCGCCCAGATGGCGCCGCCCCATTTCCTGAAGCAAATGCGGCAAATTATAACCCTAGAAGAGGTAAATGACACGATTTTGATAACAAGAAAAATTATGGAAGGAAAAGAAATTATGCTCACAAGAAAAGATCTCACCAGAAGTGGGATAAAAAAAAAAAGAAATAATGGGCAAAGTATATCAATTGATGATAAATGCTTCCGTTGTGGTGGAAATGGCCATTGGTCATGTACCTGTCGTACCCCAAGGCACTTAGTTGATCTTTATCAAGCATTCTTGAAAAAGGATGATAAAGGAAAGGAAACAAATTTTGTTTCAAATTATGAAAATTCCACCACTCATTATGATGTATCTAATTTCTTTAAGGATTCTAAAGGAGATATTGGCTATTTGATCAATGATGAAATAATTTAATATGTGTGTTTGTTAAGTATTCATGTAAATAATTTTACCGTACATGTACTTTTACTAATTTTATTATTATTATTATTTGTTTTTGAAAGAAAAATGGTAAGGACATATTCTGAAGATATTTGCCTTGCGGATAGTGTAAGTTCGCACGCTATTCTTAAAAGTGATATATATTTTACCAATCTTGTGCCAAAAGAAGAATATGTTAATACTATTATTGGCTCGGGCAATGTGATAGAAGGCTCCGGAAGAGCTATAATTTTGTTTCCTGGAGGAACAAAATTCATAATAAATAATGCACTATTGTCTACCAAGTCTCGAAGAATCTTGTTGAGCTTTAAAGATATTCGTCGAAATGGATATCATATTGAGACTATGAATGAGAGAAATCATGAGTACTTATGTATCACAACTCATGATTCAAATAAGAAAGTTATATTAGAAAAGTTGCCCTCACTTTCATCTGGGTTATATTATACCAAGATTAGTGCAATTGAATCACATGCCATTGTAAACCAGAAGTTTACTAGCCCAAATAAATTCATAAATTGGCATGATAGATTGGGTCATCCGGAAACAACTATGATGAGGAGAATTATTGAAAACTCTCATGGACATTCACTAAAGAACCAGAAGATTCTTAAAAGGATTTTGTTGTGCTGCATGTTCTCAGGGAAAGTTAATTTTAAGGCCATCACCAGTAAAGATTGGATTTGAGTCCCTTGAATTCCTAGAAAGGATTCAAGGTGATATATATATGGACCTATTCATCCACCATGTGGATCTTTAAGATATTTTATAGTCCTAATAGACACATCTTCGAGATGGTCATATGTGTGCTTATTGTCTTCTCGCAACCTGGCGTTTGCGAGATTACTGGCTCAAATTATTCGATTAAAAGCACAATTTCCAGAAAATCCAATCAAAGCAATTCGCCTTGATAATGCTGGTGAATTTACTTCCCAAGCTTTTGATGCTTATTGTATGGCTAATGGAATAAGTGTTGAACATCCAGTAGCTTATGTTCACACACAAAATGGGTTAGCAGGATCACTTATTAAACGCCTCCAATTAATTGCTAGACCCTTGCTTATGAGAACAAATCTCCCAACCTCGGTTTGGGGGCATGCTATTTTACATGCCGCAGCACTTATTCGTTTGAGGCCAACGAGTTACCATCAGTTCTCTCCTATGCAATTAGCTTTTGGCCAGCAGCCAAATGTCTCCCATTTAAGAATATTTGGGTGTGCGATATATGTTCCCATTGCACCACCTAATCGCACCAAAATGGGACCCCAAAGAAAATTGGGGATATATGTTGGATATGATTCTCCCTCTATAGTGAGGTATCTTGAGATACAAACGGGAGATGTATTTAAAGCCCGATTTGCGGATTGTCATTTTGATGAATCAAAATTTCCAACATTAGGGGGAGAGAATAAGCTTCCTGAAAAGGAACTTAATTGGAATGCATCATTGTTGATGCATTTAGATCCTCGATCAGGGCAATGCGAACTAGAAGTTCAAAAGATTATACATTTGTAAAGAATAGCAAATGAATTGCCTGATGCATTTTCTGATACAAAGAGGATAACCAAATCTTATATACCAGTGGAAAATGCCCCAATTCGAATTGATGTCTCAGTAGGACAAGTAGCCACTGAAGCAAACTCACGCCAGAAGCGTGGCAGGGCGGAAAATGACCCAATTCGAATTGATGTCCCAGTAGGACAAATAGCCACTGAAGCAAATACACGCCAGAAGCGTGGCAGACCTGTCGGTTCCAAAGATAAAAATTCTCGAAAGAGAAAAGAGGTAAATACGATTCCTGTTGAAAAAGACATTGTAAAGACACCTGCAGTTGTCCAAAATTCTGAAATAATTTTAACGCCAGAAGAAGTTCAGGTACCTGAAAATTGTGAAAATGACGAGATCTCGATAAATTATGTCTTTACAGGAAAGAAATGGGACCAAAATAAGACAATTGTCAATGAAATATTTGCATATAATGTGGCATTAAATATCATGCATGAAAGTAAGAATCTTGAGCCAAGATCAGTCGAAAAATGTCGACAAAGGAATGATTGGCCAAAATAGAAAGAAGTCATGAAGACTGAATTAGACTCACTTGCAAAACGTGAAGTCTTTGGACCTGTAATCTGTACACCTGAAGATGTAAAAACTGTTGGATACCGATGGGTATTTGTGAGAAAACGAAATGAGAAAAATGAAGTTGTGCGCTATAAAGCCCGACTTGTGGCACAAGGTTTTTCACAAAGGCCCGGTATAGATTATTGGATACCAATGGGTATTTGTGAGAAAACGAAATGAGAAAAATGAAGTTGTGTGCTATAAAGCCCGACTTGTGGCACAAGGTTTTTCACAAAGGCCCGGTATAGATTATGAAGAAACGTATTCTTCAATAGTGGATGCGATAACATTGCGTTATTTGGTCAGTTTATCTGCATATCATATACTGCATATGCATTTAATGGATGTGGTAACAGCCTATTTATACGGCTCATTAGATCGGGATATCTATATGAAAGTCCCTAAAGGACTAAAGATATCTAAACCATCCAATGAATATGCGCAAGGGTTATACTCAGTCAAATTGCAAAGATCTTTATATGGTCTGAAACAATCTGGACGAATGTGGTATAATCGTCTTACTGAGTATCTGGCAAAAATTGGATTCAAGAATGATGATATATGCCCATGTGTTTTCATAAAGAAAACTGTATCTGGATTTATTATAATTGCTGTGTACGTTGATGATTTAAATATCATTGGAACTCCCGAAGAGATTCCAACAATTATAAAAACTCTAAAAGAAGAGTTTGAGATGAAAGATCTTGGAAAGACTAAATTTTGTCTCGGCCTGCAGATCGAGCATATAAAAAATGGGATCTTTATTCATCAAACAACATACACAGAAAACATCTTGAAAATATTTTATATGGACAAGTCACATCTCTTGAGTACCCCAATGATCGTAAGATCTTTGGATGTGGAGAAGGATCAATTCCGTCCTAAAGAAGAAAATGAAAATATCCTTGGTCCAGAAGTACCATATCTTAGTGCCATTGGAACGCTAATGTATCTTGCTAATAATACACGACCCGATATATCATTTGCTGTGAACTTACTAGCAATGTATAGTTCCTCTCCAACCAGAAGACATTGGAGTGGAATCAAGCAAATCTTTCGATATCTTCATGGAACGGTTGATATGGGATTGTTTTATCTCTATGGATTCAAGTCACAACTAGTTGGCTATGCAGATGCTGGCTACTTGCCTGATCCACATAAAGGGAGATCTCAAATAGGATACATGTTTACATATGGTGGAACAGCTATATCATGGAGGTCCACGAAACAAACGATTGCTGCAATATCATCTAATCATGCCAAAATACTAGCGATTCATAAAGCAAGTCGCAAGTGTTTTTGGCTCCGGAGTTTGATCCAATATATTCTGTCATCATGTGGACTGATTGATCATAAGATAGCTCCAATTGTCCTGTTTAAAGATAATACATCATGCATTGCTCAACTTAAAGGCGGATACATCAAAGGTGATAGAACAAAGCATATTTCTCCTAAATTGTTCTTCACTCATGATCTTCAAAATCAAGAGACAATTGATATCCAACAGATCCGCTCAAGTGACAATCTGGCAGATTTATTTACAAAGTCACTCCCAAAATCATCCTTTAAAAAATTGGTACATGAGATTGGGATGCGCCGATTTCAAAATATTAAACGATGTCGACAAGAGGGGGAGGCTGTACTCTTTTTTTCTTGGTCAGGTTTTTTCCCATTGGATTTTTCTTGACAAGGTTTTTAATGAGGCAGTCTCCATCAGAGGATATTGTACTCTTTTTCCTTCACTAAAGTTTTTTTTTTCATTGAGTTTTTCTTTAGTAAGATTTTAATGAGGCATAATCTTAAATGGGCATCTAAGGGGGAGTATTGTGATAAGATCAAATTAGATGCCCATTAATATGGGCGGTTGAATTTTATTTCCAATACTGAACGAAGTTAAAAAGCAAACTTCATACGCTTATAAATAGAGGAGCAATCTCAAATATATTACACAGTAATAAAGCATTCCTCTCTTTTTTTACTATAATACTCTTCTTCTACACTGCTAACATTTCTCTCTCATTTAATATATAATAGTGAAATTATTATTGGCTAATATTAATACTTGTATTTTCTACTTTCACTTTTATTTTATATTCATTATATCTTCTTTATTTATTTTACAACAGAAACTACTTTCAATCAAGTGTCAAAAAATAAAGAATTTGTCTATAGTGGAGAAAGTATAAATTAGTTCTTTAAGGACCAAAGGAAATATGCCATTTTTGTTGCTATGATAATTTTTCTATACTAATTTTTAATATTATGTAGATAGCCTCTAAATCGATAAAATCAATTTACAATGAGTGAATTGAAAGATAGTCCAATTAGACTAATAATTATAAGTATAAATTTAATGAAAAAATATGAATTTGTTTGTGATAGATACGTATTTAATAAAATTCATTTATTATAATATATATATAAAAGTAAATATCAATTCTAAATAAATAAATCAGTTATCTCTTTATTTTTTATATTGATAAAAAGAAAATAAAAATAGTTATTAATTTGTTTACTTTATTTTGTTTTATTGCTACCAAAAATATATATAATTAATTCATATCTTTTAACAAAATTATCACCGCGCGAAAGTAAATATCAAATTTAAAATTGTTATTTACAAACTATGTAATTTGTATATATTTAAATTGATTAGTAGATAAATATTGGTAACTACATATGTCATGAATAATACAATTATTAATAATACGATGATATTATTTAATTTATTATTTATATAATTCTATTAATTAAGTAAACATAGTCAATCTTTTAATTGTCTTTTATATATTTAAAATAAAAAATTTCAATCTTTCTTTGATTTTAAATTAATATAGTAATTAAAGACAAAAAGGTTACACATATATTGATTACGGTCTAATTTTAATTCTTTCAAAATTAATAAAAAAAAATTAATATATTAGCGAAACTTACACTCTTAATATAAAATTTGTATTTTTATAAAAATACATATACATATGATAAAAAATAAAGATTTAAATTTAAATCTCCTCTTTTTACATACAAATATTTAGTGCCATCAAATTAGTAATTTAATTTTTTTTGTAACTTAAATAAGTTAAACAGTTAGTAATTTAATTTGTTAATCATAAATAAATAATATTTGATATTATAAAATATAAAAAAATAAAAAATGTTCTTTTACCTATAAAATTGTTTAATTGTATTACAAATTAAAATTTAATTTTTAATTTTAAAATATTAAAACTCCAGATTTTTTTTAAAAAGTAAATATTTTTCACATTAAACATAAAAATACCAAAATATCTTTTATGTAATAATTTTAAAATTAGCTTTGTTTTTGATAGAAGAAGTAAAGACTGAATCTTTGTAAACTAACGTTTCAAATTTCATATTAGTGCCTTATATGAGTCCATACCATAAATATAGTAATTGAAAATTTGGTCCTATATGTATGATGAATTTCAAGTAGGTGGTGTTATATTTAGCCTAATTTAATATCATAGATGAATGAAAATTTGTTTAAATTAAAACGAGTTGAAAAATTTGTAAAGAATGATCACTATAAATATTTTTATAAAATATAAAATTTTTTGCTATAAGAAATTTTTTATAACTTTGTACTTATTTGTATAAAGTTTGAAAATTTGTATTGCACTTGTTACATTTTGCAACGGATACAACTAGAATAACAAATAGGATTGAAAATAACGAGTACAAGAAAAAAATTTTAACTTTATAAACAAATTAATAAATATTTAGTTGTAATTATTATTTTAATTTTATTGATAATCAAGATTCTATTGAGTATTTATAATTGTTATAAATATTTTTATAAAATTTAAAAGTTTTTATTGTAGTAATAGTTACAACTAATAATGAATAATCTAAATTCTAAATTTTTTTATTCAATTATGTAAATTTAATGAATTTTTTAAAATAAAATTAGTTGACAAATTAAAAGGATTGACATTTGAAATTTAAATACATTTATGATTATTAACTATGATGCTTTAATTATTTATATTTAAAATTATTCATATCAATTTAAATTAAATAGTATTTAATTGTTATAATTTAGTAAATCTTTAGTAATGGTAAACATGTAGTAATCAATAATTAAAATTGTTTGTAGTCGAAGTAGTTAATAGATTATTTTAGTCTTATAAAAAAAATATACATGTATTTTTGAAGCAGTCAGATAAATGATATAAACAAATTTTTAATAAATTAGACGACGATGACGACAATAACATCACCAATATAACTGAAAAATAGATAAATAATAATAAGATATATCGATATAACGATAAATCAATTTTTTTGTATAGTATTATTTTTAAATTTTGGACTTTTGTAAAAATAGCATATTTATGAATTAATCCCTCAGTTTCTTCTAATTTTTTTTCATACTCAAATTCTTTAAGGTTCTGAAATATTTTCACCACCATAAAAAACTTCATAATAAATTGGGTATCTATAGTAAACTGAATTTTCATGAGAGAGAGAGCTATAAATCAATTATAATCGAGGTTCGAAAAATCGGACCGGTCATCAAACTGCTCTAGTTACTGGTTTATTGGTTTATTGGTCTAATCAGTCTAACCGATGGTTCAACTGGAAAAACCGTTTTAAAATAAAATAATAAATAAATTATAAATAAACATCCTAAAATATAATTATAGTATAATATAAATATTAAAATAGTTTTCAAATTTAAAAAACTACCTTAAATGTCATCAATCATATTCATATAATCTTATTAATATACAAACTCAAGTTAAATAGTATAAAGAAATATCAAATATTAAATGTCAACATACAGATTTATCAATCATCAAAACCTCAAGATGTTCTTGTGAGTTTCTTTTTTTTTTTTTGGATAATTATTTAAACATATTATGTAATTATGATTGTGATTTCAACTATTGTGCTAAAAAAACCTTCAAGTAACGAGGATATGCTGACGGTGGTGGTGTCTTCTGAGGCATCAATGTCTCCTCATCCAGCCCCTCCAATTTCTTCAGCTAAAGCCATAACAAAAGAAATGGTACCAGAAAATGAGGTAGTTAATGGATCATCAAATGAGAAGCTTTTTGTTATTGTAAGTGAAGATGAACAGGCCAATGCACAAGTTTGAATGTAGCAACTTAACAGAGCCAGAAAGAAAAAAGAAGCATCAACAAAAGTTAAATACCATCAACAAATAATCACTCTAAACCCTGAAATCAATAACTATTTCAACAAAAATTCAGAAACATCATACTTAAAAATTAAAAACGGCAACAGCAGCATAACAAATTCATTTTAATCAACAATTTTAACAACACAAAATAAATGATTTAATTAATTTCAGATTCAGAAATCACAAATCAAGAGTATCAGACATTCAAAACACTGAAATAGACTCAACAGTGATGATACTAAATTAAACAGAGCATTAGCAAGGAAGAAGAAGAAGAACATTAGCAACATTATTTGAACAAAAAATTCAGAAATTAAAAGTAAGAAGAAGAACCGAGCATTCATAAACTAAACAAAGCCATCAGTAACCAGAGAAAAATTAAAAGAACCATAAGAGTAACAAAACTTCAAACATTCACAGCAAACTTCAAACCATCAGAGTAACAGATCCAGAACTAAACTTTCAGAGTAACAAAATTTCAAACATTCACAGCAATTAGAAAACAGAGTAACAAAACATTTAGAACCAAACTTCAAGGACCATCAACAACAACAACAGATCCAGAACCAACCTTCAAACATTCAGAACAAAACTTCAAACCATCGGCAAATACAAGACAGATTTGAACAAAACTTCAAAAATTGAAGAAGACTTGAACCAAGATCAAAGCAGACTTGAACAAAAATTGAAGCAGAGTTGAACAAAAATTGAAGCAGACTTGATCCAAGACCGAAGCAGACTTGAAGAAAAATCAGAAATGGAACAAAAATTGAAGAAGAAGACCAAAGTGAAGATGAAGAAGAGAAGCCACTAACCTGGGTCCGTGCCGAGAAGCCAGCGAAGATGAAGAGCCGAAGAGGAGCTGGGTTAGGAGGCGACGATGAAGGGCTAGGCAGAGGGCAACGCGGCTAGGGTTTCTTTCATTCAGAGTTCTCCAGAACATGGATGAATGAATGATTGGGGGAAGAGGGGGGGGGGAAGGTTTGGTCATGAGGGATCACTGGATCGGTGGATCCGTTTCTTTTTTTTTACAAGTTTTAAAACGGCGTCGTTTTATACGAACCTGCCGGTTACTGGTCCGGCCCAACCGACCGGTTCGCCGATTTTTCACCGGTTTTTCTTCGAACGGTTATAAAGGGAGGATCGGACCGCTTTCACCACCGGTTTCCGGTTGAATCGATTCGACCGGCCGGTCCGGTTTTCAGAACCTTGATTATAATGGTAAGATCGATACTCAACTATTACTGTAAGGCCTTTTTTAGTTAAATTTTGAATATTATCTAAAAGAGAAAAACCCAAAACAGCCCCTAACAATTACCTTAAAAGACAATGAGGTCCTTGACAAAAAAAACCCAACCCGGCCCCTGACAATTACTTCGAAAGGACAACGAAGCTCCTGTGCCAAAAAAAGTTAATGTTATTTTTTTGGCACAGGGGCTAATCTGTCCCAAAAAAAAGATCAGGAGCCGAATTGGGTATTTTTTTTTTTTTGGGTCTCGTTGTCCTTTCGAGATAATTGTCAGGGGTCGAATGGGGTATTCACTCTATCTAAAAAAATCAATTAGGATTATCTCTGAGGACTAGTGCTAGTAGATATTGGTATCATTTTATCCACACCTTTTTTACTACTATACTAAATTGTAACTAATGCACAAACTAATGGGGGAATACTAAGTAACCAAAGAAGTTTAATAGGATATCATTATTGTGAAAATGATCATTCTCCTAGTCCAAAGAGAAGCCCTTACAACTCCTTGTTTAGTATAATTAATTTATTTAATTATTAATTTATGCATTAGTTACAAAATAGTAGTGTAGTAAAAACTATGGATAAATTGATACTACTAGCAACTAGTAATAATCTTCTCTTAAAAGAGGTAATTTTATTGACTTGGAAGACAACATAATTTAAAAAAAAAAATTAGTATAGGCAATCTTAATTGATTTTTTAGAATAATATTAAAAATTTAAACAATAATTATTAAGTGTCATATCATAGTAATTTTAAAAAATACGATAGTAATTGTTGGGATTTATTTTATAAATGAGGAAAGAGTTTTTATAAGATTGATTTCGTATTTAAAGATTTTTCAAATTATAGTCATAAAACCAGTCTAGTAAGATTAGGAACCTTAGAATTGTAGTACCTCCCAATTACCACTGAGCCATTATATTTCTTATTATTGTATATGACAAACTAATTATATAGTATACATTCAAACCGCATAATTTTATAGATATCTAATTTAATTTAATTTTTTATTTTTTATTTTTGAATTAATTATATTTTAATCATGTACTATTATTAATCTAAATATAAATTTCACTAAAAAGTTATTAATCTACTTGATCTATTTCAATGCTAATATTGTGATTAAAATTATCTGTTTTGATGCTAGTATTGAAATTTAGTTATTTATAGTTAGAAGATAGAATTTGTGAATTAATTGTTATTCTTATTGTGTCAAATTAAAATATTATTGTAGTAATACTCACAAATTTTATGTTTATTTTTATATTAGTTATTTTTAGAGGTTGAGACTCGATTCTTTATAAATTAAAATATTAATGAAAATATATATTTTAAATTTTAATTTTAAGTTTATGCTTCACATTGTGGGCACTTAATTACAAGCTAAGTTTGCATTTGACATTTTCTAAAAATATTCAGAAGATGAGTAGAAAAGATTAACAGAATTATACTCTTTTCAGAAGATGAGTAGAAAAGATTAACAGAATTATACTCGATCTTTTGTATTATTCAATTTCTTTTTTCTGGGATTTCATATCTGTATTTTTTTTTTGAAACAAAGAAAGCTCAACACATTAGAGTGGAGCAAGAAAGTAATATAGCATAAATAAAGTAAAATAAAATATATAAAGATGAACCTCGGTCATCTCTGGCAGAGCCATCAACAACCAAAAGGATCAATACCAGACCACTCCTTGTAGCTCAAAAACGTCCTTTCTTGAATGTGCTCAACACCTGCTTCTCTGTTATTGATGATTCTATCATTTCTCTCCATCCAGATATTCCAAATCACTGCAAAGAAACTAACTAATAACAGTCGCTCCTCCTTCTTTCTGTTCTGTATGCCAAGCCAACTCTCAAAAAGTCCTTTCATGGTTCCTGGGACCGCCCATGGTCTATCAAAGTGTCTGAGCCAAGCGCCCCATACCTGCCACGTAAACTCACACCCAAGGAACAAATGATGCACAGATTCTAATTCCTTTTTACACAGGGAGCATAAACTATCATTTTGATGAAGCACGCCTAGTCTGCTCAACCTTTCTTTAGTGTTTACCCTGCCAATCAGAACGAACCAGCCAAAAAGCTCAATCCTCGAAGGTACCATTCCTCCCCAAATTGATCTAGTGAAACTGTAACTCGTAATCTCTTCCGAGAGAGTCTCCGCTTGCAACACCTGCAGAAAAGAGTTAGTAGAAAAAATTTCTTTTTTATCAAATTTCCACACAATATTATCCTCTCTGCCAGCTGATAGTGCCACTGGCCTTAACCTCTCATGAAGCTGATGAACTAACTCCATCTCCCATTGGAACAAATCTCTCCTCCAAGAGAAGTTCCAAATCCACTCTACTCCATCCCAGAACCCACAGTCCCCTATCACTGATCCTTGTTGGTTTGAAATAGAGAAGAGCCTTGGAAAACTTGCTTCAAGAGGACCACCTTGCACCCAATTATCTTCCCAAAACCGTGTCCGTCTTCCATTCCCTACTTCCATCGCCAGACCACTAATAAGTTTTTCTTTCACCTGTTGTTCTGCTATATTTAATTGACATATGTCTTTCCATAGGTCCCCCTTCACTGGAAGAGTCTGAGTAGATACATAGCATTAGGGGTTAAATTATTACAGGAACACACTACCTTCTTCCACAACGGGCAATCCTCCTTTGAGAAACGCCACCACCATTTGAACAACAGCGCTGTGTTCCTGATTACTGCATCTCCCACCCCCAATCCTCCAACCTTTTTTGGGGCCTGGACCACCTCCCACTTCACTAGGGATATACCATGAGTACCATCATCCTTACACCACAAAAGCTTCTCTGAAGTGCAATGAGCTTGTTAGCAACCGCCTTTGGCATCTTGTACAGACTGAGGTAATAAACCGGCAGGCTATTCAAGACCGATTTAATAAGAACTAGTTTACCTGCTTTGTTTAATACCTTTGCTTTCCACAGGCTGAGCTTCTCTTCCACCTTGTCTATGATCGGCTTCCAAGTTTTCACTAATCGAGGGTTTGCTCCCAACAAAATACCGAGGTATCGAATCGGTAGCGCCGCTTGATTACACCCCAGAATACCACAGACATGCTTTACCCACTCCTGATCACAATTAACTGGGATCAAGTTCGACTTATCAAAATTGATGCTCAAACCAGACATCAACTCAAAACAGCGCGGCAGCCTCTTATAATTCACAATTGTTTCTATCTCCGGAGGGCAAAACAAGATAGTATCATCTACGAACTGTAGATGGGACAATTCAATATGATCGTGTCTGACCAGCAATGGAGCTATGCGCCCATTTCTAACAGCTTCCCCCAACATTCTATGCAATACATCAACCACGAGCACAAATAACAAAGGAGAAAGTGGATTCCCTCGTCTTAAACCCCTCTCCATTTTAAAAGCCTTGGAAGGTGAACCATTCACCAGTATAGACATAGAGGCCGTACTGACACACTCTTTCACCCAATTCCTCCACCTTTGCTCGAACCCCATCTTCTGAAGTACCAGATCCACAAAGCTCCATCTCACTCTATCATAGGCTTTCTGAAAGTCTAGTTTTATGATTGCCGCCTGCTTTCTTCTCGTCTTGATCCATTGAATTGTCTCACAAGCAATGAGGGCGCTGTCATGTATCGTCCTACCCTTAACAAAAGCACTCTGTGTCTCTCCTATCAAATCCGGCATTACTGTTCTCATTCGCCGCACTAAGACCTTGGAAATCACCTTATACACACACCCCACCATGCTAATAGGTCTGAAGTCCTTGATCTCTTTAGCACCCACAAACTTCGGAGCTAGCGTCACCCACGTGACATTTGCATCATTTGGTAACTTAGCACTTTGGAAGAAATCCATCACTGCTGCAGTGAACTCCTGGCCAATATCCTCCCAGCATCGTTTGATGAAGTTCAAATTGTACCCATCACTACCCGGGGCTTTAGAAGATTCACAGTCCCAAACTGCCTCCCTAATTTCCTCCACAGATGGCATTACCTCCAAAGCAATGGCCTCCGCTCCATCAATCTGTCTTACCAGCCCATTCCGAAAGCCAATCCTCGGAACAAACTCTTCCCGATACAGGTCTTTGTAAAACTCCCTAATTGCAACCTTTATGCGTTCCTGATTCTGCACTACCCGTCCATGAATCATCAGAGCATCAATCCTGTTATTCCATCTTCTAGCCGATGCAATGTTGTGGAAATACCTAGTATTTTTATCCATGTACTTCGCATGCTGAGACCTCGACATCTGCTTCCAGTGTACCTCGTTCCTAACATACCACTTCTCGCAAAAGCTCACCAATGCCTTCCTCCTAGCCTCTGTCGTGCTATCATAAACACCATCACTAACCATAGTATCCAGTTTTGTAATCTCCTCCTCAATCGTCTTCAGCCTCTTATCCATGCCCCCAAAATTGTTCTTGTGCCATAGACGTAAAGGACCCGTTAAAGCCTTCAACTTACTAGTGAACTGAGCCTCTCCCAAACTTCTCCACTCATTCTTAACCATACTCAGGAAACCCTCATGCGTAAACCAGGAATCCAGACTTCTGAACGGACATGGCCCATCACCAACTCTCTTATCCTCCATAATCAATGGACAGTGGTCTGACAACCCTCTAGGCCCACCTTTTAGTCGAACATCCGGAAATTCCTCAACCCACTCTATATTGACCAAAACCCTATCAATCCGACTGCAAGATCGTCCCCTGAACCACGTGAACTTTCTATCATTCAGAGGCAGATCCACCAACTGCATATCCTGTACCCAATTTTTAAACTCTTCCACTGACACCGGTACACTACTAGCTCCTTTGCGCTCTTTGATATGTAGTACCTCATTAAAATCTCCGAAGAAGCAGACAAGCACCTGACACAAACCCGCAACATAACTCAACTCCTCCCAAACAACCCGCTTCTCCTCCCTCTCATGCGCCCCATACACCAAACAAAGAGCACATTTAAAATTATTTTTCAACATCACTCCTTCAACACACAACCACCTCTCCCCCTTATAACAGTTGACAGCTTTGAAAAAGTCACTATCCCAAATGAGCAATAAACCCCCAGAGGCCCCTGCCAACTCCACGTACTCCCATCCCACAGAACTATAGCCCCAAACTCTTACAACATCAAATTTAGTAAAAACCTGCCTCTTAGTTTCAATCAACCCTAACATGTTTAGCTTATAACAGTTCTTCAAAGATTTTATCATACTCAATTTACCGTCCCCCCCTCAACCCCCGAATATTTCAACAGCTAAAAATCATTTAACAAGATTTTTACACACCTTATTTTGATTCTTCGACCGACTTCTTCGTGCCTTTTCCTTTTGTTTCGCCATCTTTCTCTTCACCGCTAATTCTTCATTCTGAGTTTGCAAGATCGCCATGATATCCACTTTTTCATCATATAGCACAGCACCCGACTCTACTGCTAAAGCCCAAGTTTTCTCGTTTTCTTTTAACTGATCAAGCACCGTATCTCTGTCTTCAGCCGTCCCCTGCCCTGCCTCTGCCCTTGTCTTGGATTCCATGTTACCCACAACTTTCCCCTCTGCGTTCTGTGTAACTAATCCTGAAACCCTCGAATCCTCATACTCCTGAGCCAGGTTCGAAAAATTGTTGCCACAAGATAGGCCGGTCGGTCCCTCTTCGGCCGGTTCCATCAGCGTCCGTGCCTTCTCCAGCAAGGGTGCCGCCACCCGACCTCCTTCACCAGTACCAGCGTCCCTGTCCTCCCTGGCCATGGCGCATCGTGCATCGGCCATCGAAGGCTCCAATTCGAGTATCTCAGTCCTCCTCGCAACCGCATCATCCAGCACAAGTGATCCTGGTCGGCGTCGCATTGTGTGTGAACAAGGCGCCCATGCCTGCACCGTGCCCTTCCCATTATGCTTGCTGATTCCCGCACCTTCAGCCCGACCCGGTGCTCTATCCAGTCTAGCCCACCTTACCTCTTTTGAATCTCCAACACACCCTACGTCCATGCATCCATCCGCATTAGCCCCTTCCCCTTTCTCCCAATTCCTTTTTTGGTTCAGCCCACCTACCTGGCCTTGTGTATTTGGGCCACTTATCACCAAGCCCAGACCGCTCCCCTCAGCATTACCGTCCTTTGTATACTCCCTATATGAGAAGCCCAAATCCTTCACTCCACCTAGCCTTATATCCCTATGCACCCCACCTTCACACACGTCCAAAGGCTGCGTAACCGTTCTCTCCGAATTCTCCTCCTCGACCAAACCAACTTCCCCAAAATCCTCCTTCCCATTACTTTTAGTACAGCTATCCGTATCAATAACGTTAAAACCTTCATTCGAATTATGATTTTTGAAATTTAAATCATTAAGGAGCACCTCATCAATTACCTTTATACCCTCCTCACCGCCGATCATGTTATCCTTGAAAATCTTTCGGTCTGCCACCGGATCCCACAGCACCACCTCATTCAATCGACTATTACCACTAACAACAGAGTTCAATCCAGCCCATTCAACTTGTTCCCGTATCGGAATTTCTGCTCCACCGGCCTCATACTCCACTTCTTTAACATAAACATCAAATGCACTATTGCCGATTGAGATGTGGATCCAATCCCGAATAACGTCAAGAGTGCCTGTGTCAACTTGAATCCGTCCAGTTCTAAAGGATGATCCTACTCCTAAACCTATATCACATCTAATCACATCACCCCACAATACACCCATGGTTTTAAACGTTCCTACTGACCATACGTGTAGAGGCACCCAGTAGCATTCCAACCAAACCCTTCTGGTCTCACAACGTTCCGACTCCTCCCATCTCCAAACTTTATGGAAGAACTGTAACATCCTATCCAACTTGAAGGTGAACACCTCTTCTGCATGGTTCACAGAATCAAACGTGATTAACACTTTACAGGCACCTAGCTCACTTACGTCCACAACATGAGGCACATTTTTGCAAATTGCCCTTCTCAACGATTGATGGTCAAAAGGTTTCAAAGTACTTCCTACCAGACTCCACACTAACCAATCCATATTTTCTGCCGCTATCGACACTTCAGCCCTCTTTATCCGGCCATTCGTATGTTGGCCAGTGACGCTCTTACCATCCATCTTCATTTCCACATGTTGTGCCATATTCATCTCTTTTCCACTACCACAATCTTTAGGCTCCTCCTCCTATTGAATTATTCGCTCCACCTGCTCTCGCCGGGGCCTCTCCTGTTGTTGTCTGCGAAACCTAGCTTCACCTACAGATATGATCTTCCCACGTAATCTCATATTATTCATCTCCGTAATCACCTTCAGCGCACCGCCCTTCGTGGTGTACCGAACAAAAGCAAAGAGATACACCGCTCCTAATTTATGTTTAGGGGCAAGATATATGTCGTTAATCCGTCCCGTCCAGCAGAACAAATGATATAACTCCCTCTTTAAAATATCCTCCGGTAAGTTATCCACAAACACAGAAAAAGACTCATTTTCCAGGCGATGGTAGTATTCTCGATTCCAAACCCTAGGATCCTTTGTGCGTGACTGGAGAACCCGAATCCCACCCCTCCCAGTGTTCCCCCCTCTCATTCACTCGCTCTCCCCCTCTCATTATATTAGGATCCTTTTTTTTGTTTTTATTTTTTATTTTTGAGTTTAGTGGTATTGTGGTAATGAAAAAAAAAGGAAAAGAGAACAGTAAAGAAAAGTTACTGCAGATGAGGAATATAGCAGAAAATGCAAAAAATGCAACATATTGGTGATAAAGAATTTTTTTTTGAGAGTATATTTTTTATTGGTAATAAACCAATTTAGTTGGGTATAATTACTAAAAAGACTTATACATATAGCATTACTAATAAATCAATTTTACGGGCTGGTCGGGTTTGGTTTTTAGAACCATGATTTAGATAATTTAATCATTTTAAAACCAAATTAGTTATTCAAAACGTACCCTTCTTGAAAATGGTTAACTTTGAGCTTGTTTGAAAAGTATTTAAGTGTAAAAAAAGAATTTTATTTTTTGTAAAAAAAGAATTAATTTTTATTTAAAATTTAATTCCATAATTTAGAATGACTTTAATATACTAATAGAATATAATTTAATTTTTTAGTTTAGAATAACTTTTACATGAGTTAAATTTTCTTTTTTTATAATTTTGTCATTAACAAAATTATTTTATTAAATATCTACTTATTTAAATAAAAATATTTTTAACATTTAACATGTTAAGTTAAATTGGTGTGAGAATTAATTTTAAAATTAGATCTTTTTTGTCTGATTTGTAAATAAAAAATTAAAATTTTTATTTATTTTAAAATAAAAAATTTGAGAAAAAATTCTAAATGGCCCGTAACAATAATATCAAAAGACAACAAGGCCCTTATAGAGAAAAAAAATCCCTTTTCGGTCCATGTCTTTTAACTCCGTTAGACAAGTTAGCCTATCCGTTAATAATTTCTCTCTAAAGCCAACTGACCATGAATACGTGGCACGTTAAGTTAATGATGTGTCAGTTAAATGCCAATCTAGATGGGTAGATTAATGGGCTATCCAACCCAACCCCTAACAATTGTACTAAAAAGAGAAGATTCAACCCTGATGACACAAAAGTCCTCTTTCACTCTATGAAATTATAGAAAATTTTAATCCTCTCCCTCCAAAAATTCGTTGACGATGCTTCACTTGGAAGAAGAAGTTGGTTCCGATGGAGCTATTGACGGCGTTTTGAGGGCGCCATGATGGAAGAACTGACTGTTGAGGTAAGCTTCATTACTCATTCTGTAACACCCTACCACACAGAGCTTTATGCTTAGGACATAAATCAAAGGTGGTGAGGCGCTATAAACGCTAAAATAAAAATGCATAAATAGATATATATGAATAATAGTTTAACTAGAAGTCTTGGGAAAAAGGTTGAACAAAACAATATCGAAAGCGCGTCACACTCGAAAAGCGATTGGATAGAAGACTTATACAGAAAACCAAAGAGACAAGTATATAAACAGAGTTTCAAAAGATAGATACATAAGCAAGCTCTAAACTCGACTTGCGAAGCAAGAGTTGGTTAGAATATATATATATATATATATATATAAAACTCCAAAAATAAACCAACAAATAAATATAAATCATGTTTCTCCAAGTCAACCTCTAAGAGGGACAAAACATAATATATACAAGATGGATAATCTATACACATATATAGAGTCTCCAGAATGCTCAGTGCGGTGTTTCGCATCCTACATCTGAAAATAATAATATATGTATGGAATGAGAACCGAGAGTTCTCAGTATGGTAAAGGTACCCATATAAATAATATATAAGATCCCGGAAAAGCCAGAGGTATTCCTAGAATTTCGACACTCAAAATTAAACTTAAGGAAAATAAACTAAACCAGAAAGTAGGTAACTGTCTAATGTTCTCAAGTCCTGAATCAATTTTTAACTTAACCATTCACTTTCTGCTTCCTCCAACCTTGTGAAACACCGGTGTATAGACAAGCAATACAGACAAAGAAACACAAGTAGGATACAGATACAGCAGGTAGCAAGTATAGCAGGTAAGCATAATAATCACATAAGCAAGCCTAATTAATGTACAATCAAACAAAACACACATATACATATGATGTATGCCTACCCTATGGCTGATGAGTCTCATCTGTCGGTTATAAAGTCAAACCGACTTGTCCGGTAGCTAACCCTGGATAGAACACCAAACACGGAGCAAGTGGGACAACGTCTCAACCCTTGCATCTTACCCACGTACCCGAGCAAGGGGACCGCCTCATCCCTGCCTCTTACTCAGGTGATGTTATAGTTTTTAACCCAAAGCAAGCAGCGACAGAACTCAACCCTTGCATCTTACCCGAAGTCTTGAACTCTTATCCAGAGCAAGTGGATAACACCACTGCATCTTACCCGGCTTATTGACTTTTACCCGGAGCAAGTGGATAACACAACTGCATCTTACCCGGAGTCACATTCAAAAATTCATTTTCATTATCATTACAATTCATTCAATTTCATAATCAAATTCAGTTATCATCATTCTTCTTCCTCATCTCTTTTCCGGCCATATAGATCTCATTATCATTATAATTCATACTCAAAACACAATTCATTCTTTTTTAAATAAAGCAAACTCAAAACGTAATCTTTTTCTTATTAACTCAAAATCAAATCATCAAATTCTTAAAAATTCAAATCTTTCTAAATAACCACTTCAAACGAAGCCTCCTATTTTCATAAAAATTTTGGCAGCATCTTCTCTAAAACTTAGACTTTTGCCACCCCTCAAGGGTCCCAACCACCAAACTAAACACCTCTCAGTCATTCAAATCATTTCAAGTATCTAATTGTTTCAAAATCAAACCATACATCTCTCAACCAATCTATTTAATTCAATTTCACAAACTTATCATCAATTCTCAACACATCAACAATCATATTTATTTTATAGTCATTAAAGTCATAATCTAACACATGCAAACTCATTTATCTTTTATATACACATCGTATACCATATACATAATTCATCAATAATTCATTCAGTTCATTCTTATCTTAAGGTTTTCTAGTCTAAGTTTTCACGTGACATTAAACATTAATTGTGAGAAACCAAAACCATCCTTTCTGTTTAACAGCTTGCCCACCCTGAAAACGGCTCAGCCGGAGGTAGGGTCCAGCGGCTGGAAGAGCACCGCATGTTGCGTGGTGTCCGGTGCGCCCTGGCGGCCCTTGAAAATCCGGAGGACCGAGTGCCTATCACGCCCGGTCGTACTCATAACCGTATCAGGTCTCCAAGGTGAACAGCCTCTGGTCGATGAAACAATGTAAGCAAGGGAAATCGGCAAAATAGATCCGTAACCTCGGGAAAAGGATTGGCTCTGAGGGCTGGGCACGGAGGTCCCAGCCCCGAACCCGTCGGCTGTCGGTGGACTGCTCGAGCTTCTCCTGTTGAGTTAAGTTTATAACTAATTTAAATGATGATGATAAGCATTGATTTATTGGGTTAAACACACAATTAGTTTTGATTGCCTTAGTTAGTGATGTAGGCCAAAATAAATTAAAGAAGTAGCAGCCCAATCCATTGGAACCAAGAAACGAAGGTAGCTGGTGAGTTTTTGATCCACAAACAAAGCCCAAAGGAATGAAGCAAAGAAATCAGTTGGGATGAATGGAAACTATATCCAATCCAAGACCAAGAAGGTTCCACCAAGTAGAAGCCTTCCAAAGCCAACGTTCACAAGTTTCCTTCGGTCAGAATCAGAAAGAAAGAGAGAGCTTCTTCCTTCTTGGTCATTCACCAGAGAAGAAAGAAAGAGAAAGATAAATCTCAAAAGCAAACATCTAATCGCCCTAATCAAAGCAAGTTAAGCAAAGTTAGAGGATAAAGGTGATTTATTTCCATTTGCATGCAAGTTTAATTCTTCACTTCTTCCTCATACTTCTGCAACATCATTTTTGGATAAATGGAGAAAGATGTTTCTGATAATCACTGCTGTGAATCAAAGGCTCAAATTATTTTTTGGAGCCAAAGCACCTTTTCAAGGGTTTGGATTTGGGATTATCTCTATGCAAATAAAAGCTTGCTGCTCTGCCTTCCTCGGTTAAGCCACAGACCAGAGTCAAAATTCCTAATTTTGGGGTTTATTGAAGAAAAAGAAGAAAATGACATGTGGTTCAAGAAACAAAGGTTTGGCTTTGGAGGAACAAAAGCCGTGACAGAAAATAAGATACAAAAAGAAAATTAATTCAGAAATTGAGAGAAGGAGAAATAACCAGAAACTGAGTTTGTTTGAGAGCTTCCCTGTAAAGAGTTCAATGTTTTGGACAATTTTTCTAAGTTAAAGAAATATTCCGCCAAGATGAAGAGCTTCATCAGAGATAGCTAAATCTGGTTCAACTTATAGCAACAAAGGCTGTTATGCATCAATCTCCTTCAAGTTTTACTATTTTGTATTTCAGTTTCAATGTATATCTTTCTTTGGTTTCTTTCTGAGGTAAAAGGCAAGAAAGTGAGACATTGATAAAAGCCAAAGAGTGAAAAAGGCTGAGTGAAACACTTGAGAGAAAATCCAAGAGTGATTTCAGATTTTTGTTGGTTGTAGTTTCTGTCTTGTGTCTTGTACCTGAGAGGTGTCCCTTGCTAAGTTGGGTAAGCACTTAGTGTGAAGAGTTTAGATATCAGCATAACCAAGTCAAGTTTAAGTAGAAACTTTTGTGTCCAGATGGGATTGTGTGAATCTTAAGGAATTGGTGTATGTAATACTTTGACTATAGTGGAAATTCTACCACTTGCATTGTACAAGGCAACTGAACCAGGATACATGACTGTGTCAACTTCTTCCTTTCTCTCTTTGTTCTGTTTTCTGATATTTATGAGACAAAACAAAATTGTCTCTTAAATTTTTCGCTGCTCAGTTTAAACAGAAATCAAGTTCAAGTTGGGTAACATAGTGTTAGTTTATTGAAAGTAAAAGAAGGCCATAGATTCAACCCTCCTTCTCTAAACCTTCTGTAACCTTCAATTGGTATCAAGAGCTAAGGTCTCAAGAATCAAGCCTTACAGCTTGGAGCAAAGGTCCAATGGCGAACAACATGGGCACAACCATTGTTGCCTATACTCTAACAGAAGGCCAGTCAAACAACAGGCCTCCCTTCTTCAACGGGAAGAACTATGCCTACTGGAAAGAAAGGATGCAAATCTTCATCCAATCCATCGACTACAACATATGGAAGATTGTTGTGAGCGGTCCTAAGATTCTAACAAAGACAAGTGCTAATGGAGTGGTGACTCCAAAGGAGGAAACTGAATGGAATGACGACAACAAGAAGAAAGTGGAACTGAATGCCAAAGTCATTAACTTGTTACACTGTGCTATCAGTTTGAGGAGTACCGAAAGGTGTTCAGATGCAAGACAGCCAAAGAAATCTAGCAGAAACTCCAACTTACACACGAAGGTACCAAAGAAACAAGGATTGATATGTTGCGAAAAGAGTATGAGATGTTTAGCATGAAGAAACGAGAAAGTATTGATGAAATGTTTGAGAGATTCTCAATCATAATTAACAGCCTTGATGCTGTGGGTTTAACTCACACAGAAAAAAACCTTAGTAAGAAAAGTCCTTAGAAGTCTCACAAAAGAATGGGAAACAAAAGCCACTATCCTAGCCAAGAGTAATAATCTAAGTCCTATAATCTATGATGAGCTGAGAGGGAAACTTCTTGCTTATAAAACCACACACACAAGCCAAGACTCAAAGAAAAAGGGAATAGCTCTTAAGTCAAAAGTCGAACCAAAAGAAAGTGAATCCAGTGACAGTTTTTCAGATGATGAACTTGTGTTTATTGCTAGGAGACTTAGAAGGCTAATGAGGAACAAAGGCAAGTACAAGGGCTCGAGCTCAAAGGAGTACAAGAAGGACATGAGCAAAGTGATTTGCCACAACTACAAGGAGGCTGGACATCTCAAATACAACTATCCGAAACTAAAGAAGGAGGACAAAGGAAAGAAAGAAAAGAAGAGAGTGCTCATGACATCTTGGGAAGACCTTGAGAACGATTTGGATGAGGAAGAAGACTCTGAATGTGAAGTTCAAATCTGCTTTATGGCTGGTGAGGACCAACTTGATGAGGTAAATTACTATAACTTGTCCATAGATGATTTACACGTTATCATTGATGATCTCATCCTCAATTCTAAAAAATTGCTGAACAAATACAATAAATGAAAATCTGAAAAAAAAATATTGAAAGCTGGAAATGATTTTTTGAAAGAAAAGGTGAAAGAAACTGAATGTACTTTGGATATTATTGAAGAAAACAGATTTCTGAAATCTGAACTTGAGAAACTTAAAGGAAAGCACATTATGGATCATTCTCAAGAGCTTGTTGTTGAAAATGAAAGGTTAAATGAAAGGATTAAAAGATTGAATAGTGATTTAGTAAAATTTGCTCATAGTTCTAGTAACTTGGACAAATTACTGTCAAATCAAAGACCATTGTTTGAAAAATCTGGTTAGGCTATGTGACAAAAGAGAGTGCAGTTTTTGACAATTCTTCAAAAAAAATTCATGGCCTCTTCTTCTTCAAAAACAAAATCCACAATCAATAAATTTGGTCTTGAATATATTCCTACCTATGAAGAGGAATTTGAAAAATCCTATTTTGATGAAACTGCATCATCTTCAAGAACTGATACTACACCAAATAAATTGGTTCCGGGCTATATCTCAACCAATGAGGTTGCTTTCAAAAAATCATAGTTCCGCAAAAGAACCTCATATTCAAGAAGCCCATATGCTTTCAAAAATTATGGTTTAAATGCTTTTGCAAAATGGAACATTAACAACAAAAATAATTTTGTCAAAAGACATGCACATTTTTCAAAAACCAGAAAATCTCAGTCTTTTAATCATTTCTAGTATCAAAACTTAAATCAAATTCAGCAATATGCATCAGAAAATCATTACTGTAATGGTAAGAAAGCTGGTCACTCTTACTTACAATGTTTTGTTGAAAAAAGAATAGTAGGAAACCAAACTTACAATGTTGTTTGTGATTTTAATGCACTTAGACAACCAAGGTGGATTAACTTCAAAGGATCCAAATTAATTTGGATACCTAAGGTTACTTGAGAATATATGCAGATTTGCCTAGCATCCAAGAAGAAGAAAGATATGTGGTACTTGGATAGTGGATGCTCTAGGCACATGACTGGAAGGTCAACCTTCTTCATCAAACTGAACAAGTATGATGGAGGGTTTGTAACCTTTGGAGATGATGGAAAAGGTAAAATAATAGCGGTTAGAAAAATAGGTAACAATCATTCTACTTTCATTGATGATGTCTTTTTGGTTGATGGTTTGAGGCATAATCTTTTGAGTATTAGTCAACTGTGTGACTTGGTAATATTCAAAAGATTAGAATGCCGTGTAGTGAATGAAAAATCAAATGAAGTGCTATTTGTAGCAAACCATTGTGATAATGTGTATGGTCTCACTCTTGATGAATTAAATAATCAAAATGTAGCATGTTTTCATTCCAAGAAATTTGAAAAGTGGCTATGGCATAAAAGATTGGGTCATGTTAGCATGTTTCAAATAAACAAGCTTGTCAAGAAGGGATTATTAAGAGGTATTCCTTTGATAAAATTTGACAAAGATATCACTTGTGATGCTTGTCAAATGGGAAAACAAACAAAAACTTCATTTAGATCAAAGGAAAACATCTCTACTAAAAGACCACTTGAATTGCTACATATTGACTTATTTGGTCTAACAAAAACCTAAAGCTTAGGTGGTAAACATTATGGGTTAGTTATTATGGATGACTACATAAGATTTGGCTGGATTTTATTTCTTGCACACAAAAATGACGCCTTCTTAGCTTTTGAAATTTTTAGTAAGAAAATTCAAAATGAAAAGGATTTAAAGATCGCCTCAATAAGAAGTGATCATGGAACTGGATTTCAAAATCAGTCATTTGAATCCTTTTGTGAAGAATTTAGAATATCACAAAATTTTTCTTGTCCAAGAACACCAAAACAAAATGATGTTGTTGAAAGAAGAAACAAAAGTATTCAAGAAATGACAAGAGCTATGCTTTGTGAAAGTAATGTTCCAAAGTTTCTTTGGGCTAAAGCTGTTAACATGGCTTGTCACATTTTGAATAAAACAATCATAAGGAAATCTTTGAAGAAAACTCCTTATGAACTTTAGAAAGGTCACCCACCAAATTTGAATTATCTACATATCTTTGGATGCAAATATTTTTTCCTAAATAACAAAGAAAATATAGAAAAATTTGATCCAAAGGCATATGAGTGGTTATTTGTAGAATACTCCACAACTAGCGAACCATATAGAGTTTATCACTAAGATGCTATAGTAATTGAAGAGTCCATACATGTTACCTTTTGTGACACTAATTTAGTTCAAAGTATCTTGGAAGAATGTGATGTAGGAACTCAAGTTGAAGGAAAAGAAGGAAAAGCCCAAAATCAAGAGAAAGAAATTATTGGGCCACTTGAATTTGAAATTGCTGCTACAGGAGATTCTACAGGAGACAATTCTATTTTGTCTCCGGAAACAGACAAACTTTCTGAAAATGCCAGTTCCTTGGATCCTTCAGTGACCGAATCTGCTCCCAAGTCTACTAGACCCCGTGAGTGGAGATTTTTAAAGAATTATCCACAAGAATTCGTCATTGGAGACGTTTCTCAATGTGTTAAAACTCGATCCTCCACAAGAAAAACAAATGAAGAATCAAACATAGCTTTTCTCTCTTAAATAGAGCCACAAAACATCAAAGAAGCTCTTGATAACCCCTCTTGGGTAAAGGATATGGAGGAAGAGCTTAGTGAATTTGAAAAGAATCAAGTTTGGACGCTTGTTCCAAAGCCAAATGGAAAGAAGGTGACTAACACCAAGTGGATATTCAGGAACAAATTGGGTGAAGGTGGAAGCATAGCCAGAAACAAAGCAAGATTAGTGGCACAAGGATATGATCAAGAGGAAGGAATAGATTTTGATGAATCCTTTGCCCCTGTTGCTCGAATGGAAGCCATAAGACTTCTTCTAGCCTATGCTGCTTATTATGGTTTCAAATTATATCAAATGGATGTGAAATGTGCATTTTTAAATGGTGTAATAGATAGAGAAGTGTATGTGGCTCAACCTCCTGGTTTTGAAAATCAGAAATTTCCTAATCATTTTTTCAAACTTTCAAAAGCTCTTTATGGACTAAGACAAGCACCTAGGGCTTGGTATGAAAAACTCAGTTCTTTTCTCTTGAAAAATGCATTTCAAAGAGGCACCACAGATACTACTCTATTTATTAAAAATTCTAATGATTCTTTTATTTTAGTCCAAATTTATGTTGATGACATTATTTTTGGATCAGCTAATGAGACCCTTTGTACTGAATTTGGAAAACTCATGACAAGTGAATTTGACATGAGTATGATGGGTGAACTTAATTTCTTTCTTGGGCTTCAAATAAAGCAAACTGAAAATGGTATTTTTATATATCAAGAGAAGTATGCCAAGAAATTAGTTAAGAAATTTAGTATGGAAAATGCCAAACTCATGGGAACGCCCATGCACCCTAACTCAAAATTAGAAAAGGATGAAACTGAGAAAGATGTTGATGAGACCAAGTATAGAGGAATGATTGGATCTCTTATGTACCTAACTTCCTCTAGACCTGATATTGTGCAGAGTGTTAGAATGTATTCAAGATTCCAATCAAAACCAAAGGAATCACATCTTTCTGTAGTCAAAAGGATAATTAGATATGTTCATGGCACATCTAATTTTGGCTTATGGTATCCTAAGACTAATGAGTTTTCTACAGTTGGTTATTGTGATGCAGACTTTGCAGGAGACAGAGTAGATAGAAGAAGTACATCAAGCATATGCAGTTTTCTTGGAAAGTCCTTAAATGTCTGGTCTAGTAAGAAGCAATCTACTGTGGCATTATCCATTGCTGAGGCTGAGTATATTGCTGCTTCTTCTTGTTATTCTCAGCTTCTTTGGTTAAAAACTCAGCTTTATGATTATAAATTAAATGCTAAAAATATTCCCTTGTTGTGTGATAACATGAGTGCTATAAACATTTCCAAAAATCACGTTTTGCACTCAAGAACTAAACATATTGAAGTGGGATTTTAATCAATAAGGGAACATGTTCAAAAAGAGAATATTAGCATTTAATTTGTTAAATCAGAGGACTAATTAGATGATATTTTTACCAAACCTCTGGCTGAGGATAGATTGTGTAAACTAAGGACTAATCTAGGCATTCTAAGTTATGATTCATTATTTGCGCATTGCTGATATGTTTGTTGAAATTTTTGTCTCTCAAGTTGGAAAGAGACAATTTTGGGCAAATGAAGAACCATAATCCTGAACATTAATTTCTTGGCTCAATGGAAAATTCTGAATCTTCTGGGCCTACTTTTCAGTTCAAAGTCCGTGTGGTCTAATATGTTTCCTTAAACTTTATCATCTTTGGGTCAAATGAGTGTTACATCAACCATGTGTGAACACAAATCACAATTCATGACCTCTCATTCCAACTACAATCCTCACCATTTTCGTTATGCTATGAACCATGACTTCTATGAGGGTGTTGTCATCTATCGTACCATCTGTCCCACTTTTTTGGTTGATTTACCGAATTTGAAAAAGAGAGATTTTGTTTTTGCTGATAATCTTGAATTTCTGGACTAGAACCGTATTTTCAAAATCAAAAAACCTGTTTACCCTGTTTTAGTTAGGGAGTTCTATGCGAACATGACCTATTATGAGGGCAACATTCACTCTTATGTGAAAGGTCGTGACCTTGTTCTGAACGATGAAACCATTCGTGAATCTCTGAAATACACTGATGTTGGTGCACATGCCTACACCTCTGGTAAGTGGGATGTCGAGTTAGGTGTCTCTTACAAAGACGCTCTGGCCCATGTGTGTGAACACATCTTTGTGATTGATGGCATCACACCAACTCACAAAGCTCTTGGTTACCTTCGTGCTCAGTTGCATCGCATAGTGAACCATATCATCCTTCCTCAAAGTGGTTCATATCAAAGAGTGTCTTTCTGTGATACTATGATTTTATACGCTATTCTCACTAAATCTGAAATCTCTTTTGCATATTTAATTGTAAGACATATGTTTGATTGCATAAGAAGTGAGAAAGATAAAGCTCTTTCCTATGGCATGTTCTTAACTTGCATTTTTGAACATTTTAGTGTTGACTTGTCACAGGAGTCATATGAAAATCAACACTCATATCTAAAAGGAGGTGGTTCAGTGAAACAGCAGAAAAAGGGACCTACTTGAACTGAAAGGGTGGTCATTGATGCTGATGATGAATATGTGCCTGATGAATCTCCTCCTCCCTCTGCCTCGGGGACTTCAGCTTCCACTGGACATAAATCACTTCTATATGGAGTGGTGAAAGATGTAGTCTAGGAATTTGTTTCTCAATCCAACCATCTAATTGCAATGAGCAAAGAACAGAGCAAACTTGCTGTCAAGCATGAAAACTTCCTCAGAAAGTCCAGGGATAGAGTGACAGTTTTCATGAAGTTCATTGACAACCTCCAAGAGGATGATACCATGGCCACAGACCCTGAAGACCCTGCTGGTTCTGAGGAGGATGGTTTGGATGCATGAGAAGATCTCTTGTTGCTGCTGTCTGTTTTTTTTTTTTTTTGTTGGGAATATTGTCTCATGGAACAATTCTAATTTGTTTTAGACTTTCTCTTGTTTCGGATGACTGTAAACACTAAACTACTACTTTGTCTTGCTTTCCTCTTATCTAGTTTTATGGAAATTTCACTCTAACAGCTTTTTTGCAGGTTTGATATTGGTTTTATTTCCTCCCTTGATGACAAAAGGGGGAGTAGCAAAGGGAGCAAATTAATCAGTGTTTGATTAATGTTTTAAGTCTGATAAGTGTTTGAATTTTTTTTTTGGTTATTGGTGTGCATTCTCTGCTTTTGTTTTGAATTATTCCCTGCATATGCTTCGTCATGACATAATCAAGTGTTTATTTAATTTTTCTGGAATAAAATATTTAATTTCACTGGCTGGATTCTGGTTAATAAATGACCAAAGGTAGCACAACACAGTTGCTTCTTGTGTTATTTGGATCTCTGGGTGTTTGGTTATGCTGATTAAAAAGTGGCATACCAAAATCTATTTGTACATGTATGCTATGAATTATATGCTATTGCATGATAATGCCTGAACAAGAAATTAGAGAAGAGCACAAATTCAGGGGGAGATACTCTTGAAAAGGAAAGGAGGAGCAAATCAAAAGCAAGTGATATCACCTAAAAGGGAAGTAATTTAACTTTATTAAAGTCAATTCCTTTGATCAATTTTATAACGATGTTTGTCATTAAGGAAAAGATTGTTGAGTTAAGTTTATAACTAATTTAAATGATGATGACAAACATTGATTTATTGGTTTAAACACCCAATTAGTTTTGATTTCCTTAGTTAGTGATGCAGGCCAAAATAAATTAAAGAAACAGCAGCCCAATCCATTGGAACCAAGAAACAAAGGTAGCTGGTGAGTTTTTGATCCACAAACAAAGCCCAAAGGAATGAAGTAAAGAAATCAATTGGGCTGAATAGAAACTATATCCAATCCAAGACTAAGAAGGTTCCACCAAGTAGAAGCCTTCCAAAGCTAATGTTCACAATGTTGGCTTCTGTCAGAATCAGAAAGAAAGAGAGAGCTTCTTCCTTCTTAGTTATTCACCAGAGAAAAAAGAAAGAAAAAGGTAAATCTCAAAAGTAAACATCTAATCGTCCTAATCAAAGCAAGTTCAGCAAAGTCAGAGGATAAAGGTGATTTACTTCCATTTGCATGCAAGTTTAATTCTTCACTTCTTTCTCATACTTCTGCAACGCCATTTTTTGATAAATAGAGAAAGATGTTTTTGATAATCACTAGTGTGAAACAAAAGCTCAAATTGTTTCTTGGAGCCAAAGCACCTTTTCAAGGGTTTGGATTTGGGATATCTCTATGCAAACAAAAGCTTGCTACTCTGCCCTCCTCGGTTAACCACATACCAGAGTCAAAATCCCTAATTTTGGGGTTGATTGAAGAAAAAGAAGAAAATGACATGTGGTTCAAGAAACAAAGGTTTGACTTTGGAGGAACAAAAGCCGTGATAGAAAATAAGATACAAAAAGAAAATTAATTCAGAAATTGAGAGAAGGAGAAAGAACCAGAAACTGAGTTTGTTTGAGAGCTTCCCTGTAAAGAGTTCAATGTTTTGGACAATGTTTCTAAGTTAAAGAAACATTCCGCCAAGATGAAGAGCTTCATCAGAGATAGCTAAATCTGGTTCAACTTATAGTAACAAAGGCTGTTATGCATCAATCTCCTTTAAGTTTTACTGTTTTGTATTTCAGTTTCAATGTATATCTTTCTTTGGTTTCTTTCTGAGGTAAAAGGCAAGAAAGTGAGACATTGATAAAAGACAAAGAGTGAAAAAGGCTGAGTGAAACACTTGAGAAAAAAGCCAAGAATGATTTTAGATTTCTGTTGGTTGTAGTTTCTGTCTTGTGTCTTGTACCTGAGAGGTGCCCCTTGCTAAGTTGGGTAAGCACTTAGTGTGAAAAGTTTAGGTATCAGCATAACCAATTCAAGTTTAAGTAGAAACTTGTGTGTCCAGATGGGATTGTGTGAATCCTAAGAAATTGGTGTATGTAATACTTTGACTATAATAGAAATTACACCACTGTTTTAGTGGAGACTGGATGTAGGTTACATTGCACAAGGCAACTGAACCAGGATACATGACTTTGTCAACTTCATCTTTTCTCTCTTTGCTATATTTTCTGATATTTATGAGACAAAATGAAATTGTCTCTTAAACTTTTCGCTACTCAGTTCAATAGAAATCAAGTTCATGTTAGGTTACAAAGTGTTAGTTTATTGAAAGTAAAAGAAGGCCATATATTCAACCCCCCTTCTCTAAGCCTTTTGTAACCTTCATATACCTTGGCCGATTCCCCCTAAACTCGAAACACTTCAAAAACCTCTCCTTTCACAAGCTCCAAGCTTCCAAACGTCAATTCCTCAAACTTAATCACCCGGATTTCGTTCCAAACTGCCCAATTGAACTCTAAATCAACAAGAACTAACATAATCTAATTCACACATTATCACTATAATCATCATAGAGTTCACTAATTTAATAATTCACAAGGGTTCAACAGTTCCTTACCTTACCCACAGATCAATTGGACAAAACTCAATGATTATCCGCTACTAGAGTTCACATAAACCGTCAAAATCATTCAATTTCTCAATACCTAAACTCAAAACTCACGAAATTTAGGAGAAATTTTTTACCACTTTGTTCAAATAGAATTAAAGAGAATTTTGAGACGAACATGTGGCCGTTGACGACTCGTCATTCGGAGTTACGAATTGAAAGTTACGGACGATTGAAAATTAGAAGTGGATTACGCACGTTAACTCTCTTCGGCGTGCTTCAACTGAAGTAATGCGAAAGAAAAGGGGCTGAGCCATGTTTATATAAGAAGGCCTTAGGTCCGGTCTAACCGGTTTGGCCCGTTGATCTGTTTTTGGGTCAACATTTTTAAAATTAGTGTCAAAATTCATATTTAAATTATTTCTATTTTTTAGACTATAAAATTTAAGTTTCTAATTTTTCTAAATAATAATTAATTTATTGGTTAATTATTTATTAATTATCCAGAGTTTACACACTTTTTCTGTCATTGCATGTGTATGATCAAATTGAATATACTTTTATTCATACTCTATGTCATTAAATATGCTTTGAAACCTATGATTTAGATTTTGAAATATAGATTATATTTAAATTTTGTATGATGGACCAAAAAATCTGCAGTTCCTAATGGAATAGGTAACAAAGCAACCTTGCCCCCCACTGCCACTGTACAATGATTTATTACGTAAAAGAAATGCTAAAACTCCCATACTAAACCAGCTTTTAGTTAAAATTATTTCCAAAGAGAAAAATCTGGTAGCCTTTCAGAGTAGTAATTGCAACAGCCAGAAAAATACCTGAAATTCATATAGCTATTTTAGCAGGATCTCTATCAGAAGGTACTGAAAAGACGGGTTTATTAGAAGAGATTTCCTCCACCGCATCAAGGACATCTTGTGCTGTGCCGCCCTATTCGCTTCGACAATATGATGCTTTATACTAGACGTAGAATCCCCTCAGACCACTCCAAAGAAAAAAAGATATCCTTGAGCCAAACCATCGTCAGACTCAAAATGAGACTTTTCCAATGACACGAAGAATTTTTTGACATCATATGGAAATCTAACTTCCTTTATTCAACAACTCAACCAGAACGGCAGAGATTCAACAATTCACCAGGAATTCCGCTCTCATTTTACTGACGAATAATTCCGTCGCGCAAATGGGTTGCCCGTGTCGCAAAAGACTAGGATGGGAAACAAAACGGAATGTACCGGATTTTTAGCACGTGAAACCATCAAGAGACCAAAGCAGGGCTCGACAACAAAGTAGCTAGACACAAGGACAACTTTGATCATCTCATAGATGATCTTCAAAGTTTCGCTTGATGAAGCATAAAATGAAAGAAGAAATATATCCAAGAGTCTCAGCCACAAGAGTGCTATAATGATAGATTGCGTTATATTGTCTGCTTCGTTCTATTTGCCGCTAAAAGCATTCTGCTTAAACCTTACTTAACAGCAAGCCGCGAAAGTCTTCGCCTATAGCTTCTACTTCCGAAGTAAGTTCCGGGAAAGTTAATTTGAATTTCCATTTGTGACTTGTGAATTGATAAATGTAAGATTTAACAGCTCTCCGTAAGAAAGGGAGTGCAGTCCCAGCAGGGTCAGAATAAGGGAATTCGACTAGTTAGCAATTCAATCAGCCTTAGCTAAGACATCTCCTGCCGCTTTAAATCAATCTTCCTCGAGAATTAGCTGGGCCCTGCAGTGGTAGAACTGGTACCAGGATTCCCTGGTCATACCAGAATGACCTGGTGAACCGGGCGTACTACTTGATTTGCCAAGCAGCTCTTTCTTCTTTTATGAGATTTCTAGAAAGAGGGAAGGATCACTCCTAAATGCGGCCTTTCTCTTATATACGATACCATTCGCCAATATATATATATATATATATATATATATATATATATATATATATATATATATATATATATATATGGAGAAGATTCTATTAGAAGGCGTAGGCCTATTCTAGTGCCCTAAACTTAAGTTGGAAGTCGGCTCTCATATTGAGCAATTTTGTCTAATGGCATTCGATCACTGTTTTGAAAGTTGCCCATCGCCAGCTCTCCTCCGGCACGAAATCATAAATAAGCTCTACCAAGGATTGCCAAGCATTTGGTACTGACTTTCCTCCGCCCTTTTTAGTAATGTAGGACAGATATTTGAATGCTCACTTGGGTTAGCAGGAGACCTGGCGAACTATCTTTCCAAAGCCACTCTATATATATATTTTTTTTGACCGAAAACTTTACGTGTTTTGTTGAGGTTGATGCTTCATTTTTTTATTATTCATAAGTTTACATTTTATTCTACTGCAATGCAATATTGCATTTTATCCGTAAGTTTGCTTATTCCTTATTATTCATAAGCTTATTGTGTTTGTTCTAAATCTTACTTGCAATGCAATATCGTGTTTAAGCTTATTGTATTTGTTCTGAATCTTACTTGCAATGTTTATTCCACCATATATGCACACACAAAAATGTTTCATTGGTCAAAGATTTTTATTAACTTATTGCATAATTTTATTTAAATTTTTGTAAGAGTTTAAACAAGTATACCTTAAAATTATTTGGTATGAATTAGTCTATCTAAATTTTAGATAAGTTGATATATAATTCACATTAACTTGTTTAGTTAGACATGATTATTAATCATTAAAATTACTAAATCATCTACGTTATTTTTAAATATATCTATCTATTAACTATTCTATCTTCTTCAATATCTTTTTCATTAAAATAACATTCTTAAAAGTAACGTTCTCATCAATATTTTTTGAACTAATATATCTAGCTACTTGAAATATTTACAATGCATCTAGCTACTTGAAATATTTACAATGTGAGATGGGGATCTGAAAAATTAAAAATTTCGATCGTAAAAATATAAAATTTTTAAATTTAAAAAATTACATGCAAAAATTATAAATCAATTCTTACATTGTAATTAGGGCATCCTAAGAAGAACCTATCTGAATTAAATTTTGTGCAAAATTGTAAGAGAATCGCTTTGGTGCCACAGTGATATTTTGGAGACATAAATTTCTTCTTTTGCAACACTTCTAGAAAAAAAGGTGCAACTCATATTCTCTTTGCCAACACTATAATCATGCAGAGTGCAACTCCTAGTTTCTAAAGAATGATTTTCATGGCTCATGGTAGCAGCACAGTTAGAGTTTTATACAAAGAGAAAGGAGAAAAAAGCACTTAGGATTGTTCATATTCTATGTAAATAAAACAGGAAGTTATAAATTTAAAAATTGTTAGGGGTTAGGTCGGGTGATTCATTAATATTTCAATTTAGGTTGGTACTTAACAGACACATTATCATCTTAACGTGTTATGTATTTACGTTCCGTAAACCCCATAAATAAATTATTGACGTAAGGACTAACTTGTCTCACGGTACAAAATATCAGGGGCCAAAAAGTAATTTTTTTTCTAGGGATCTCGTTGTCTTTCGAAAAAATTGTCAGAGGCCGAATTGGATATTCATTAAAAAAAAATTCTAATTTTGAAGTGAATTCTAATATATATATATGAGAAAAAGACAATTAGGTTTTGATCTTTTGTCCCGTAGATATTTATATTCTTAAAGATTTAAAAATACATTTAAATTTCTGTGTCTAATTTTTTTCATTTTAAAAACAATCTCATAGTATATATTCGTATATCGGCCAAGTCAATACAATGGAAGTATGTTTAATTTTTTCATTAAATTTGTCAAATCTAAATAAATAAAAAAAATCGATGTGTCTAAATTTTAAGAAGATTAAAAATTTAAATATATTTATAAATAGTTAAAAATTTAAATATCTGACCAACAGATCAAAAAACTTATTTGTCTTCTTCTCTCGTTATATTTTCAACCAAAGCCTGTGTCTTTGGAACTTGGATGAGCATGATGATGTAATCCGCACACAGACTCCAACCGAGAGAAAAGCAAAACCAGCGAATCTCTGCTGTCTTATCTCCAATATAAATTGGAACGGAATCGACACACAGGTCAAATCAAACACTGAACACTCTAAAGTCTAAAGTCTAAACTTATAATAAAAAACAAAAAAGAAAAGAAAAGGGGAGAAATTTCCCATGGCAGAAAGAGTAGAGGGATTCAACTTCGAGCAAAGGCATGGGAAAGAGAGGGTAAGGGTGGCTCGCGTGTGGAAGACGAAGGAAGGAAAACACTACGTTGTGGAGTGGCGAGTCGGCATCAGCCTCCTCTCGGATTGTGTCAACTCTTATCTCCGTGATGACAACTCCGATATAGTTGCCACTGACACCATGAAGAACACTGTAACCTTCTTCTTCCTCTCTTCTTCTGTGTTAGTAATTTTCTGCGTGATTTGTACCACTATCCAAAGTTAAAATTTTAAGCTCTGATATCTATCTGTTTGTATGTTGATATTTGGAGTGCGAATCTATTTACTTTCTGATGGGATTTAAAATCAGTTATTTGCTTTTCTGAACTTTACCAGTTCAATATTTTAGTCTATTAAAAGATCTATTGTAAATGTTAACAAAACAATTATGCCTGAATCTCATATGCTGCTTTGTACCTTCTGTTGGTTTCAATTGTATTTTCTCAAGAAGTGGCTAAATAGATATGATGTTAGGTTTGTTTTGATTTGATCCTGTCTCTAGAAAGAAATAGACAAGAATACAAAGAGATATTGATTAGAGACCGATATTTTCTGCTTACATTTCTTGGAAACACAAGAACTGCAAGTATTTCTGTCTTAGATGCTTATAATATAATACCAGTATTTAAACTCAGATCACATAAAATGTTTACAACCCTGAATTTGCTTGCATATGATATGACATCTCCTGTATTAATTTTTAAATATCTTTGCTATTTGTCTTTCATCCTCCACCATCACATCTGTTCAATTTTGATTTTTTTTTTATGAAAATATTGCTAGGTATATGCAAAAGCCAAGGAGTGCTCTGAAATACTTTCTGTTGAGAACTTTGCTATTGAGCTTGCCAAGCACTTTATATCATTCTATAGGCAGGTCGGTGAATGGTAAAATACAGTATAATATCATTATTCAAATAAATCTACATTTGTTTTCTTTTATCCTTTATAATCCTCTTGCATTATACTCTCTCTCTTAAAATTTTCTTGCTAACAATTTTTCTTTGACCAAATTATTTATATCACATTATGGTTTTCGATTGAAGTTTGGAAAGGTTTAAGAGGAAAGCCGTTGGTTGGTTAACCTAATTTTTCAATGAGGATAAGTTTAGTGTGGTAGAGATGAGGATGCTTAGATGAATGATTGACCAAAGTCCAAACACTCGTAGACAATGCAAGGAATGGGGATATAAGAGAGAAAGCTAGAGTAGTGCCTACTTTTGAAAAGATGGTAGAATCTCGTGTTAGGTGCGTTGAACATATGAGGAGAAGATCGACGGAATATCCAGTTATGAAGGTGGATCAGGAAGATAGATACGAGGAAGATCTAAAAAGACCTTTTACTAGGTTTAGTCAAAGGAGATCTATGTATAAACAGTTTCACTGTAAACATGATATATGATAGGGTACAATGGTGTCGTTTAATCTATGTAGTCTACCCATCTAGTGGGATAAGACTTTGTTATTATTGTTGTTGTTATATTGTCTTCCTCCCCATAGTTTTTTGTTGCTTTATGGCTTTTCACAGGTTACTACAGCTATTGTAAACATTGTGGAAAAGCCATGGGAACGCATCATCGCGGATGGGCAACCTCATATGCATGGTTTGTTAGACTATGTTACATTCTACAATAGTATTTGTTTCAATATGGTATAGTTCATAGATTGTACCCTTTTCTAATTGCTTTTGGTTATACAATTTGTAATATTTGGCAAACAATTTTGGTTGCCTAACATATTTCAAATTTGTATTTCACTTCTTGCTTTTTTGCACCTTTAGTGGAACTAGCAATTTGAGTGAAACATTTCATTAGATTGTCAAAATGGAAAAATCCCACTTTCATCATATTTTTCTGCCTTGATGCTGTGTTGAATACTGGTGTAGCTAATTTAGATTCCGTGATTCAGTAATAAATTCCAGTTTGTTTCTTTTCAGCCCTCAAGTCCTTTGATTTTATTTTTATAAGGTTTCAAACTTGGATCTGAGAGGCATACAGTTGAGGCAATAGTAAAAAAGTCTGGTGCTCTACAGTTGACTTCTGGTGTTGAAGGATTATCAGTGCTGAAAACTACTAAGTTAAGTATGCTATATAGAAACCTGTACTTTGATTTTGATATAATATTTCCTGTGTATGTAATACATAATCTCTTAAACAGTATTTTGTTTTGGGTCCAAATTCTTCTAAAATATTATAGTTGGCGATTACTTTGATATTATGGTTTCACAATTATAGGAGAAGCATGGCATGATATGGTTTTGAGTTGAAAGGAAATTCCTTTTCCTGCTCGTGATCCCCTTCTTCTATCCCCCTAACGCTGGAAAGAATATCAAATGTATAAAGTAGGTATCGATAACAGAAACACAAAAAAGTATATTTGCAATTATATATAATAGATCTATATCTATAAGAAGGATCATCAACGTAGATTTTTCTAAAAAAAAAATTTTTAAAGAACCTGAAGAATTTTTATTTATAAAAATGTTCTAGAGTTTATTAAATGCCCAATAATGTTTAGAGGAAAGGGGCAGCCCGATGCACAAGCATCCTGTGTTAACGCAGGTCCTAGGAAGGGCCGCATCTAAAGGATGAATGTTATCAGTGGCTGTTTCGACAGCTTGAACCTGTGACCTTGAGGTACAGAGACAACTCAACTATTGCTCTAAGGCTCCCCTTCAATAAGATTTAGAGGAAGAGAAAGAAAACCTCTTTGGAACTATTAAAAAGGATCAAGTTCTAAATTTGACTACTAAAATTTTGAAAAGTTGGGAATTTTTTTTTTTTTTTATCTGTAACATACTCAAACTGATTTTAGTACTATAATACTCAAACCTTTCAAAATTTGTATGAGCATATGGATAACGACCTAGCATTTCTTGGAGATCTGGTTTCTGGCATCCATACTATGATGCTGAGTTTTTGTGACAAATATTGTGTCAACTTTCTTTTACTCTCCACTGATCCCGCTTTTACGAAATAGTAGCTGCTATTGGTCTCCCTTTGATTTACAGAGTTAAAAGCAAGATTGTTATATACAATCCCTTATTTTTGTTCTAACTTTAGTTTGGATTTGTTGTGAGCAGTCTGGTTTTGAAGGGTTTATACGAGACAAGTACACGGCTCTTCCTGAAACACGTGAAAGGATGCTGGCAACAGAAGTAACTGGTCTGTGGAGGTAAGACTTCATTGTTTCCTTAGACCTTTTTTTTCCCTATTAGTGAATCTTAATGAAGAGGTAAAAACAGAAATAGTTTCTGGTGTCGGAAAGAGTTATGCGATTTAAATCAATCACCTAAATCACATAGATATCTTGCAGGCTTAATTCTGACTTTTAAGCAACTTTATTACACTTCAGTTATCGTTTATTAATAAAAAGATTTTTATTGAGCATCATTAGGATTATTTAGCACCATCATGGAGAGAAGTTGTAATATCGCAATAACTATTGCCACCAATAGTTAAATGTGGAAATAGAGTCATGCTTCTAATGTAAATTGTAGGTACTCTTATGAATCACTAAGCAGCGTCCCACAGAAGCCACTTTACTTTGTGGAGAGGTACGACGATGTTAAAAGAGTTCTGCTTGAAACCTTTTTCGGTCCACCGAATGTGGGGGTGTACAGCCCATCTGTTCAAAACACTCTCTATCAAATGGCAAGGGCCACATTGAACAGGTATCTCTCTTCAATACTCTCCCTGTTTAGGGAGGCAATCGATGCTTCTTTATCCACTCTGCACCTCAGTGTAGAACGCGCAATCAGTTTGTGTTTATTTCCTACGTGCTTCAAATTTATTCTTTAGTTCAATCAAGTAGGGTCTGACAATTAACTTTATGCTTCAGATTTCCTGACATAGATTCTGTTCAACTAAAGATGCCAAATATTCATTTCCTACCAGTCAATATCTCAAATACAGGTGGTCAAATTGTAAAGGTATTCCCTCTTTTCCCTAAGAGTTCACTACATTAATAGAACCAATGAATAGAATGAAATGGAATAATTTTACATTTTCCCATTTTTAAGATATCAAAGCATGAAATGGAAGAAATTTCATCTCTGTTTTCTGTAAATAGAATTATAGAAGATGAAGAATAAGAAATTTTAGTAGCTTGCACTTTCTTCTCCTTTTGCCCAAATTTGGAGAGATCGGAAAATAAGAATATTCAATAGATTAGAATGGATTCAATCCAATGCCATTTTGTTCTATTCTATTCTATTATTAAGTATCCAACAGTGAAACTGAATACTCTTTCATGAATTCATGCAAGTCCTCAGACCATAAAGGTCCACCTCCACTATGTGCCACATAAGTTGAAGCCTTCATTTCATTCCCCACCATTCCATCACTTTCGATCATTCCAATCATAAATACCAAAGAATGGTAAACAACCACAGTTGTGAATTGACTGGGGTAGTATGAATGTTGAGTGAATGGTAAAGAACCACGGTTGTGAATTGACAAGTTCGGTTTTACATTCTCGTGGTTTTACAGTCTTACAAGCTTACCATCCAAAAACAAGCTAACTTGCATAAACTTTGAAAAAACTGATATACTCTTGATCCTATTAGCAATCTTATGTGTTTATATTTCGATTGGTTATGTCCTCAAATGTACAAGTTTGGTTATTGTTGTTGGTTACTCAAGTATCTGGTTATGTCATGCAATATTTATTCAATTATTAAGCTAATTCCATATAGATACTATTAAATTGTCAAGCAACAAAAGTAATATTTGCATTGATTAAAATATACTATAATAATAAGTCCTATATTGAATTATTTTTACAATGTTGCCTTTCACTTTTCGAGTTTATGGTCCAAGTTTATTAAGACCACATTAGCTTGCCTCAACTCTCCTCATCAGCAAGTTTATTATTATTATTATTAGAGAAACTCTAGGGAACCAATTATAGCATAAGCCAATTCAGTTAACTCTTATTTGTTTCTAATTTTGAAATTCCAGAAAATGGGGAGTAGTGAGGAGTTGTTTTATTTTTTTTTATGTAAATAACATTTTTCAACTAATTGGCTATAATTGGCTATATCCCAAGTTGGTCCCTAGCGGAATCCTTCTTATTATTGTTATTGTTATTGTTTGGTAACTTCTTTAGGCACTCTTGATTTATAGTTTTTAATAATTGTGCGTTTAAGCAAAGTGACAGATAAAAAGATACAGAATAGTAGTGTGTAATCCCCCTTTTATGAAAACTTCTGGTATGATGAATAATATAAATAAAATTTTGAATGCAATGTATTGGAATTTGCTTCCAATGCATAGGTAGTTTAAACCCTAATTTAATATCTTAAAGCTGTTAAATGATGGTGTTTGTGCAGTTTAACGATGATGTATACTTACCCACGGACGAGCCACATGGGTCTATTCAAGCTACATTGAGCCGCTTTTGGTCAAAGATGTAGGAACTGCTGAAACACCACAGATCATCCTTTCTGATCAAAATAACATGTTATATATAAATAATGTTGGTTATGCTTTTCCAGCTGTTTCTTTACATGCCCTTTCTTCAGAATAAAATGTATAGGCAAGAACTGCTTGGTATGGCCAGTTTGAAAATCTGAACATAAAGAGAAATTCCGGATATCATTATGGGAAAATATGGATTAATGTTAATTAGTAATGGCTGATATTGTTATCCTCTACAAAACGGAAACATTCTCTTGTTTTCATCATTCATGCATGTATATAGTATATACCAAGTTTTTGTCAGGTTCTTTTGAGATTCCTCAACGTGATATTGTCTTGTCTTGTGGTGCCGAAAGTGTTTGAAACATTTGCAAGTTCGTTCCAAAGGGGGCAAGATATCAAAAGTCACGTTTGGCACTTCAAATGACTGAATCTCTTTGCCACTCATGCAAATCATATATGCTAATCACCGAGTTGGATTTTGTCACCACGAGTCTGGATCCATCGTCGCTGAATTTCACATTAACGCAACTATTTTTTTCTAGCTTGCAGAAGTTTGACCATTGGCAAATGGGAGTCTAATCCAGGTCGAGAACTCTTCAGGTGTTCTTAGTTCGAACTAAGATAGAAGCAAAGTAGTAGCAGAAGTAACAATTATAACGAGTTCATAATAACAAGCGAGAGTGAACAAGCATATATAGCTAAAAAATAAGAAAGCTACTAGTATAAAAAAAAGAATAGCCAACTTCTAAAGAACACAATTAATTCCATGATGCTTGGATTCACATGAGAGCAAAATCATTAGAAAGCTTATTGTCTCTAGTATATTCTTACCCTTAACTATGGATTTTGGAAGTTTGTTGCCTAAGACTTCTTAAGTGCACAAAACTAATAGGAAACTTGGTGTTTCTAGTATATCCCTGTCTAAAATCAACTCTGTTAGAGGTCTCTAAGGAGTTATATTCATATTTGAATAAACTAATAGGAAGTTGATCTGTGAGATAGGAAAGTTTTAGTTTTGCCCTGTATTTTGAGCTAGGTTGCCCATAAAATTTAGGAACTGAAGATTTGTTTCCTTAACATCATTTTTGGATAGAGTTTGTAATTTCAATGTCGTTTGCCTACGTTACAATGTAGAGCATTTTAGCTTGCGACCTCCACTAGAGTAAACCTAGAGTGTTAGTAAAAGTGTCAATTTAGTCCAAAGCTTAGGGTTAGCCTTCAACCCTCCAAAATAATTCTAGCCCACAACCTTAAAAATTACAAAATCATATTTTGTAAGTCTAGCCCTAATTAAGTCCTTCCAACAAAAATCAAAATAGGGCTGGCCTATAAGTCTACAAGCCCTACCAAGTTAATTTTCGATTTTTTTTTGTATTTCTATCTGCTTTCTTAGCTGGTGTTTGAATTGTGCTTCATTATTTCTTGGGAGTGGATCCTCTCCAGTGGAAAAAAAACTGGATGGTATCCAGTGGAAGATCTCACCCTTCATTGCATTCTCTCTCTCATTTATTTTTGGTCCCACTTGAAAAATTGAAGGTGGGAGATTACACTGTATTCTCTCCAGTGACAAAAAAAATGGAGAGGATCCATTTGGTTATTTCTTTGATAATACTATATGTTTTTACTGTTTCCTTTTCTTTTTAAATTGTTTTAATTCAAGTTCCACAAATGGTATATACTATTTTATTTCATTCTGTAGAAATTTCTCATTACATTATTCTTTTTCCGGAGGTTATTAGGCGCCCATGTGAATCAAAATATATTAAGAAAAATTATAATGAAGCTTAAACGAATTTAGTATTTTTTTTTCTAATTACATATTCTCAAATTTATTTCATCAAATTATTCACCATAATTAATTAACTATAGAGAAGCGGAATAAAGTGTTGCCAAATGACTTGAGTGATAATTTGTGAGGGGTCTTCTGAATATGTATTTTATCATTTTATGCACTTGCACAACAGTTTTTCTTTTATAAAATTTAGTTTAAAAAGTTGTTTCAAAAATGTTATAATTCTCACTAATGTTTAATTTAGGGTGTTAAACGAATTATTAAGGGTATGTCTAAAATAAGTATAATAACTTTGTGCGTATTGAATGAATTATATTTTATAAATTATTTTAAAATCCATTACCTAGTGAGCTTCATAATAAGTAATCAATTTGTTTTGCAAATGACTTTGTTGTCAGGTTCTTGCCTAGAAAAGATATAGTAAATACTGTAGCTTTCGGATGTCCTAGCTTAAACAGAAAAGTGATAAACTCAGCGAAGCGTCTGAGGGCACATTTGAATCTCCACTTTCTATATAATATATGTATATTGGAATGTCTGTAATGTCTTTATATATTTAGTGTTTAGGATTTTAAAGATTTAGGATTCTAGATTTATAATTTAAAATATAGAGATTATAATTTTAAGATTTACAAGTTTAGAAATTTACAATTTAGAATTTAAGAATTAGGATTTTATGATTTAGAATTTTGTATTTAATTTTTAAAATTTTAGAGATTTTAGATTTAATTTAAGATTTAAAATTTTATGAGTTTAAGATTTATAATTTTAAGAGTTAGAGTTTTAAGATTTAAGTTTTAAAGTTTAAAATTTGTGTATTTAGAGTTTACTTATTTTTCAGTGTGTATGTTCTATTCTTTTGATTTCTTGATAGATATAGTTAAAGAGATATTATTAAAGAGCAAAGAAAAGGGTGATGAGATAGTGAATGCCATGTTTAATTTCTTGATGTATATAGTTAAAAGTTGGATTTAATATGATCAGTGCACATTATTAACATTTATTTTTCAAAAATTTTATTTTTTACGCATAAAAATGACAAAGGGATAGAACAAACTAATGACTTTTAATAAGTTTTATGTGTGATGTTGAGATAGAGAATGTATTAAAAAAAAAAAAAGAGGATTAGGTGACCCATGAGTTGGCCCTAGGGCTTTTGGCTCATGAGGGCTTTTGGCCCTAAGAGCTTTTTAAAAATTTGACCCTATTAGTTATAGGGCTTTTTATTCTTCTGACCCTATAAAATAGGGCCAAAACCCTATAGAGCCAAACATATTGACACGATTAAGTATTTGGGACTTAATGAATCTATGAAAAGAGGTTTGACATGATTGATAATCATAATTCAGTTGTACTATATGCACACCACTTTTAGTCACTATTTTCAGCCATCGTATTTGTATACATATATAATAAAAAATTTAAAAATTAAAAATCAAAACTTTACTCTTACTCTTTACATGCATTGAAACAACCGTTCCTCTTTCTCGTTCCCTCACTCTCACTCTCACTCTCCGACACTACTCCATCTGCATTCTCATTCTCAAAGGCGATTCTCCTTCCCCCTCTCTCTCTCCGGTGGTACAATTCTCCTTTGCTCTCTTTCAAGCGCAGTTGCGATTCTCCTTTCTCTGTCTCAGGCATGATGCTCTCTATCTTAGGCGCGAACTTCTTCGACTGTATTTTTCTTGTTTGATTCTGCAAGGTAAGCTTTTATTCTTTGTACTTCTATCAGCTTCTTCGACGGTATTTTTCTTGTTCGTTTTGAGCTTCTATAAATCAATTTGTGTTGTGCATAGTTTGTACTCTCAAACAAAAATTTATACTAATAGCATGGTTATGCTGGATATTCACAAAGGTTAACACATATTCCAATTTCTTATCCCTTTTCACAATAATCCTAACTTTACAATTTTGCTCGGAAGTTGGATTTGTCTTCTTTAGTGGATCGATTTTTGATCTTCAATAACCAGCTATAGAACATACCAAGATTTGGTATGTAATATGTCTATTTTGATCCCACTTAGTAGTTCTTATATTCTATGAAAAACCAACCCTCTTTACATAATTGGTATAAAAAGCTTCATAATCTTTCACAGAGGAGAATGTCATTCCTATGCTTGGAACAACCTAAAACATGGACAATAAAAAATTTAAAATCAAATCAGGAATAAAAAATGGATAATAAAAAAATTAAAATCAAATTAGAGCCATCTGCATATGTAAAATTTTCTCAATGGCTTACAAAAAATTTTAAACGTGCAAACTATCAATTTGACTCTAATTCAGGGGCTAAACATTTTTCTCATTACACAGATTTATAACATAAATTTTTTAGGATGCAATCACACAACATACATGATGTAATTGGGAAGAATTTCTTTCTGGAACCAAATAAAAGGACCTAAATGACATAATGAAGCCACAAATAAAAAGCATTGGCCAAATCAGAAGCATTTACATAACTAGATATACAGATAACTACAACTCAACATACATAATACATTGATCAACTGGAGCAAATAAACTCTCCATTAGAAACCAAATATGTAATTAAACCATTCAGGAATAAAAAATGGATAATAAAAAAATTGAATCAAATCAGGAATAAAAAATTAACATACGAAGTAAATTAAACACAGACCTCATCATTCGAGCTTGTGGATTTCATTGAATCAAAATTTATAATAAAAACCCTAAGATAACAAGAACCAGAAACGACGCTGAGAAGAGTTTTTGTGAACCACAGGATCAAAGCAGAAAAGAGAGAAGCGTGGAGAAGAGAAGAAAGCGAGGAATGAGATCGACACAATCGAAGAGAAGAGAAGTGAGGTGCATGCAATGGAACCCCTCTGCCGAGAAGAGAAGAAATTGCGATTGAAAGAGGAGATTTTTGGCGCGATGAAGAAACTCCTAGGCGCGTTGTATTGTCTCTGAATCCTAGTGCATCCTTATACATAACCGTATCTCTACTGTATTCCAGTGAGAATGGCTAAATTGGTGACTGAAAAGTGGTGTACAAATAGCATTTTTCTTTAAATACAGTAATAAATTACCAAGACCGACCTCTATACCTCTTTCTTCATAAGATAAAACCTCTTTAGGGCATGATAATATCTCTTCTTCTTCACCATTAAGCAACAATAGTCAACATGCCATTACTAGTGCCAATATTATTTCTCATCAAGAGAACATCATAGTAGACAATGTAAATTCTATACAAAGGCAGAAGCATGATCCTTCATCTAATCCTTCTTCATCCTCTAATCCAAGTTAGAGACATCAACTTCATCAAAATACTCATTCCATGTTGACAAGATTAAAGACAGGTTCTTCTAAACCCAAAGTTTTATTTTCTTTTATAATAACTCACACTGAGGTTGAACAACCTCCTAAGAATGCTCAAAATGTTTTAGCTATACCACATTGGAAACATGCTATGATAGATGAGTTTCAAGCTCTAAAAAGAACTAATACATGGGCATTAGTGCCTAAACCTGAAAATGCTAAAGTGATAGGATGTAAATGGATTTTCACCATTTAAAAAAATCCAAATGGAACTATTCAGAAGTATAAGGCCAGATTAGTGGCACAAGGATTCCATCAACAAGAGGGTTTTGACTTTGAACAAGTCTTTAGTCCTATAACTAGACCTATTACAGTTAGATTAATCCTTACTTTAGTTCTCTCTAAAGGTTGTCAATAAGACAATTTAACTTTAACAACGTATTTCTAAATAGTGATTTACATCAAATTCTATTTATGTCATAGCCAATAGGCTTTGAAGATAAAATTTATACTCATGTTTGCAAATTAAATAAATTTCTCTATGGCTTGAAACAAGTTCCTAGAGAATGGTTCCTTAAACTTAGCAACACACTGCATACCTTTGGTTTTGTGAATGCAAAGTCAGATACTTCATTGTGCATTAGGAAAGCTTTTAATTCTGTTATTTATATATTGTGTTATGTTGATGATATCATTATAACTGAAAATAATGCCACTCCTGTTGCTTATATGATCAAGAAGCTTGACACTATATTTTCACTCAAGGACTTAGGAGAATTAAGTTAATTTTTAGGAATAGAAGTACATAGAACCAACTTAAACCAACTTCATCTCTCTCAAGCTAAGTATGTTTCAGATTTATTATCAAAATTAGGCATGGCTCAGGTAAGTTCAATGCCAACCCTTATGGTGTCTTCTCTTTAATTATTGTCTACAAGTTTAGAGAAATTTGAAGATGCAAAGCTGTATCGAATGGTTGTTGGTTCACTTTTCTATACAAAACTAAAGGGTTCCTTTTCTATTCTTGGTGCATTCACCAAGGTTCAAACCCAGGTGTAGCGTATTAAGAGGCACGTGGATTACCATCTGAGCTAAAGTCTCAGCTGCGATTTTAGATTATATAGTTTCTTTGATTCTGATTGGGCTGTAAATTTAGAGGATAGAAGGCATGTGTCAGGTTTTTGTGTCTATTTTGGGGCTAATTTGTTTTCTTGGTGTTGTAGGAAATAAGCTACTATCAGTAGATCTTCCACAGAGGCCGAGTTTAGAAGTTTAGCGGCTTGTGAGGTAAAGTTACAATGGATGAGAAATATTTTAGAAGAGCTGGATGTCTATCTCCAGACAGCCCCAACTATATACTGTGATAATTTAAGCACAATTTTGTTGATGGCAAATCTAATTTTGCATGACAAGACCAAATATATTCATATTGAAGTTCAGCTTGTTCGAGAGAAAATAATCCAGAAACAACTACATGTCATGCATATTCCAGAGATGGACGAAGTGGCTGATCTTCTAACCAAGCCTTTGACGACTACCATGTTTGAGCGGTTGAAGAGCAAACTTCGAGTTGTTCTGAGACCAGACTCGTGTTTGAGGGGGGTGTAAAGGGAAATAAATCTTTTTTCTTTAAGAATTAATATGATCAAGAACAAGATTGAAAGAAGTGTAATTAGTTATGTTAGTTAGCTTTGTGTAATCTTTAGCTTATTTAGTGCTTTTGGATTAGATTCCTGAATTAAGAAAAATATATAAGGCTTTAGCCAAGTGTGGTTTAAGTGTGTAACTTTCTAATAACAATTCAGGATTTATTTCCAAGAGTCACAATATTATTCCTCTGCACAATACTCATCTCTTATTTTTTTTGCTGTATAATTCTTTTCTTTAGTGTTGTTGCTATTATTATCCTTGATTTGGTTGAAGTTGAGAAGTTTACCAAGAATTTGAGAGAGCTTCACGGTTATAAGGGTGATGAGGATTTGACTTTTATATGGAGCGAACATTTTTCATTTATGCTAATGACCAATGAGTATGGACAATGTTGAAGTTAGTTGAGGATGTAAGTGATGTTGGTATTATGCAATATTTGTAGGTTAGTTGGTATAAATTTTTCAATTAATATGTGTCTATTTTTAGATGATTGTTTGACTTGGTGTTTTAATCTTTGTAAGTGATGGGAGCTTGGTTGATGTGTGTGGGTCGAACTCAAGAGATGAGGTACATGAAAGATGGTTACGATAGGGATAATATGGAAAAAATCATATTGGAGAGTGTTGAGAAAGGAAAGATGCTGCAAGAGACCTTGGAGAAACTTGACATGAAGGATGAAGAAATAAGGTTGTTAAAAGGGAGTTTAACAATAGATGAAGAAGGAGGAAAGAATTTTAAGAAGGGCAAGGCCGATCTTGAAAGTAGGGTTGTGGAACTGTCCTTAGAAAGGAAGAATGTGAAAATGGGAAGAGATAGCTATGGGTTGGAGATGTTTGCTGCTGGGTTTGATAGGGCTATAGCAAAGGTGAAGTTTATTGCACTTGATATTGACTCCGAGATATATTGAGAAAAAGAGAGTTGAGGTTTGAATTTTTGATATTCATAGAAATGTAATGGCTTGGTTGAGGATACCGTGAATCTGCGTATAGATTGCATGTGTATTTTGCTTGTGATATGTTTTGATATGATAATAGGTGGGCCGACTTATATGTTGGTTCCAATATGTCATAATGGAAAAGAAAAAAGAAACATATAATGAAAATAATAAAAAGTTTTAGAAAAATAAATAATGATGTGCTTTTATTGTAAAACCTTTATGATGGAAGGTGCATGAGTGTGCCTCGTTAAAACCTCTTCTGGCAAAATCGTATGTGGAATAAAATCCAAGTAGTAGGAAAAAGAGTACATCACATTGTCCTGACTTACAATGTTAACTATAATAGAATTTAAAAGAGATATTCCATGTGCTTGGTAATTCACTGCCTTCTAAAGTCTGAAGAATATATGCTCCTCATCTTATAACATTTGCTACTTTGAATGGTCCTTCTTAATTTGTAGCAAGCTTTCCATGCCTATTGGATTTTCCAGCTTCCTCGGTTTTCCTGAGAACGAGGTTGCCTTGATTGAATGATCTTGGCTTGATCTTTTTATTGTACAACTGAGCTATAGCTGGTTGTGTTGCTCGTTGTTGAATTAGTACCTTTCTCATCTTTCTTCAATAATGTTGAGCTCGGCTAATCTAAGCTTAGCACTGGCCTCGTCGGTTAGGATATCTGTTCGACAAGAATGGTGAGAGATTTCAATTGGTATCTATAACCATACACTAGTCTGAATGGAGTTCCTTCATTGTGGAGTGTTGAGTTGTGTTATAACTCCATAAGATTTCTGGAATGAGCTCGGCCCACTGTCTTTTGGAATCGTTTAGTTTCTTTTGTAATGTCTGCAATATGAACTTATTGGTAGCCTCAGCTAAACCATTAGTTTGAGAATTCTCCACAGATGAAAATTGATGATAAATTTTGAAATTTTGTAAAAAACTAGTGAAATATTTATCAATGAATTACCTACTATTATTAGTTATAATAAATTGTAGTATACCAAATCTGCATATTATGTGTTTCCAGACAAATGAGATCATCTTTTTAGAGGCGATCTTTGTTAGAGGTGCGGCCTCTATCCACTTAATAAAATAGTCTATACCAACAATTAGAAATTTTACCTGACCTAATGCTTGTGGAAAAGGACCAAGGATGTCCAACCCCCACTTACTAAAGGGCCAGGTTACCTCTGATGTGTGCAATTGCTCTGCGGGATTGTTAGTTATTGGTGCATGGTGTTGGCAGTGATCATAGTGTTTGACTTTGTTCATGTAGTCTTGCTATAATGTAGGCCAGTAATATTTTGATCTAATAATTTTTTATGCTAGACTTCTGCCCCCTATGTATGTTCCATAAACTCCTTCATGGACTTCATCCATGGAGAGTTTGGCATTGGCATTACTAAGACATGTTAACAATAGCTTGGTGAACCCGCATCGGTATAGCTCGACTCCCATGAGTGTAAAGAAATTTGCTTGTTGTTTGAACTTGCTCTTGTCTTTGATGTTTTCTGGGATATCCGGTGTTTAAGTATTGTATAAATGGTACTCTCCAATCTATTTCCTGTGTAATACCTAGAATATATGTTAGTATAACATTGGGCTCATCCAGTGTTAGTTAGGATATGCTCGACACATAAGGTTGGTTCCTAGTGGTGGCTAGTTTTAATAAAATATCAACTCGGCAGTCTTGCTCCTAAGGTATATGTGATATTTCAAATGTCAAAAAGCAGGAGGTAAGTTTGTTGACAATTGACAAGTTTTATTCTAACAAATTATCCCTTGTTTGGAAGTTACCTATTACTTGTTGTACAACCAGAAGTGAATCACATTTGATAATGAGGTGACTTATACCAAGAATGTGAGTGAGTTTGAGACTAGTAATGAGTGTTTTGCATTTTGCTTGATTATTGCTAGCCTTAAATGTGAATTACAAAGACTATTTGATGATTGTTTCTTGGCTATCTTTGAGTAATAGTCCGGCTCCAAAACCTTGTGTGTTGGACGCTCCATCGACATATAGTGTCCATGTTGTGTGAGTAGGAGTGGGGTCATGACATGTCAGTTCTGCGATAAAGTTTAATTTTTGAGATTTTAGGGAACATCGGGTGTAGTACCTGATGTCATATTCTAAGAGGTCAATAGACCACTTGATTAGTCATCCAGAAAGTTTGGGTCTTATTAGAATTTGTCGTAGTGGTTGTTCTGTTCAAACAATGATGGTGTGGCTTTGAAAGTGGTGCCTTAGTCGTCTGGCTATTGTTACAAGAGCTAGGACTAGTTTCTCTAGCTTCAGATATTTAAGCTTGGTATTCTGAAGTGACTTACTCACAAAGTATACTAGTTGTTGTTCTTTATCTACTTCTGTAATTAAAACAGAACTCACAGCATAGTCAGTTACATATAAGTAAAGGTACAATGGTTTACCAATGTTTGTTTTTTGAAGTATTAGGGGTGAAGATAGTATGGCTTTGAGCTCGGTGAAGGCTTGATCGCAAGCTTCTATCCATATGAATTCCTTTTGTTTTCTTAAAGTCTTGAAGAAATTATGTGATTGGTGGGCTATCTAAGGTAAGAACCTTGAGAGGGTTGCTAGCCGACTAGTGAGTTGTTGGACTACCTTGATTGATTGAGGGCTTCTCATTTTCAATATTGCTTTGCATTTTTTTTTGTGTTGGATTCTCTACTTTGGTAGGTTAACATTAAGCCTAAGAACTTTTCTTCGTGTACTCCAAATGCGTATTTTTTGAGATTCAGCATCATGTTATATATCTTAATTGTTGAAAAATTTCTTCGAGGTCGTTGATATTATAACTGCTTCTGAACTTAGTTTTTGCCACTATATCATCTATATATACCTTTATATTTCGGCCGATATGGCTGACAAAGACTTTATTCTAGTCTTTGATATATAGCACTTGCGTTTTTGAGCCCAAAGGGCATAATCTTATAATAGAAATTGCCATAGTTAGTAATAAAAACAGTCTTATCCTGGTCGTCCAGATACATAAGTATTCGGTTATAGCAAAAATAAGCATCCATAAAATTTAATCATTGAAAACTAGATGAGCTATCAACTAATTTATCAATACAGGATAAAGGATATGCATCCTTCGGATAGGCTTTGTTAAGGTTAGTGAAGTCTATAGACATCCTACATTTTCCATTGTGTTTCTTGACCGTGACTACATTTGCTAGCAGACTTGTGAATCGGATTTCCTTTATAAAACTCATATCAAGCAACTTCTGAGTTTCCTCTAGAGATTGCTTCTTTTTGTCAGTACCGATGTGTCTCTTTTTTGTGCTATAAGACGAATTGAAGGGTTGAGAACTAGCCTATGGCAAATGATGTTTGGGTCGATCTCAGGCATATCTTCCGGGGTTTAGGCAAATAGGTCAATGTTTTACAGCAACAACTTGGTGAGTTGTTCTTTTTCTTGTCCGTGTAGTGCATCTCCTACGTAACTGAATTTATTTTTGTCCTCCGTTAATGCCACCTTGGTCTAGGCGTTTATTGGCATAAGTCGTTCCTAAATGTTTGCTCTGGGGTCGAGTTTTTCAAATGTGGGCAAGCTCTCCGAGTTATAAACTGTATGGATATACTGCTGCTCAGGTTGCTTTGGGGGATTCACTTTAAGGCTTGTGTTATAGCATTGTCTAGCCTCTTTCTGATTAGTGTGAACTGTGACGACTGTGTTATCCTGCATACAAAACTTAACATACAGGTATACAGTGAAAACAATTGCACCGAATGTATTCAAAGAAAGTCTCCCTAGAATGATATTATATGGACTTCGATAGTCCAGAACTAAGTATTTTATATCTAAGGTTTTAAAGGATATTCACCTAAGGTTGTTTGTAATCATATATAGCCATGTATTGGAACGTGCTCACCTGAGAAACCTACTAATTCACCAGTTGATGGTTGTAGGACTTTGTCACTTAACCTCATTTTTCGTTATTTGGAATAGAATAGCATGTCCGTGCTACTTCCCAGATCTAAAAGGACTTTTTTTTTTACCAATAGCTCGCTGACTTGAAGAGATATGACTACATAGTTGTCTAGGTTTTTATCCATCGCTTTGAAGTCTGAAGGTTTAAATGTTATCTTTGGGATGTTCTTATTGGTGGTTGAGGTCAGTTTGGACCCAGTTACTAACATCATGGCCCTATACAACCTCTTTCTGACAGAGTTACTGCTTTCTCCACTTGCGAAACCACAAAAAATACAGTTAATAATGCCACGAGATTGATTGGGATTTTTGTTTACCTTTTTTCCTTTATCTCTGTAACTATCGCTTGATTTTGAATGTTGGCCGAGGTCTGCTGTGTTTTTCCTTTGTCCCTGACTATCGATGTATTTTTCTAATAGGCCCTGGCGAGCTAGTTTCTTGAGGAAGTCCTTTGCTATAACACAATCGTCTATGGTATGCCTGTATTTCTGATGGAAGGTGCAATACTTGGACTTATCCACGTATTGATGGTCTTGATAGGTTCTAGCCTTGTTTGGTTGTTTAATTAACTTGGAATGCAAGATGTCTTTGATGATGTCCTCCCTTTTGGTATTGAATGGGAGTGTATGTGTCATGTTTTGGGGACAATTTGAATGATTTTTGGTCCTACTTGTTGTTTTGGTGTTTGTTTTGTTTATCCTCTTCTTGGTCGGGGGTAGGTTTTTCTGCCCTCTGAATTTGTCGGAATTCTTCTATATTAATTTGACTTGTTGCCTTTTTCCAAAACTTGGTTAGTGTCTTTGGTTTTGTTACAACTATGGTCTCCTGAAAATTTTCAGAGTGGAGTCCTTTCTTCAACGCATGTAAGTGAACCTCTGGATTGATGAGGTTATGTATTTCCACAACTGCCTTAGCGAATCTCATTATATAATCATTGAGACTTTCGTGTTGTCCTCGCTTCATGGTGCTAAAGTAATTTGAGTCATGTACATAGTTTTTTGAAGCTACAAAATTGTTGACGAATAGGTCAGCAAACTCATCGAAGCTTGATATAGAACCTACAGGTAAACTAGATCAAGGTAGCACTGTGTAAAAAAGTTGGAAATGTGCGACAAAGTATTAGATCAGATGCACCATTCATGAACATCATTGAGTAGATTTTGTTGATGTGGATGTTAGAATCATGGATTCCCTCATAGGGTTTCAGCATCGTCAGCAGATTAAAATTTCTGGGCATTTAAAAGCTCATAATTTTCTTTGAAAAGGGATTGGTTCTTTTTACTGACGACTTTGGGGTGACTATCACCGCAGCTTTGGCTTTTGAGGTATGATCCTCATCATCGTCATCATCATCAGGATTCTTCTGTCCCCCCTTATTGTGGTGGCCATTCTACTTTTGATTTAATAACTCGGTCATCCGTTGGATCTTTGCTTGCAGTGACTCATTGATGGCTAATAGCTCAGTCTCAGTGGGAGGGGGTGGAAGAAGATTGTTTAGTTTTTCCTCCATTAATTATATTCCTATAAAAAAGAGTAAAAATCGAGCAGGAATGATGAGAATGGGGTTAGATTTAAACTTTGGGTCCCATGGTGGGCACCACATGTTCCTGCGTGATAAGCCTAGGCAGAGGCATAGCTCGTCCGGTCCAAGGTTGAACTCACTTTTGCCTGGGCTGGATGAGGTATATATCGGCTTTCAACAACGGCGGTGGGTAACTACAAAGGCACAACAACGCTCAAATAAGAAAGGGTGTGAGATAAGTACAATGTATATTCAGAGTGAATAATATACCTTTTCCTTTTAGGGTCAGTCTCTTCTTCTTATAAAGTCGTTATGCTATAGAACGGTTATTTTGTTAGCATAGAATTTTGGTCGCCACGTTCAAACATTTTCAAAATGATTCCGTTATAGCTAAAATTTTGCCCTACTCAATAGGCACGTATTTATTTTTATGTAAGTTCCGATTTATAGTTGCATTTGGGCTAGATTATAACTAACAGATCATGATTAATGTGGGATCGAACATTCTTCCAATTTTATGTAATTCCTTCCAACTATTAAACCAATTATTTTTATTATTGTTTTGTGTTGTTTATTTTAACAAGAACTTGATAATGAATTAATGTTTGTATGGTTGTAACTTGATAATGTAATTATGATTTTGTTCTTTTATTTTTAATATGGACTTAATTTTGTAGTTTTTATATTGTTAGTATGCTTATATATTAAATATTGTATAATTAAATATTATATTTTTTAAATAATTATTTTTTTGGGTAAGGTCTAGTAGGGTTGGCTGTAGGACTTTATGATATAACTGTACATATTTGGAATGAGGAATTTTAAACTCGGATTGGATGAGATTAAATTTTAAAGAGACTTTTAACTCTATGATAGAATTAGGATTGAACCTAAACTCTATTCTAACCTTTTCATGACCAATCTTAGGAGCTAGGCCACTGTCCAAAGAGGCCAACAAAATTATATAAAAAAAAATAAAAAATAATTGACCAAATAATTGGTGTTTTTTATTTTTTTATTTTTAAAGTTTTAATTTTTTAAATTTTACAAAAACTTAAAACCATATATTCTTAATTTTTATTTTCACATCTTATTTTTACTTTTTTAAACAAAATTTTAAAAATATAAAAACACACTAAAAGAACATGATTCTATTCTCACTTTTACTTAAATTAATTTCACATAAAAAATAATGAAAATTCAAAAAAGAAAAAAAATTTGAGGGAATAAAAATATAAAATGCTACGTATACACAACAAATTAGTCATCAAATCAGTTACCAGATATTTGTATATAAATATATGTATAATTAAACTCATTATTATGTGTATTTTATATTTTCATATATATTTTATAATACAATTATGTTAGATGTAGACTAAAATCAATCATTAGTATAAAATATATGTTAGAATATAAAATACACATTGAAAATAAATTAAATGATATATTTATTTGTACATAAATACATAGTGGCTGATTTAGTTGTTTCATGTAAAGTTGATCGTTGAGAATTGTTAAATGATAATTTAATTAAACTTGTCAAACCATCTAATGGTTTGTAAATATCAACTTCATATGAAGACAATTACATGTGAATTTTTATTTTTTATTGATAAAAAATATGTGAACAGTGACAAAACTAAAAATTTTATTGGAGTAGGACAAAATTAAATAGAAATTAAATTAAAATATTATATAATAAAATTAACAAAGTATCATTGATAGCATAAATATTAAGATAATAATTACATTATATAAAAATCTATTTAATATTATATTTTAAAATTTTAGTGCTTCATGGAACTAAACTCATTAGCTATTATATCTTAAGTGAATTTTAAAACAATATATTTTTCAATATATACAATAATATGATCTACCAAAAAAAAAATTATCTTTTAACTTGTTTAATAATGCTCATAGCTAGAAAAGTTTGTTGTGGTTGCTATAGGAAAATAGAAAGTTTTAAGTATTTTTCTATAATGATAAATATGAGAATAAAATTTTATTAAAAAAATTATAATTTGTTTTATTTAAGTCATCTTATTAATCTTTAAATGGGCTAACTTATTATTTTAGTTTTAGTCCATATTTATTATAAGTTGATTACATATTCATACATAATATATTTATACTCTTTTATTATTATTATTATTATTATTATTATTATTATTATTATTATTATTATTATTTAAACTACTTGTTACTATTATATTACAATATAGATTATACATATTAAGTTATTTATATATACTTTTTTTAATAAAAAAAGTGCGAAGAGATTATGGGCACCTTAGACCCCCTTATTTCTGCCAGTGATGTGATGTCAACATACATGAGTCAATATTTTACAAAACACACAATAAGAAATGATAATGTCCTCTTTTTCTTCATCGTCCTACAAGTCTCTCGCTTTCCTTCTCTTTCGAAACACAATAAAGTGTTTGAATCAGGGGAATGATTCTTATTGATGCACCTTATTAATCTGATAGACTAGTTGCTTAGTTCATTATTTATGCAGTACAGTTACTTAGTCGCATATTTAGAGAAATTTTCTGTTTTGGTTAGTTACTGCTGAGTTAGCAGTTGGGCACATTTAGTATGTACATGTACATATGTTTCTACCCAAGTTGGGAATGGATATGCAGAAATATATATGCATAGCTTTTTCTCTTCTCATTCATAATTCATATATATATATATATATATATATATATATATATATATATATATAATTTTACTCAATGGGGGTTAACCTTCCCGGGAATTTACAAGTGCTCGGTCACCTGTTACAACGTAGGGTCAATAGAGTATCGAGTTTCAATCTGGAACACGTGATGGCAAGCCACGGTACTTTACCCAGGGAAACTCGTATCTCAGATAATCATTTCGTATTCATTCATAATCATTCATTATGGCCATATCATCACTTATACATCATATAATTGCAATTTTTATACATAATTCATCATAACCCAGAGCAAGTGGACAAAAACCACAACCCTTGCGTCTACCTGGGGAGCCTCTATACTAACCAACCTGGAGCAAGTGGGGCAAAACCACAACCGTTGCGTCTACCCAGGAGGTACATTCTTATATGCCCAGGAGGAATAAAGGAGGAGATCCTAACCTCCCACCATCTCGTTGGGGGCGATTTTATAATACTAAGAGGAACAAGGAAGGGGATCCTCACCTTCCACCATCTCCTGGAGTCGCACTTTCAAGAAAGAGTACTCAGATGTAACATTTATTCCTTTCTTTAGCCAGTTTCATAATTGAAGTAATATATATATATACATATGCTCCTTACCTCCTCATACCTAAATCATCACTTCTCAAACTTTCTTCATCTCTAATTTACCACCTATTCCTAGCTTCATCTCATTATTAGGCTTACTAACAAGATCTAGGACCAAAGGAATGCAAATAGAGGTTTAGAGGTTTGAAATTAATCTTTAAAACATAAAAATCTATATTTGCTGAATAGGGGCCACGCGTACGGGTGGGAGTGCATTGTTGAAAAGTCACGCGTACGCGTGGACGTGCAATTTTCCATGTTCTCGTACGCGAGATGCCCAACCTGAATAGGTTGGTCACTTCATGCGCAGGTGGTCGCGTACACAAGCTATGAAGAATAGCAAAGTGTTGAATGCTGCAGAATTTTTAGTTTTGCACTCCAAATTTCTGACGTGCATAACTTCTTCGTTTTAAAATATTTTTCACCCGTTCTTTAAATGGCGTAAACTCCACGAACCCAATTTTCATATGAAAAAAGTTTGAAATAATTTGGGGGTCTGGAAGCCAAGTTATGGCTCGTCAAAATCCAGCAAAAAATTAAGTTTACACAAAAATCTCAAACCTCTAATTTCATTAAAACCAAACTCAATCCCAACCTTCTACACATATATTCAGCACAGCAATATACCATATACAGCATCACAACCCCATGTACTACCACAATCAAACCTACCTCAATTTGCATACACTTCCTTCCAACATTTTCAATTATAACATCAAAATAATTAACCTTCACATATCCATAACCAACATACTCATTTACAATCATTAAAGTCATCATTCATAAATCCTTATAACGCATCAACTATATCCATATCATAACATCATTGAATCTATCATGCATCATCAATTCATCATACCATGTCAACTAAACTACTAATCAGATTTCAACATTTTAATTCAACTTATCCTAGGTCGTCTAGCCTAAGTTTTCACAAGACATTATATATTAAATACGAGAAACCTAAACCATACCCTGGCCGATTTGCTCGTATAACCTAAAGTCACCACCAAAAGATTCAAAACTCAGCCCCAAGGATCCAAAGCAATGACACCCAAAGCTCCACCAAGGCTCCAATGTTCACAATCAAGCTCCAAAATACATATATACACACCTAATACACATTACCACACATGTATACCCAAAACTCAATACCCAACATACTTAATCAAGAAATTAGCTAGGATTCTAGGATTCTCACCTTACAGAAGCACCAATAAAGCAAGATTAAGCGTTTTCCTAAAGCTAATTCGAGCATAAACACCGAAATTTAACAATTTTCAACATAATTGCTCATATATTTTCGAAATTGGGAAGGAAGAAATTGGAATACACAAGTGGTTTCCTTACCTAATTATTGACTAAGCTTTGTAGAGCTTGACGCTGCGGTCGCGTGGCCACAAACGGCACGGCAATCGGAACTTGAAGTGAGAAGTTATATGAGATTGAAGTGGAAGTTAGGTTATGGAGCCCTCCCTTCCCTTTTCTTGCATGCTCCACGGGTTCCTCAATGAGGAAGAAGAAGAATGAGCTTATGCTCATTAATTTAATGGGTTAGTTGGGCCCACGGACTCGGTTTGGATTCGGTTCGACCGGTTCAGTCCGTTCGGCCCAATTTTAGGCCAAATTATTTAAAATTAGTGTCAAAATTCTTATTTTAATTAGCTCTTTCACATTAAACTATAAAATTTATATTTATAATTTACTTTATTAAAAATTAATTTATTGACTAATTATTTGCTAATTTTATAGGGTTTACACCTTGAGCCTGAACAGATAGAAGCCCATTATACTTTGATCCATTATCCTTTTCCCCATTTGAGTTTTCATAAGTTATATTCCCTGCCTCATAAAGAGCATTAAAGCGTGACCCCCTCCAAATAAATAGATTCCTGATTTGCCTCCCTTTCCATATTAGAGTTGGAATCATAATCATAATGAGACCTTTTCTTTTTGGGGAAAGAAATATCTTTTTTCCATCTAATTAGCTTTTTTTCCAGCATCCATGGGCCAAAATCCATAAAATCTTTTGCCCTAGGCTCCTGCGCATTAATTTTTGCATTATTATTTTCTTTTTGGTCTCCTTCACCGTCAATGGCAACACCTTCCCCGGTCATCTCACCGCCACCTAGGTTTGCTAGTTGGGACGACATTTGTCCTCCAAGATTTTCGTAGCAAGAGTCAAGCCAATGCCCATATTTTTCACAAGAGAAATAGATTTGATGCAGCCCTTCATACTCAATATTTAGTTCGCTATCCAACATAGAGATTCGAGGCACTAGTATTTTAGCCAGATCAATTTTCACACATATTCTAGCAAATTTTCCTCTTAAGTGTATAGAAGTTGTATGATCGATTTTGAGCATATGACCAATGGCTGATCCCACCCTCCACAGGAAGCGTTGATTATAAAGCTCAATGGGCAAGTTAGGTATGTGAATCCAAATAGCAATCTTCCGAACAATATCTTCTGATGTGAGGAAGGAAGGTCTCCATCTTTGGACGACGACGTAGTGACCCACAATCATCCATGGTCCTTCCGTAAGTGCATGAGAGTAGCCTTCATCATCTGAAAAATGAACAAGAAAATAGTCGCGGTCCATATGAATAACATCAATAGTACCATTTTTTACCCAATCCCTTTTCAATTGTTGTTCTATAAAGGCCAAACCAACCCTTTTGCCCAACAATTTCACAATAAAAACATTCTTCCAGGGCTTGCACCAATTCTCAAATTCTTCTTTTGAGATTGGAATAATCGGGCATGGGTCAAATTCCTTGACATTTTCCTGCGGATCATTATTTTCTTGATACCATCGATCCTCCGGATTAAGATCATCTTTCGCCATATCATCATCTAGATCAATGTCTGGGATACCTTCAAGTCTAGGCACGGATATAGTCAATAACAAATCCTTATACGTGACCTTTTTCACTACACGTTCAGTAACAGCCACTCCGTCCGAGGTGTCCGATCCATCGACTCTCCCGATTGGTTTAGATAAACTTCATCGCGAGTTTTGACCTTTTTTGTACTCTATTCAACCAAATCCTCCTCCTGTGAAGAAACCCTAGCAGAGCAATCCATAAAAAATATTGAATTATGGTGACATTTTTATTCATTCAATATATTCACAAGTCATGCAAAGGCACCAATTAGAGCAAATACAATCTCAGTTGCAAAGCAGGAATGTATTCGATGTAAAGAAATGGACAATGAATAATAACAATGTTAGATTTAAACCATTTGCACCCTTGTAGTCTTAGGATGTCAATCTTGTACAAGGAGAATAGAGAGCTTAGCATGCATGCTAAGTGCGTGATTGAAGATAACAATAATTATTTCAATGTTCCTAACTTTGAATGATTGTTTCAATAGTGAAATGTATGGCGACTCCTCCATATTATAGTGAACATAAAGTACAAGTATATACAAAGTGCAATAAAAAAATGCTTAACAAATAATGCCTATTATACATGGTGTGCATATGATACATTGTGAACTAGTGATGAGTACACTACAAGATTTTTGTTTATTTGTAGCAGTATTTTTTTTTATTTGTGGGGATTTCTAAAACCCCCAAAATTTGAGGTGCCACGAGATCTTTTGTGGGGGTTTTTAAAAACCTCCACAATTAAAGTGGAGGTTTTGTGTGTGTTTAGTGGAGGTTTTATATTAGATTTTTTAATTTAACAAAAATTAACTATTTTGTGAGATTTTTAAACCTCCACAAATCCTATAATTATTTATTTATTTTCAATTTCATATCATTCATTAATCTTATCTCATTTACATATTCTCAAATTAGAAATTTTTTAATATCAAAATTTAAAAACTAAATCTTTTATAACACAATTCCTCAATATAAAACATAACTCTATATATATAAAAATTCTCAATATCAATACTTTTAAACATAATTACATATGATATTGTTCTACATAACTATGTTTTTCTTTAAAAAGTAAAATAAAATAATAAGAAGAGGTCAATCCACAAATAGATGCATAAAATAGAAATGATCAATTTCTGGAATATAATTAAATTAAACATAATGATCAAGGAGAAAGTAATAGAAGCCAGATAAGAGCAAGTAAAGACATTTCCTTTGAGGCCTTTCCTATCACTAATGACATCTTCCTCACAAAAACTGCAAATAATTTCATTCCGTAATTGGGCAAATTTGGTAGCTTCAGTTCTTCTGCTAGCAGAAATCTATACAAGCATGAAAATTGAAGTGAAGAGAATAACGAGATTTATTTTTAATGTACTAAGCAATAAAAATGTAGAAAGAAGAAAATATTATTTATCACAAATTCTGTTCAGCAATAGCAAGCTAAAGAAAGGATAAAATTGATAGCGGCCTCTTCTAGATTTTGGTCCATAACTGAAAATTAAGGTCTAAGTCTCTATGATATGTGACAATTCCAAACTAATGACCTATAGAAAGGTTAGAAGGAAAACACTAAATAAATAAATAATCACTATTTAATGTGATATATGAACTTGACAATTACCTCTTGGGAAGTTAAATTGTCGACATACAAGATAATGGATCTCAGGGAGTTTCCATGGGCAGCGATCATAACATTCTTTTCGGATAAAAGTTGAGGTTCAATCTGCAACACAATATCAATGGAACAATCCCTTGTCAATGTCAAATGACCACTTCAGCCACAGCAGAAATTCATCCATACAATGTATCAAACCAAATACTTCTTGTCTAGTACATATAGTGTTGAAGTTACTCGGTATAGCACATATAACATCATAATTAAACTTTCACTTACTTGGTCTCTAAAATAGGCAACTGCTCTTTAGCACACATTTCCAAACTTTCTTCATTGGGAGGAGGTGTGTCATAGCTTTTGTGCGGTCACTCATGGACTTGTTCTTTTTCATATCTGTCAGCTGTTTCTTGTTTATTGAGACCCTGTAGTTCCCTATACCTAAAATGACAACGATTACAAAATGTTGATTAGATCTCAACATTGTAAAGCAAAGCAAAAATAAGAAAAAATATTACTACATTCTTTCATTTAATTTCCATGATGCTATGACTAGTATAGACTGTTTTTTAGTGTCTTCACTAAAAACTTGACTCCATTGCCTTGCTTGTTCACTTTTGTTATGAATAATGATAGGCACCTGAAGGAATTTTTATGGTTAACATCTTATAAATTGAACTTTAAATAGTTCTTCAAATTGTGTAAACAACAAAAGTTTAGTATGTGAGTATATGCATAATGAGCAATAACTATAGCATTACATGTCAATTTATCGATTACTTAACTTTCTGGGTTAGTTTCAATTTAGCAGTAATTTAGGAGCATGCCATTGCCATGCTTCCTAGTTCCTAATATGCCCTAAGCTTTCTAATAATAAGATACCACTAATGTAGAGGTTGAAGTCTTGCAAAAAAGAAATAATTCTCGGTTTCATATTTCCATACCCAGGATAGATGTATCCAACTATGTATTCTATCCTTATTGATAACATTCAAAGCAGTTGCCTTCAAAATTGGAAATGGAATGAGAGAGAAGCATAATAGATACTATAAAAATTCATCATGATAAATTAGTAGCCTTCCCTATATAGTTGTTATCATGATTTGCTTTACTTGGTAATAAGTTAGAATATTTTCCAGGAAATCCAAATACCTTTACAAAATACACATGGTGATTTGAACAGAGATTACCTCTTGGCTATGGATTGAAACATGGGTTTTAATTGCACTCGCTGAAACAGTGCATCGTTGTGTCCTAGTAATATATCCAGAACCTGAAAGCATAAAAGTGTAGTATAAAGTATAAACTCAAAAATGGCCATAATTTTGTTACAAATGCAACAGACCAAAAGCTAATGATGTTATTATCTTAATATAATTTTCTTGATAGAAGCTAACATGTTTAAAGAATCATAATATATACCTTTCCAAAAGGGTATGCAATTGGAAAACAAATTATCATCAGTACACGTACAAGTCCCACAAAATTTGAACCAACATAGAGTCTATATCTTGAGCATATAGCTTGAGGGATAACCTAAGCCGAAAGGCATCGAAGCAATTAGTTCTTCAATGTCAAGATCAAAATGTTTGAGTATGACAAAAACCATGGATTGAAAAAGTATTTTACCTCTCCAAAAGCTAGAACAAAAGTTACTGATAAAATAACAGCAACAATAAGATGAAAAATTTTATCAAGGTAAATAGGAAGTGCCTGCAGATCAAAAGAGAAGAATCCAGCATTAATAGTTAGAAGATAAGCTAAAATCATACAATAGATTAGATATTCATTTATTCTATATTTGACCCAAATACTCATGATGGATATTTTTATTTTATACTCTTTTTTCACCTTAAGTTCTCACACAATTAACATTGTATTAATGCAAGAGCATCTGAGAGAAATGTTATGGCTTAGTCACTGTGAAGACAAATTTAATCACTATTAAAGTACAAGATAATAAATAAGAAGTTGCTATATTGTTAGACCAACAATAAAAGATTTATAAAGACTTATTTTATTTTCTTTTCTCGCCTTACAAGCTTACAAGTTACAAGCTCTCTGAGCTCAATGAGCCAATATCATAGAGAATTGTATTAACTGAGCTCTTTTAGACTTTATGAGCTAAGTTTAGATTACTAACTCAACAAAACATGTTCTCCTTAACAAGTTGGTTCATGCTTTATTATCATGTTTGAGGCTCAAGTTAATTAGAAATAGAATAAGAACACATAATAGAACATATATGGATGATGAATTGAAGGAGGCTGAGAGGGAGGCCTCACAAGAATCCATCAATGAAATTCATATTGCAGCAAGAGATTGATGTGCACAGTAGCTAGCTAGCTTAAAAAGCCATTAATTTGCAATACAATAGTCACAAACATTATAGTGTATAAAATTATGTATTGCATTGCACTTTAACACTTGTGTTATTCACTTTAGCTTTTTCACAATCAGCAAAAAATCATCTTCCATGATTTTCATATGACTCTAATATTTTCTAATGCTGATTCAAAAACCAAGCATTCTGTTGAAGTTGTTGGTGCAGCTTTTATCTTCTGTTGGTTAGTTGATATTAATAAACTAAATTTCTCTAATTTCTTGATCAAATGCATGGACACAAGAAGGAATATTAAACAATCCATTTTAAAAAACTTTTCTTCTAATTTTGTAATTTTCACATTCAAATCCTGTAGCTATGAAACCCACCTAGCATCATTTGCCAGAGAAATATTTAATTAAGTAAAATAGTTTCTCTGTTCTCAACATATAACAAACATGCACATTAAATATCCATTTAAGATCTCATGAATGGAACCAGTAGATTACACGAACATAAGAATATGTTATAAGAAAATTATATAAGAACAAAAATTACTAACAATATACTACGTGAGTCACTACTGAATCAAATAATATAAAGAAGAAGAAGAAGAAGAAGAAGAAGAATACCAGCGGCAGCTCGAACGAGAAAACAGATCTAAAACAGTGACTTGATTCAGAAGCTTTAGACGCGGCAACTACAGCGGAAACTGCGGCAGCAACGGCGGTAGGAACTGCAGCGGCAACCGTGGCTCGATTGAGAAGCTTCCTATAATAACTGTGGCAAAAACACTAGCTAGCTGAACTGGTGACTGCAACGGCGGCAGAATCGACAGCTGCAACGGCGGCGAAATCGGCGATGAAGAACTTAGAGTTTTGTCGCCATTCTCTTCTCTTCCTTTCTGACTCGGTCTCATTGTGAAACTAAGAAGAAGAGGGATTTTTTAAAATTTTTAAATCTTAATTATGAATTAACTATTAGGGGGTTTTATAAACTGCCATAAATAAAGTGTATTTTGGAGGTTTTTAAAAACCTCTACTAAAAAACCCTCTCAATTAAATATACATCTTATAGAGGTAGTGAGTGACAATAAGGGTCAAGCGATGAATTAATGTCTATGAAATTTGAAGGTGGAGTAGTATTTATGTGTCGAATCGGACTTGGTTTATTTTAAGCTGATTTTGAAATAAAACAAATTAAATCGGTTTAAAAATTTTATTTTTCAAGATTTAATTTAATAAATATTTAATATTAATAATATTTAAACTAAAATAAATTATTATAAAATAAAATAATATTATATAATATAAAATATTAATTAAAATATAAAAATATAATATTTATTATTAATTTTATTTTAAAAAATATATTTTATTATAAAAAAATAATTTCAAATTAAATTGAATGACGGAAGATATAATTCAAACTCAACCCAAAAATATATAATATCGAATGCAAATAACAAATTTAACCTCAAAAAGATATGCCTCAAATTGAGACCGGATTTCATATTGGGACGGATCTTGAGCACCTTAATTTAAAGTAAGAACAAGAAGAAACATATAAGTGAAGTTTAGGAGGGCCAAGATGACAAAAAAATAATTATTTACTAAGGAAAAAAAATGAAGTTTGGGGCCACCCCTTTGCTTAATTATTAACTTAGATATAAGTTATAACACTCAAAACTAGAATTGAATTAGTAATACAATTACTGACTCCAGAGAGATCTCACATATAATTACTTGTGTAATTATTAAAGATCCGAACCCACATAGGTGAAGGATATATAATTTTTTTATTTTTTTTTTTATAAAAGCGAGGCAATATTTGTCTTTTGAAAATTATATATTGAAAATAGTGAAGCAACACTAACTTTAAAATAATGACACTATTTGTCAGGGCGGTTAAAATAGGATAAATTTATTGAGTCAGTTCATTTATCTATTTAAATAGATAAATTTTGTTTCTAAAATTAAATTCATTTAAATTTTAGATTAAACGGAATGCCGATCAACTCGAAAAAATACTACCAAAAATGTGTTTAATACCGCCGATTTATCATTGAATTTAGCGACGAATGTTACTGTCAAATTTAGTGACAGATTTTTCGACGGTTATGAGTGAAAATTCGTCCCTTGAATAAGTTACCGTCAGATTCAAATTTCTGTAACTAAATCCGACAGTAAATAGAGATGCAAAAAATTAATTTTATTAGCGCCAAATTTAGTGTCTAATTTTTCGTTTAAATTTTTTGACGATAACACGATTTAGTGAAACCCGATATTTAGGCAACGACGAAAATCTTACTGTTGGATTTTTTCGCCAGAAAATCTGATGATAAATTTAGGGTAAAATTTAAACGCAAAATTCCTCCCCCTTCACTTTTGCAAACTCCGCCACCACCTGGAGCTATCGTCGCCGCCGCGGTTCCATTATTATTGCAGATCAACACGTCGCTGTCACTACAACTAGAGCCTCCGTGAAAAGCTTTCCCTGCTGCTGTTGATTTTCCTTGCCATTGGAAGCCGTCACCGCACGTCGCTATCACCGCAGTTGAAGTCCACCACGCTAAAGGTAAGATTGTTATCAATTTTTAGTTTTGGTTATTTGTTATATTACTAAACCTTAGTTTCATCACCATAAGTTTCACCATCGTCTCCTATTATTATCACCACGCTTCCACCATCTTGCAGCCACCATTAAAGGTAATTTTTCTATAGTTTTTTTTTTTTAAAGATTATTTTCTTTCGTTTAGAATTTTATTAAGTATTTTATTAAATTCTTGATTAATTTTTTTAATGAATTGAAGTATGTGATTAGGATTTGTTACATTAATTTAGTGTAATTAAAAATCAAATAATATTAAGTTGGGTAGGGTATAATTTAGGATTGGTTATAAGTTGATATAGTATTTTGGTTGATTGTTAATTTTCTGAATTTATTGTTGTTTGAATTAATTGTTGTTAATTTTTTGTGTTAATCTTAATTTGTTAATTTTATGAGTTAATTATTAATAAATTATTGATTGTTGTTAATTTTTTTAAAATTTATTATTGTCTAAGTTAATTATTTTTAGAATTAATTAGTTTTAATTGTTGTTAATTTTTAAATTAATCTTAATTTGTTAATTTTTTAATTGATTATTGATTTATTGTTGATTATTGTTAATTTTTTGAGTTTATTAATAATTTATTAACCACCTGTTCTTCTTCATAGTTGCAATTTATTAACAACCTCTATTTTTTTTATGGTTGTAATTTGCTCATTTAAATATATAAACTTTGATTTGTTTATTTAATTCTACTAATCAAATTTCTAATGATATTTCACAGTAGTTGTTGCTTTACCCTAAAAGAAACCTTTTTCCGTAACAACCTTTGTGGGTTTTTTATGACACTGACGAAAAATTATCTTTAGAGTTCAGATCTTGAATATTTAAATAATCTACTAATAAAATTTTTAAGAAGAAAATTTAATTAGTTGAGTATCTATCACTTATATAATAAATAATATATTTTGATTTATAATATAAACCTAATAATATGGTTAAGTGTTTATTTGTCCGGTTGTTTTTGATATATTCCTACAAAATATCTGTATATTTACATAAGGATTAAAAGCTTCAATTGCTCTAAAAGAGATTTGCTAATATAAGATTTTAGAACTATCTGACTGGTTATATGTGAAATTTTATCTCATATATCAATGCAATATAAGCATTGTTAATTGTTATGTTTTATTATTTTTTTTAATCATAAATTTTGATATTTGAATTTGTTTGTGAATTAAAAAAAATATAGACAAATATTATAAAAAATTATAAAATTTAAAATTTTGTTAGTTTAAAAATTATTAAATTTAAATATTTAAAATTATATATTAAATTTTTAAATTTCACAACTTTCTTGTAATAAAAATAACGGGTTAAATGGATTAGGGTGCAGGTTAAACGAATTATTTGTCTAATTTTTTCAAAAAATATTACTACTTTAGATCAATATTTCTTTTGACTCGATCCAAAAATCTAACTTATCAATTAAAAAAATATTATTTATTTAAGATTTTTTACCTAAAAATAAATTTTTTTATCAAAATATTTTTTAAAACATAAAATAAAGACTAAACCACCAAAAGTAACCATGAAAGATTGATTCGCTGACAAAAGTAATTATGAAAGATCATAATTCTTTAGATATCTACAATTGATTTACTCCGTTTGTTAAAAATAGTCAAGTCTGATGTAGACAGTGCTACATTAGACTTGGCTATTTTTGACAACCAGAATAAATCAATTGTGAATATTTAAAAAGTTATGATCTTCCATAGTTACTTTTGTCAGAGAATCAATCTTCCATGATTATTTTTAGTGGTTTAGTCTAAAATAAATAAGTAAACGGACCATCTATCTAATCCATAAATGATACGAACTTAAATAATGGACTAACCCATTTAATTCACAAATTTAAATAAGCCGAAGTTAAACGGATCGAAGCGATCCATTTGCCATTCCTACTATTTACACGTTGAATTTATCACCATATCTATTTGTCTTGGATACACTTATTGAAGTTAAGAATAGACAATATAAAATAATAAAATAATAAAATAAAATAGATATATACAGGCCATATATTAATGGGTTTCATTTGCAAATAATATGACTCCGTAGAAGGTCATAAACTATGCATATCCTCTTAGGCATTGACATTTAATTTGCCGCATTGTATTACGCGTTTTAGCTACGGATAAATTAAACCTTAAAAATTTAACAAGAACATGCACAATTTTAATTTCTTCACATAACCATTTCAATTTCCGCCACGTCTACTAGGGAAGGAAGGAAAAATGTTTTAAGTCATATAGAGACAATACAATGAAATGGATGTGATTCTGTTGGCCACTCCAAAGATCAAACAAACGAAAACAATAATGATAATTGCTAAATTAGTCAATAACTTTTAGTCTTTTTATCTAATAATAACCGGAAATTTTGAATGCGGTGTATGTACCTCTCTGACTTTCGAGTTTTCTGACTACATAAAGCCAACAAAACACGACACTAGCTACCATGATTTCCATAATTTTTTAATTCTAATTAATAATTTTTGGTCAGTTTAAATATCTGGATTTTACACAATTGCCTTTTATCTATATTAAAAGTTAATATCATTGAAAATTTTGGTTGCAATTAATAATTACACATTTTACACGTAGTGTTTTCCAGCTTTGTTAACAAATACTACACGGTGTCTATCCAAAAATGAAAGTCACCGTGTGAGTCACTTGAACAATTCAAACAAATTCACAGTGGAAAATTAGACAAGGAAGAAATTGAAAAAAAAAATGTATTATAAGTTCTACATGGAAATCATTAAGATTCATAATTAAGATGAGGGTTTTACCTTAATATTAATTCATACATATTTGCAATGAGGTTTGAAAAATCAACTAGAAATAACCAACTTAATTTACATAGATATTTTAAAAATTATTATTTTAGTTCTACTTTGTAAAATGTTTTGTAATATCTCTTGGAGTCTATGCATGAAAATTATATATGTCTTTATCGTTAAGAGTTGACTAGATTATTTCTGAGGTTTTAATTAGCAACAACACACGTTACACGTAAGATTTGTTTTGTTGTATTATCTGTTTTAGATTAGTATTTAAAGACTTAGATTGAGGTATTGTCATTATAATTATTATTACAATTATTTTCGTGCTATTTTTACCTGTTGGACAGTGTGCTTTTATATTATTAAAAGAAAAAAGAGTAGCCGTAAGATCTTATATGTTTCTTTCTTTAGTAAACAGAAGGAATTTATATTTTATTGATTTATTTTAACTAAACAATTATGCACATGAGTACGTAAGCTTGAAACATATAGAGGCATGCATCATATAAAGTTTCATAATACGTACACACTATTGTTTAATGGTCATTTTCAATCTAATTAGCCCCAACAAAGTAATTGCCTCCATATTGTTTGTGGTCATTGGTCAAGAAAAATTATGAAAACAATAATATCCGATGAGTGGTAGTAATAATAAAAAAAATTGACAGTTGTTGTCTAATTACTTTAAATTAAGTAAGCAAGATATAATAATAATAAAATAATAATACAAGTTTACAACAACTCGCTATATTGTTAGATACGTGGAATATTTGGAATTAGTACGTTTATTTATTAACCTAACTAAAAAAAAAAAAAAACTTCGGCCAATAATCAAATAAATTCAATTACTCACATTTTTTTTTTATTATCCTTTTATTTTTTCTTATTCTCCTCCGAACATCATAATTTTCATTCACCCACCACAGCCACTCACGGGCTACTTTTTTTTAATTTAAATTCTAAATTTTAAACTATAAAATTTTAACCTTAAATTATAAATTTTGTGTTTTAAATTGCTTTGTTTTATTTTTTAAATATTCTTTTTATTTAAATTTTAAATATTTTAATTATTTTTAATTTTAAATTTTTTTTAATATTCAATTACGGACTTATATTTGCCGATTAAAAAGTGTTAGCCCTCAGGATTTTTTATTTATTTATTATATTTTTCTTGAATAACAGTTTTATGGTATAACTTATTTAAATGTTGTTTTCAATAGACTTAAACTTTTTAACTTATATTGCTCTTTTTGAAAAAAATTATCTAAGAACGTGGAGTAAATTAAATTTTATTTTAGAAAGTAGAAACAAAAGAGTGCAAAGAAGCAGAAGAAGAAAATAGCGTTAATAACACATGTTTTGAGTTGACAATTGACATGTTATTTTCCTAGTGCTAGGTAAAACTTGAAAGTTTCAACCTTCAACTTAACTTGATTATTCTACAGGATTAGACGGCAACGACTAATAAACTCTAAACAAGTTATGATCAACTAGCTGTAAAATAACTTGAACAATTCATGCATTTTTTTTTTTAAGTTATTAGGTCTTTATATATATATAGGTTGCTGTGGCACAGATTTTAATTAAGATTGTTCTTGCTATTAAAGAATCTTTTGTCTAAGATATATCTCATCGCAGAAGGAGAGATGTCGTGTGTTTTCATGAGTTATACGCTAGATTCCAAAGAACACTAGATGAGGTAAATATTTGTAAAAAGTATTCTGATTCTTAAATCAATAATAATTTAAAGAAGAGAGTGAAAATGACTTAAGGTAGCATTCGTTTTGAGGTATTGAGACGAAGACGAAAAAATTAAAACTCAATATCATGTTTGTTGGTCCAGAGATTAGTACTAAAATTTCAGTCTTTATCTCTAAAGTTTCAGTATTTCAGTACTTCCAAAAATTAGAAACAGTATTTCAGTCTCTATCTCTCACTTTAGATCAAATACAATACTAAAATTTATTTTAGTTTCTGTCTTTCAGTCTCAGTCTTTTAGCTTCTATCTCTCTTCCAAACACTACTTAAGTAAATATTAGATTCTTAGATTTCCTTTACTTTGGCCTAATATTATCTTATAGATTGAATAAAAACTAAATATTTTGAATATGTTAGTTTAGTAAATCATAAACTACGATTACAATGAAAACCACAACGTAATTACCGTAATATTCTCCACGTTGTCTAGTAAAAGTTGAACATTTCAATAATTTCTTGCAAGGGTTGTTATTTACTTGATTACTATGTAGAAAATTCATTTGGATTTCTCTTACACATACATGCAAGCAATAAGCATATAACTTGTCAAAATTTAAAAATTACGATATATATATATAAAATAATGTTAGAAAAATAAATTACAAGAGTACCCATGTACAAAAAGAAATTAAACTTTGTGTATATGTTCCAATGTATAATTGAATGAACTACTACATACAAAATAAAGTAAAGACGCACAAGCAATTATTTTCATTTAAAAT